>NW_006921733.1:6439831-6445411 GCF_000298275.1 Orycteropus afer afer
AATTCACTGCAGTGGCCACACAGAACTCACAGATTATGGGGTTTATTAGGGAAGCACTAGGCTACAATTCAAGTTTGGGAAAAATGCTCAGTCTCTCTCCCAGCCCGCTGTCTCTCAGCCAACAGTCTCTCACACAGTCTCTCTCCCAGCAGTGTGTGTCCCTCAGTGTTTCACTGAGCAATGTGTGTCTCTTGTGTCTCTTTCCTAGCAGCACATGCCTCTCAGGAGTGCATGTCTCTCTCAGCAGCACATCCTTCTCCACCAGTAATCAGAGAGAGAGAGTTCTGCCTCTAGGAGGCCTCCTTATGAGCCTGGCCAAATGGCCAAACTAGCCAATCATAACATCAGAATTCTAAGTACCTGAGAGAGTGTGAACTTCCCAGAATATGGCTTTGTGCCACTCCCAACAGAAATACCCCAGGTGGTTAACTTTTACAATCAGGAGCTCCTCAGTTGCTCACAGCAAATTCCACCATGGAGTTTACAAAGACTTATGGCTAGAAAAGCCATACTAGGTAATTTACTACACCACAATATGTTTTTGAAGTCTGTTGGCTAGGATTTTGTTGAAGATTTTTGCATCTATATTCATGAGGGACATTGGTCTGCAGTTTTCTTTTTAGTGATGTCTTTGCCTGGTTTTGGTATCAAGGTTACGCTGGCTTCATAAAATAAATTTGGAAGGATTCCATCCTTTTTTGTATTCTGGAATAGTTTGAGTAGAGTTGGTGTCAGTTTTTCTCTGAACGTTTGGTAGAAGTCTCCAATGAAGCTGCCTGGGCCAGGAGTTTTTTGTTGGTAAATTTTTTTATGATCTGTTTAATTATTTTATTATTGGTCTGCTAAAATTTTCCACCACAGTCTGTGTTAGTTTAGGTAAGTAGTATGTTGCTAGAAATCTGTCCATTTCTTCTAGATTTTCAAATTTGTTGGAGTACAGTTCTTCATAGTATCCTGATATTATTGTTTTAATTTCTATTGGTTCTGTTGTGACATCACCCACTTCATTTCTTATTCATGTAATTTGTATTCTTTGCCTCTTTTCCTTTGTTTAGTTTGCTAGTGGTTTTTCAATTTTATTAATTTTTTGCAAAAAACCAACTTCTAATCTTGTTGATTTTCTCTATTGTGTTTCTATTTTGTGTTTCAGTTATTTTTGCTCAAATCTTTATTGTTTCTTTTCTTCTGGTGAATGTAGGCTTTTTCTTTCTTTCTTTCATTCTTTTTATTTTTGCTGCTTTTTTTCCTAATTGTTGGAGATGTTGGCTTAAGGTGTTGATTTTGACTTTCTTCTTTTTTGATGTTTGCATTTGTTGCTTTAAATTGGCTTCTGATCACTGCTTTTGCTGTGTCCCAGTGATTTTGGTGTGTTGTGTTTTCATTTTCATTTGATTCTACTGATTATTTTATTTCATTACTTTTTCTTCTTATACCGCCATTTTAAACAGGGTGTTACTCAATTTCCGCATGTTTGCTTTTTTCTGTTGATCTTCCCATTGTTGATTTCTAATTTTATAACATTATGATCTGAAAAGATGCTTTGCAGTATTTCAACATTTTTTAATTTATTAAGGCATGCTCTGTGGCCTAACACATGGTCTCTCACAGAGAATGTTCCATGTGCACTGGAAAAGAATGTATATTGTGGTGTAGTTGGGTAAAGTGCTCTGTAGATGTCTATAAGTTCAAGTTGGTGGATTGTGTTGTTTTCTTCTTCTGCATCTTTGTTGAGTTTCTTTCCAGTCATTCTATCTTTCATTGAAAGTGATATATTAAAATATCCTAATACTACTGTGGAGTCATCTATTTGTCTTTTCAATCCTGTTAAACTCTGATTTATGCATTTTGGAACTTTTTCATTGGGTACATAGATATTTATTATGGTTATGTCCTTTTGTTCAGTCTATCCTTCAATCATTTTATAATGTCCTTCCTTGTCCTCATTTGCCAGTTGATGTCTCTGGTTCCCTGTTTACAGTCTTGTCAGCTTATTTTACTTTGCATACTTCCATAACTGGGTTGGTTTCTGGATTATGTTGTCACGTGTGTTAATGGTAAGTTGTTGTTTGATATTGTTGGTTCTCTGTCCAATGGAATCCGTTTAGCATCTAAGATTGCTCTGGTTTTCACAAATTCCCTTACTTTCTGCTTATCTGGAAATGTCCTGATTTCGTCCTTGTATTGAGGGCGAATTTTGCTGGATATATAATTCTTGGTTGGAATTTTTTTTTTTTCCTTTCAGGGTTTTATATACATCATCCTATTGAGATCTTGCCTGTAGGCTTTCCATCAAAGCTCTTTATGCTCAGTGCTAGGGGACTGTGGGACAGGTGGTGAGTTCATTGTTGTGGATGATTTCATCTAGTTTGATCTAACTGCTGGGAGAGACCAAGCCTGAGATCTTCCTCCTCTTGCCCCCCACTCCCTCAGCTCTCAGAGCAATATCAGCCTTCTCATATGCAAATAGTCACCACTAGCGTGCACCACAGAGGGCAAGGACAAGCTACTGAGCATAGGATTTAGAGAAAATACATTTCTCACCCTTCCTACCACCAGTTCCTCCCACCTGCCCCACTGGGCCTTGCCTATGACTATACCCTAAGTCCTACCTAATTTTCTTTCTCCTGAATAATTATTTTCTTTTATCACTTTCACTGACATACATACACCCTCATAAAATAATAATAATAATAAAATCCACTGCCATAGAGTCAATTCTGACTTGTCGTGACCCACCATTGGGTTTCTGAGGCAGTAAATGTTTACAGAAGTAGATTTCTCTGTCTTTCTTCTGTGGAGTGTCTGGTGGGTTTGAACCACCAACCTTCTGTTTAGCAGCCTTAAGTGACTTCCCTTTAATTTTCTTTACATATTGTTACCAGAAAAACTCTTTAAATCACAGCTTGAAAATAAAAATTCCTTAGTATTCTAAACTGTTTAGGAATCATGAAATATCCATTTTTCCCTATTGGATAAGCACAAAGTAAGTAAATGGATGGATGTTTGGTTAGTATGCAGCAAAATCTACCCATTTCACTGAAGTGGCACTGTATTTTGGAAGGACTATTTAGAAAGGCTATATCTATACAAGGAGCTCTGGTGGCATAGTGTCTGCTCCTCAGAAAGAAGATTGGGCAATCTACTTCCATAGAGAGGTCACCTTGGAAACCTAAAAAGGGGTCACTATGAGTTGAATTGACTCAAAGGCAGTGAATGAGTGCTATCTATACAAATTTAAATACACAATTCTTTTGACTGAGAAAAGAGTTCTAGGAATATAATGTATATAAATAATTTCACCTGTACACAATAGATGTGTAATGTATGGTTATTGTCATGTTGTTTGCAATAGGAAACTGGTGAAGATGAAATGGTTAATTATGTTACAGAAACACTTTGTTAGAGAAAACAACAGAGCTAATACAAAGGGTCAGACAGGTCCCTACATCTCACAGGGAAAGAGCTCCCATATCATACTCCCACTGTCACAAGATAAATCATATGACCACTATTCATGTAAGAAAAACTTCTATCTTTTATGGGGAATATCATACTTTATTGAAAGCTCAAACTCACTGCTATAGTGTCATATCTGACTCATAGAAACCTCTCCTTGGGTTTCCTAGGCAGTATCCCTATGGAAGTAGATTGCCCCACCTTCCTTCCAAGAAGTGGCTAGTAGACTTGAGCCACCAGCCTTCTAGTTAGCTGTCAAATGTCTTAGGTGCTACTCTACCAGATTCCTTTTATTGGCATCAAACACTGAAGCAATTAAGGGGTGTCTTCTCCTCACATAATAATAATTTTTAAAAATTATAAACTAAATATAAGGAAAACCAACAACGTTCTGGTTTTTCCTTTCACATGTTTTGCCTTCCTCCTACTAACCTAACACTTGGGTGACAAGTCTGTGTGGTGTGGAAAAAAGTGCCTTTGGCTTTTATTCTATAATTTTTGTATTGTTGGAATATTTGCAATAAGCTTATATCATACTTCTTCTGTAGGTTAGCAATATATATTTCCAAAGATCTTGTACCCTCATGCCACTCTTATCTCAACCTCCCACCCTAATATTGTCCTTATGTCAGACTCCTCAGTATCTCAGAGACATTCTTAAGGACAATAGATGTTCTGTACCATCAGGCTCAGACTCTCCTCTCATTCTAAAAGATCAAGAAGATCCAAGATTTTACCTTAAAATAGAAAAAGCTATACTTGGAAGCTAGTAAAAAATGAAAAGATACAGATTTTAAGAACAAAAATATAGTGGACTAAGGTTCATCATTATATCAAAACTCACTGCCATCAATGAATAAGATCCAACTCATAGCATCCCCTCCGTGGGTTTCTGAGGCGGTATCTCTATGGAAGTAGATTGCCCAATCTTCCTTCCAAGGAATGGTTGGTGGGTTTGAATTGCCAGCCTTCTGGTTAGCAGCCAAATGCCTTAGGCACTACATCACCAGAGCTTAAGCAGCACAATGTTTAGATGAGGATCAAGAGTGACAAAAATAGAACCCAGAAACATCAATTTCATAGTAGAAATTAGGTGTGTAAGTGACAATCTGAGTAATGTATTAAAACATGATGTGCAAAGGCCTATTCTAAAGCACACAAAGAAATAACTTCACTGAGAATCAATTGTGGATAAAGCATGAGGGGAACCAGTACATTTAAGAATGATAGCCATTTGGAGCAATGACTGCAAGTAATAAAAATGCAAAAAAAGAACAAACAAGTACTAATACATTAACAAGCACATAATGATGAAAATCCTAGGCTAGTGAGGTTCTGTGGATGGTGGTGCTTTTGTGCCCTTCTGGAGTCCCACCTTTTTTCCTTTACACCCCCCCACACAACATACACACACATCCATGGGCAAGCTTGGCAGGTCTCTCATACTAACTGACATTGTGCAAGACTTTGAGTGGGACAGATGGACAGCACAGGATAGAGAGCAGGAGTGGGTATGAACTTGCCTGGAAGGTGTTGACTTCCCTCCTCTGAGGTTACTGGCATTTTTCTACAGCACTTTAACTGTCCTGTCTCTGTTCCTCTCTTTCCGTATCATTCACTATTCCTGATAGGTTGGGAAAAGCAGAAACATTAATGTCTTAATGGACACTGTATTGTGAGATAATATATGTTTATCCGATTGAAGTTGTCAAAGACTTCGTGTTGGTTCCACAATCAATTCCAATGGAAGCAGCAGTCAAGATATCATACAATGTATATACGCATACACATGCATGCACTGCCACTAAGTCAGATATGACTCATAGTGACCCCTCCTTTGGTTTCTGAGGCAGTATCACAATGGAAGTAGATTGCCCAACCTTCCTTCCGAGCAGTGGCTGTTGGGTTTGAGCCGCCAGTCTTCTGGTTAGCAGTCAAATGCCTTAGGCACTATGCCACCAGAGTTCCTAGACAATGTATGTTGTTGTTGTTGTTGTTATGTGCCGTCGAGTCATACCTGACTCATAGCGACCCCTCCGTGGGTTTCCGAGGCAGTATCACTACGGAAGTAGGATTGCCCAACCTTCATTCTGAGGAGTGGCTGGTGGGTATACAATGTATAGA
>NW_006921733.1:6451461-6459241 GCF_000298275.1 Orycteropus afer afer
TTAATTGGTTTCCCTTTTCTTTGTTGAAGAGGGTCTTTGCAATCCTTCTGCCTAGTCCACCATCTTGCCAGAACTCCACAAGCCATATTTTCAATCACCTCATATGCATGTGAGAGCTAGACAATGAATAAGGAAGACCAAAGAAGAGTCGATGCTTTTGACTTGTGGTGCTGGAGAAGAATGCTGAAAATACCATGGACTGGGCAAAGAATTCACAAATCTGTCATGGAAGAAGTGTAGCCAGAATGCTCCTTGGAAGCAAGAATGGCCAGACTTCACATCACCTACTTGGTCATGTTGTAAGAAGAGACCATTACCTGGAAAAAGATCATATGCCTGGTAAAATGGAAGGTCAGTGAAAGAGGGGAAAGCCCTCCACACTCTCCACAAGATGGATTGACATGGTGGCTACAATTGGCTCAGGTATAGCTGGGATCATGGATCTGGCATGGGATTGGGCAGTGTTTCATTCTGCTGTACATAGGGTCACTAAGAGTCGGAGACGATTTGATGACACCTAATAATAATATAATATATGTTTATACACTAATGTGTTTACCATCCTGTCTGTCCCCATGCCCCTTTTCCCATTTCAACCACAACCTGGAAAACCTTGTCTGACTCTCTCAGAAAATGTTGTCAGGAGAGCAGCAGGGCTCTAATTTGGAGTTTTCAGCCTCTGCATTGCAAAATAAAGCAGGCTAAGAGAGAGATATCAGAGAAGGGCATATCAAGGGCCACTCCTGGCCTAATACACCTTGGGCTAGACAGAGAAGCAGGAGTCCAGTGGGAAAAGAGAGGGTTGAAGGGCAAGCAAGGGGATTAAACAAGATGAAGCTAGACTACAAGAGAGGAAAGGAGAACTCCCTTTTCATTTCTTATTGTTCACCTCTAGTCCTTTCCTAGCCTCTTCTTTCCCTGGATTGTTCTCCCCTTTTACTCAGTCTATGGCTACCTGTTTGTTAATCTACCTTTGAGTCTTAGCCCCATTTCTTAGGCCTGCCTTCCTTTCCTCTCTAATTTGCAATTCCTTTATATAGTTGTTGTTAGGTGCTGTAGAGTCATCTCTGACTCATAGCAAACCTATGCACAGCAGAATGAACACTGCCCGGTCCTGTGCCAGCCTCACAATCTTTGCGGTACCTGAGCCCAGCATTGCAGCTACTGTGTCAATCCATCTCATTGAGGGCCTTCCCCTTCTTCATTGACCTTACACTTCACCAAGCATGATATCTTTCTCCAGGGAATGTTTCCTCCTAACAACATGACACAGTAGGTGAAACAAAGTCTGGCCATTCTCAGTTCCAAGGAGCATTCCAGATCCACTTCTTCCAGGACTGATCTGTTAGTCTTTTTAGCAGTCCATAGTACTTTTAGCATTCTTCTCCAACACCACAATTCAAAAGCATCAACTCTTCTTCAGTCTTCCTTATTCATTGTCCAGCTCTCACATTCATAACAGGTGATTGAAAATACCATGGCTTGGGTTAGGCACACCTTAGTCTTCAAGAAGACATCTTTGCTCTTCATCACTTGAAAGAGGCCTTTTGCAGCAGAGGTGACCAATGCAATATGTCATCTGATGTCTTGACTGCTGCTTCCATTGATGTTGATTGTAGAAACAAGTAATATGAAGTCCTTGACAACTTCAATCTTTCTGCATCCATCGTGAAGCTGTTTAATGGACCAGTTGTGAGGATTTTTATTTTCTTTATGTTGAGGCATAATCCATCTTGGAAACTAGAGTCTTTAATCTTCATCAGTAAGTGCTTCATATATCCTCACTTCCAGTAAGTAAAGTTGTGTCATCTACATATCACAGATTGTTAATGAGTCTTCCTTGACTGCTATTTCCATTGGTGTTGAATGTGGATCCAAGTAATATAAAATCCCTGACAACTTCAATCTTTTGTCCATTTATGATGATGCTGCTTATTAGTCCAGTTGTAAGGATTTTTGTTTTCTTTATGTTGAAATGTAATCCATACTGAGCACTGTAGTCTTCAATCTTCATCAGTAAGTACTTCAAGTCATCTTCAATTTCAGCAAGCAAGGTTGTCATCAGCATATTGCAGGTTGTTAATTGTTCTTCCTCCAGTCTTTATGCCATGCTCTTCTTCATATAGTCCAGCTTCTTGGATTATTTGCTCAATGTACATATTGAATACATATGGTGAAATGATACAACCCTGATGTACACCCTTCTGATCTTAAACCATGAAGTATCCCCTTGTTCTGTTTGAGTAACATCCTCTTGATATATGTGCAGTACACTCAAGAGCACAATTAAGTGTTCTGGAATTCCCATTCTTCCTAATGTTAGCCATAATTTGCTATGACCCACACAGTCTAATGCCTTTGCACAGTCAATAAAACACAGGTCCACATCTTTCTGGTGTTCTTTACTTTCAGCCAAGATATATCTGACTTCAGCGATGATATCCTTCATTCCATGTCCTCTTCTGAATCTAGCTTCCATTTCTGGAATATCCCTGTCAATAAACAGCTACAATCATTTTTTAATTATCTTCAGCAAGGTTTATTTGCATATGATACTTTTGACATTGTTCAAGTATGTCAACATTCTGTTGGATCACCTTTCTTTGGAATGGGTACAAATATCAATCTCTTCCAGTCAGTTGGCCAGGTAGCTGTCTTCCAAATTTCTTGGTATAAACAAGTAAGCACCTCCATACACATACATACACACACACACACACACACATAAAGACAGAGATGGGAGAAAAGCTTGTACTACACACACATATATACTTTATATCTATATCTATATCTATATCTATATATATATATAATACAGACACACAAGACACATCATTATATGTGTGTCTCTGTGTGTATGTGTGTGTCTC
The DNA here is from genome assembly GCF_000298275.1 of Orycteropus afer afer. Classification (NCBI taxonomy): domain Eukaryota; kingdom Metazoa; phylum Chordata; class Mammalia; order Tubulidentata; family Orycteropodidae; genus Orycteropus; species Orycteropus afer. The sequence continues at coordinate 6,454,332 of NW_006921733.1, forward strand.
TGTGAGTATGTCTGTTTCCTGCTCTTATTCCTTTGATTTTACTAACTATTGGACCTTACTGGATAATAATAATACTAGTGGCTATTGAAATTCAAGGTCAGTTTTATTTCAAAGAAGTTGCAAGTTTCAAGCAAGCTGTAAGACAATGACTGCTGAGCACTGTAGTCTTACTATAAGCACTGCCTCATACTATTTCCAAGACAAAAAATAAGGAATACTAAAGGTTCTTTTTTCTATACAAGTAGGTGAATTGTTTACATGAGGATGTGTGTAGGGATATAAGGCATTTGACTGCTAACCAGAAGGATGGCAATTCAAACCCACTTCCTTCATTGGAAGGAAGATTGGGCAATCTACTTCGGAAGAGATACCACCTTGGAAAGCCAAGGAGGGTCCCTATGAGTCCAATCCAGTCAACGGCAGTAAGTTTGGGGTTTTTTTGGTTTATTTTTACTCAAAGTTGATCTGTTGCATGAAAGCTATTTCCCTTTAGTTTAACTGTCCAGAACAGGCAAGGGGGGCAGTAGTAGGTAAAGGTAGGTTAGTTGTTGCCTCCCATGCAGGAGATTCAGGTTAGATTCTCAGTCAATGCACTTCATGTACAGCCACCACCCATTTTTTTTCAGTGGAGACTTGCATGTTGGTATGATGTTGAATAGGTTTCAAGGAAACTGCCAAACTAAGATGAACTAGGAAGAAAGGTAGGTGATCTGCTTCTGAAAACATGTTAATGAAAATCCTATGGATCACAAATGGTCTTGTTTGCAATCAATCATAAGGATGGCTCAGGACTGGGCAGTGTTTCTATCCTTTGTGCATGGTATCATCATGAATCAGGGGCTGACTCAATGGCAGTTAACAAGAACAAGGCATGTGTTTTTCATGTTCAGGTTGTCTGAATATTTGAGATCCATAGCAATCAGAGAATGAGGGAGAAGTTCTGCTTTGTGGCTAGAGAACAAAGGCAGTTGGTAGATTTATGTTACTTCTCATCACACACAGGATACAGAACCAACATGCTGATGTAACTCAAAAAAGATCATCTTTCACCTGGCCCATTATCCTTGCCTTTCCTCATGTCTTGCCACAGCACATCTCACACTATAAATTCCAGATGTACTGAAGTTCTTGCAGAAGCCCACACACATATGGATATTTTACCCTTGCTTACAACACTCTTATATTGTGTCCCCTTTCCCTTGTGAATGGAAAACTCCTACCTTTTCAAGACCCAGTTCAAGGACCACTTCTTCTTTAGAGACTTTCTTGTTCACTTCTCTAGCTAGTATTAAATTTCTCTGGCAGAACAGGTTTCTATCACTGCACTGGCAACATTTGGAACATATAAGTGTTTACAAGTAGGAATAAATAAAATCTAAAGATGTTGATTTTGATGATTTTCATTTTCTGCTCTTCCATGCATGGAACTTGATCATTAAGGAGAAGTTAAAGAAAACCCAGGTAGTTGCCATTGAGTCTCTTCTATCTCATGGTGACTCCATGTGTTGCAGGGTTTTCAAGACTGACCTTTCAGAAGCAGATTATCAGGCCTTTCTCCCAAGATGCCTCTGTGTGGGTTTAAATTATTAACATATAATTAATAATTATATGCTTAGCTTTTTGCACAACGTAGGACACCAGAGGGAGGTCTGTTGGCGTAGTTCCCTAGAACTGATATATATTTAAAAAAAAAAAAAAAAATTTCCAATGAGTTAATTCCAATTTATAGAGACCTTAAAAGAAAGAGTAGAACACCCTTGTAGTATTTCCAAGGCTGTAAATCTTTACAGAACCAGACTGCCTCATCTTTCTCCTATGGAGTGGCTGAGGTATTCAAACAACTGAACCACTGACCTTTTGGTTATCAGCTGAATAGAATAGTTTAACCACTGCACCACCAGAGATCCTTAGAAGATATAAAATGAGAAAAATTATGTATTTAATTTTGTTATAGTTCTAAAACATGCTGTTGAGAATCAAGAAGGAAGGGAGGCCTGACGTGGTATGTGACGGTAGAAATAGAAATGCAGTGGAGTATGAGAGCAAGAACACCTCACTGCTGAATGGCTTGAGGAGATAGCCTAAATAGGGAGTTAGGCAGACCAGTATCTGACCTATTGGGTTTTGTGGAGAATGATGAATGGCTGTTCTGGCCCTGGACAGATCCTGCACAGCTTCTGAAAGCAGTGGATATAGAATCAGTGCCTACAGACAGGTTGGAGCCTCCAATGATACACTTGCATTTTGCTCTTTACTTTACTGTATGGACTTATCTTTTCTCTATTAGTATGCTATTTTACTTTTAATATATTGATATGTTAGGCTTCCTTGGTATAGAAATATTACATTTTTATATAGTTGAATTGGGAGGAGCTCTGGTAGCATAGCGGCTAAAGCACTTGACTGCTAACCAGAAGGCTGGCGGTTCAAACCCACCAGCCACTCCTCGGAAGGAAGGTTGGGCAATCCTACTTCCATAGTGATACTGCCTCGGAAACCCAAGGAGGGGTCGCTATGAGTTGGGGCCGACTCGACGGCACATAACAACAACAACAAATAGTTGAATTAGTTTTACAAGACTTCCTTCCAGTTTTTGTTCTTGTTTAGAAGGCTCAGGAGCCCTGGTGATGGTTAAAGTGCCCAGCTGCCACAAGTGGATAGAGTTTGAAGACATTACCCTGAGTGAAATAATTCAATAAAAAAAGACATTGTATGACCTCGTTTATATAAAGACAAGAACAGAGTTTATGAGTGGTTAGCAGAGATGGAGGGAAGGTGAAAGAGAGAGGATATTGCTCAAGGAAAACTGAGTTTCCGTCTACAGTGAAGGATATATCATATTGATCTAGTCTAGAGTTGCATAGCTGATTAATATAATTGATGTCAATAGGTTGTACGCCTCTGAGAAGTAGGCAAAATTATGTGATTGATATATTTACAAATATAAAGAGCAGCTTCTCAGGCTGCTTATGAACAACCAAACCCTTCATGGGATTTGATTTCTTGGTCTGGGAAATTAGAGACATATTTTCATAAGATATCCCAGTTGATTGACCTAATAATGTGTTTAGTGCTTCTATTCTACCTCCTATTTAATTGAGTAGTGACTGGGGTCTTAAAAGCTTGCAAGCTGCCATCCAAGGAACAACAATTGGTTTCTATTGGCCTGGAGCAACAGAGAAAGAAGGAGAATCAGGAATAGAAGGAAGAAATGTAAAGTGTGACAATCTATCTCCATGAACAATGAATGACCTTTTTGGTATGAGACCAGAAGAATCAAATGGTGCCTGGCTACTTTTACTGAACATTTTGATAAAAAATTCTATAGAAGAATCTTGATCAAAAGGAAGGAAATGTAGAAGAGAATTCCAAATTCTTATGAACTACAGACTTTCTGGAGCCACAGAGGCTGGATGAATGCCTTAAATTATTGTCCTAAAATAATCTTTAAATCTAAACCTTAAACCAAAAATAACCCCTTAAATCTTCTTAAAACCAAACACTTGAGCTTAACTAGTGAAAAATGTCTGCCTTGAGCATTATGTTTCTTTGAGAACTATCTATATGGCATCAAATTTACCACATAACTTGAAAGATTAGAGAGGAAACTTATGGGGCAGTGAGTTTAGGTTAATGGGGAGGAACAATTCAGAAAAAATAAGGTAAAATGCCTATTTATTTTCTGATATTTATTTATGATGTACATTTGACCTATATTTCCTTTGTAATTCCACTCCTGGTATTAACAGGACGTTTTATTAACCCTACAGAATGAATTAAGAAAATCTCAATAGATTTCTATACTATAATAAGAATACTATAAGTATGGCTTTCTATACTACATTATAAGGATTATAAGCATGATATCATATAGTAAAATTATGCTTTAATGATAAAATATAGTATAATAATTACAGTACTATAGTATTTATGCTATATTTTAGGAAGCTTATAGTAACCATTAACATGTTGTTGTTATTTGCCATCAAGTCGGACTCGACTCATTGCGACCCCTCCTTGGGTTTCCGAGGCATTATCACTACGGAAGTAGATTGCCTCATCTGTCTTCTGAGGAGTGGCTGGGGGTTTGAACTGCCAGCCTTCTGGTTAGCAGTCAAATGCTTTGGCACTATGCTACCAGAGCTCCTTTACATAAGGACTGTATTAAAAAAGTATTAATTATTTTTAAATTTCAACAGACTCTAAAATGGACTCCATTGTGTGCTTTTTGAGAATGGGTTGTAAGTACCCTTTCAAGATCTTGGGATTGTTAATATATTCAAAATGTTTACTTATTCCTCAGATTATTAAACCTCTATTTTCCTAATTGGACATAGAGGGGAAAAAAATTGCATTGACCCAATTCCAACTCATAGTGACACCAATTAAGTTTTCAAGGAGGTAAATCTTTACAGAAGTGTGTTTCCCCATCTTCCTACTACAGAGTGGCTGATGGGTTTAAATTGCCAATCTTCTGCTTAGCAGTCCAATGCCTTAGGCATGGCATCATCACAACCTTTTAAAATATAAAAAGGGCACTAATGAGAAATGTGCAAAGACTGAATGTAGGAATATTTGAAGTCATTAAAAATGAAATGGAGCACATAGAATCAATATCCTAGGCACTGGTGAGCTGAAATGGACTTGTTTGGGAAATATGGAATCAGGCAATCATATGGTCTACTATACTAGGAATGACAAATTGAAGAGGAATGGTATCACATCCACCATCACAAAGAATGTTTCAAGATCTATCTTGAAGTACAATGCTATTAGTAATAGGATAATATCTATATGCCCAAATGAAAAACCAGTTAATACTTGTTGTTGTTGTTGTTATGTGCCATCGAGTCAAACCCGACTCATAGCGACCCCTCCTTGGGTTTCCGAGGCAGTATCACTACGGAAGT
>NW_006921733.1:6459691-6462021 GCF_000298275.1 Orycteropus afer afer
GAAGGGAAGGATATAGAAGTGGACTAAACCCCAACTAGCAGAAGAATTTGCATGAAAATACCAAAAAAGGAGACATATGGAGCTGCGGTCTGGCAGCGATCCTGAGCGATCCTGATGGAAGAGCATAGACAGTTTGGAGAGTGTCAAGTCTAGTAGGACCTAATAATTAACCTAAAAATCAGCCCTGTTAGCCAGGGACTGCATGGAGGACTGCTCTAGTGGCTGGTGAACAAAAGGAGAAGCAGCGAAGAGGAAGGTGGGCTGAGCTGTGTACTTTTGCCTGTCTGGAGTGTGCAGCCATTTTGAATGTTTATAAGCAGCTTGATCATTTTGGATATTTAAAGAGACAGTGCTCTCCCAGATTCCAGGGGCTTAAGAACAGATTCCACTTGCCAGTAACCCCAAGGACACTCTGGACCTGGACGACTGAAAAGGTGCAACATTCCCTTGTTACTCTTATACTGTACACCCACATGGTAAACGGAGTTGTGGCTGTCCCTCACTCCCACCCACCTTCTGGGCCCACAGGAACACCATCCCAGTCTTTGTGCTCTGATGGAGCCTGGGTACCCTCCTCTGCCCTCCCCTGATTTTTTTTTTCCTTTTTCTCTTTCATTTTCCTGGTTATTAGTTTGCTAGATTTTGTCTGTTTTTAAACTATTATTATTAATAATACTTTTGTCCTTTTTACTATTATTCTTTATTTATCCCCTCTCAGGTCCTAGTTTTCAGCTTCTTTTCTTTTCCCTGTTCCTGGTTGCATTTTTTTTTCTCTTTTCTTCTCATAGTTAATCCCATTCCTTGTTATTATTTTGCATTCTCCCCATATTTTTCTTCATTAGTCTCCTTCTCTACCTTTTTTCTCTTAATATCACCAGATATGGCAGGTTTTCTTGCTTTTAATTCTTCTTTTTCCCTTTTTTCTTTTTTTGATTACTGTTCCTGTGTGCTTACATGGTGTATTTTCTGTCCAGGAACTTTTAGTTTTTTTTATGGTTATTCAGTTGTAATTTTTGTCTAACTGACTGGGTGACAGCAACAGTCCCCATAAGACAGCTATGCCCACAACTTCTGAAACTTCACTTACTGAGTGACAGCCACCACCTCCTTCTCCACCAATGGGCCAACAATAAACAACCACCAAGAAGAGGCTGAATCACCCCCGGCTGCTCTTAACAAACAGTTAACAGAAATCTAAATACAACAGTGCCACAATGCCTCAGAGACAATGGACCATCACATTCCACACAAAGAAGCAAGATAAAGTGATAGAAAAAAGTGAGCAGGATAGAGACCCAGAGTACATCCCTGAGGAAGAAGCAGCATTGGAACTCTCTGATAAGGAATTCAAAAGAATTATCTTAAGCTATCTTCAAATGATTGAGAGACAGACCAAAGAAAACACAGGAAAAAAACCAAGAAGAATTTTGGAAGAAAATACAAGAACAAAATGAAAAATTAGAAATGATTATAAATCTACAGATAGAAATCCAGAAGATTAATACTAAATTGTCAGAAATAAATAACACATTGGAAGGGCAAATGAGCAGAATTGATGCAATGGAAGACAGAATTAATGAGATTGAAGACAAATACCTGAATACTTTTTTGGAAAGTGATCAATCAGAAAAAAAAAAAAAAATCAAAACAAAATGAAGAAACCCTAAAGTTGATGTGGGATATCATCAAAAGGAAAAACCTATGTGTCATTGGAATTCCAGAACAGGAAGAGAAAAATAAAAGCAATCAGGAATTCCCTGATACGATGAAAGATGAGAATGTATCCATTCAGGAAGTCCAATGAACGCCAAACAGGATAGAACCCAAAAGAAAATCACCAAGACACATCATCATCAAACTCATCAAAACCAGAGACAAAGACAGAATCCTGAGAGCAACATGGGAAAAACAAAAAGTTACCTACAAAGGACAGCCAGTAAGAATAAGCTCTGATTTCTCAGCAGAAACCATGCAAATGAGACGGCAAAGGGATGGTATATATAAAACCCTAAAAGAGAAATTTTTTTCAACCAAGAATTATATATCTGGCTAAATTGTCCCTCAAACATGATGGTGAAATTAGGAGATTTCCAGATAACCAGAAACTGAAGGAATTTCTTAAAGCCAGACCAACCTTACAAGAGATGTTAAAGGGAGTCCTTTGAACAGAGAACAAAAACTAGTAAATAACAATGAACAAGCAATATAGAAGATGACATAACCCAGGAACCACAGTTATGGACATATCCAAAGTAAAATGAGCTTAGAAGATTGTAAACAGGTAACCAGAGACATCAATTGGCAAGTGAGGACAACTACAAACAAAAAGA
>NW_006921733.1:6462717-6463443 GCF_000298275.1 Orycteropus afer afer
TATGGACCCAATGAAAGGGCCCCAAAATACATAAATAAGACTGTAAAGGAGTTGAAAAGCCAAATAGATGGCTCCAGAGTCATAGTAGGAGACTATAATATACCACTTTCATTGCAAGAAAGAACAACTGGAAAGAAACTTAACAAAGATGCGGAAGAGCTAAACAATACAATCCATCAACTTGGCCTTATAGACATCTATAGAGCACTTCACCCAACAGCAGCACAATATACATTCTTCTTCACTGCACATGTAACATTTTCCAGCATAGACCATATGTTAGGCTATTAAGCAAGCTTTAATAAATTTTAAAACATTGAAATACTGCAAAGCACCTTCTCAGACCACAATGCTATCAAATTAGAAATTGACAATAGGAAGATCAACAGAAAAAGAGTGTACACATGGAAACTGAACAACACATTCCTTGAGAAAGACTGGGTACGAGAAGAAATCAAAATAGAAATTCAAAAATTCCTTGAATCAAATGAGAATGAAAGCACAACATACGAAAATCTTTGGGACACAGCAAAAGCAGGGATCAGAGCCAATTTATAGCAATAAATACACACATCCAAAAAGAAGAAAGAGCCAATATCAACACTTTAAACCAATATATCGAACAATTAGGAAAAGAACAGCAAGAAAAACTTACAGTCATCAGAAGAAAGGAAATAATCAAGATTTGAGCAGAAATCAATGAAACAGAAAATAGAAGGGCAATAG
>NW_006921733.1:6466138-6479926 GCF_000298275.1 Orycteropus afer afer
TGTAAAAGTCAAGGAAATATTTATCTATGGAAGGAAATTTTCTTTGTTGGTTACCAGGGGTGGGAGGGGAGGGGAGGGAACGCTGTTAGACAGATAGAGATAAGTATTGATTTGGGTGAAGAGAAGGGCAATGTACCAAATGTGAGTGATCTATGTGGTGGCATTGAGGAAGAGAAAGATATAGAGAAGTACATGGGAAGTACAGACAACAAAGATGAACCATTTTGCACATAGAGTACTATGTTGTTAATGAAGGCAAACATAGGTATATGGGTGGACAGATTGGTGGACAGGCTGAACTATTAGGTAGGTCTATGAAGCGGGGAGTGTGTCCAAGAACATGTATAGGGTTGACAGACAATGGTCCTATAAGTTTATGTGTATTATCTGAATTCCCAGGTGTATAGTAGCACTGACAAGGGGCAATGTTGTGGTCACTGATTGGCCACAGCCAGCTACCCAAAGGGCCCGAGTAGTGGAATGTGTGGGCTCGGGACCATAATTGCAGGGGACATCAAGCTCAATTGGCATAACATACTATAAAAAACACTGTTCCACCTCCTACTTTGGCAAGTAGCGACTGGGATCTTAAAAGTTAACAAGATGCCATCTAGATGCAATGATGGGTCTCTCCTTGTCCAGAGCAAAGATGAATTAAAAAAAAAAAAATTCATGGAAATAATTAGTCCTAGCAACTGGTACACCATGCAGCCTATATGACTATGAGACCAGAACTAGAAGGTGTCTGGCTACCACTCTCACCCACTTGGAAGGGGATCTATGTAGGAGATCCTTGGTAGAGAGGGAGAACAATGTGGAACAAAATTCAAAATCATTTGGAGAAAAAAAAGGGGGGGGTACCAGTTTTGTTAGTTCGAAAGAGCCTGGTGAAACTACTGAGACTATGGCCCCTAGATGCCCTTCAGTTCTGGAATTGAACCCACGCTTGTGGCTTCCAGACTAACAAAAGACAGGCATATGAGTTGAACATTTACCTGAGGTAGATACACTCCTTGGAGAGAATAATCATGGGAGAAAGAAGGGCTGCTTATGCACAGGGAGACAGCTCAGGGGGCAGGAGTGCATGTAGGTTGAACACAGGGAAGAGGTAACTATGGGGAGGAAGTGGGAGGGGAGCTGTTGCATTGTGGTAAATCGTGGTCAGTGTCGTGAGACAAAGCATATGTGAACTGCTGTATGCAAAGTGAACTAGCTGTGTAAATTTTCACCCAAATCACAATTTAAAAAATGGAAAAAAAGAAAAGAAATGACACTAGAGACTACATGATAGAATTTCGGAAGACAAATGACTTGTTCATTGCAAATACCTTTTTTCAACAACATAAGTGGCTGCTATGTGAACCTCATCAGATGTGATACACAGGAATAGAATTGACTACCTCTGTGGAAAGAGGCGATGGGGAAGATAAATATCTCTGGTGAGAATAATGCCAGGACCTGACTGTGGAACAAACCATCAATTGCTCATATGCTAGTTCAAGTTGAAGCTAAAGAAAATTAAATCCAGTCCACAAAAGCCAAAGTATGACCTTGATCATAACTCACCTGAATTTAGAGACCATCTGAAGAATAGATTTGACACACTCAAAACCAATGACTAAAAACCAGAGAAATTGTATGATGACATCAAGAATATCATCCATGAAAAAGGAAAACGTCATTACAGACAGGAAAGAAAGAAAAGACCAAAATGGATGTCGATGTTCAACTATTTCAGGAGGTGGCATAAGATCAAGAACCAAAAATATTGAAGAGAAAAATCAAAGCTGCACTGAAGGAATTGGCAAAAAAACAAGGCTCCAGGAATTGATGGAATGTCCATTGAGATGTTTCAACAAATGGATACCACATGGAGGCTCTTACTCATCTATGCCAAGAAATTAGAAGACAGCCACCAGACCAACTGTCTGGAAGAGATCCATATTTGTGCCTATTTCAAAGAATGGTGATTGAACAGATTGTGGACATTATTGAAAATCATTAATATCACACACAGTAAAATCTTGCTGAAGATAATTCAAAAATTGTGCCTGCAGTATATCAACAGAGAACTTCCAGAAATGCAAGCTGGGTTCAGAAGAGGATGTGGAACAAGGGATATCATTGCTGATGTCAGATGGATCTTGGCCAGAAGCAAAGAATACCAGAAAGACATTTACTTGTATTTTATTGACTATACAAAAGCATTTGACTACATGGACCATAACATATTTTGGATAACATTGAGAAGGATGGGAATTCCAGAATATTTAATTGTTTTATTCTTCCCCTGGATCATGGCTTCATCATCATCATTGCCTCTTAGCTCTCTGATGCTTTCCAGTATCTTTTAAAATTTTTTGTCTGTCTTTTCTCTGTTGAAAGGTTGGTCAAATTTATCTTGTCTGTCATTTGTAGGCCTCCACCTTTAAAGCTCACAGATTTTGAGGGAATTTTCTAAAGCCATCTTCTGTATTTTTAGATCCTTCTATTGTATTTTCTTTTCTTCATCCTTATGCACTGGATTCTAAATGAATTCTTCAGTTTGATCACCCACATCACTAATGTTTCCCCTCTACTGTGTTTTCTAAAAATGTACTACCTGCTATGCATTTTACTTCCAAGAATTCTTGACTTTCACTTGCCTCTTTTCCTCAGCAATTTTATGAATATGCTGTCATCTGTGTCTATCTGAGGATAACATTTATGATTTTTCATGTCATTTTCTGTGTTCTGCATTAGCTTAGCTTTCTCAGAGAAGAAAACTTTACCTATATGGTGCTTACTTTTTTGTTTCTTTGATGCTGCTAGTTCTTCTAAAAAAAACTTGGTGACTCTTACATGTAAGTTAATACGTATAAATGCAGATGCAGACTCAAGGTTCCTTATTCCAACTGCATGTTAATATTGCCCCAGGAGCTTTTGATAAAACACTGTCACTCAGGCCTCATCCTCATATATAAATGATCTGGAGCAAAGCTTGAACATTGTGTGGTTTTGAAGCCTGCCAGGCAATGTTAATGTATAGCCAGGATTGAGAGAAACCTGTCAAAATAATCAGTACTCACCCGGAGTCACTTACATTCCTCATCATCCTCCAAACTGCTCATGAATGATTAATGCTCTCAAGCCTGTGCCTTCAGATTTTGGGCTTTCTTGATGAAGAACAAGGCTCCAGGAATTGACAGAATGCCCATTGAAATGTTTCAACAAACAGATGTCACACTGGAGTCACCCATTCATCTATGCCAAGAGGTGTGGAAGACAGCTGCCTGGCCAACTGACTGGAAGAGATCCATATTTGTGCCCATTTCAAAGAAAAGTGATCCAACAGAATGTGGAAATTATCAAACAATATCATTAATATCGGGAGCTCTGGTAGCATAGTGCCTAAGGCACTTGACTGCTAACCACAAGACTGGCAGTTCAAACCCACCAGCCACTCCTTGGAAGGAAGATGGGGCAAACTACTTCCATAGTGATACTGCCTCGGAAACCCAAGGAGGGGTCACTATGAGTCAGGTCCAACTCAACGGTATATAACAACAACAACAATCACTAATATCACACACAAGTAAAGTCTTGGTGAAGATAATTCAAAAATGGTTACAGCAATTTATTGACTGCAGAGAACTTCCAGAAATTCAAGCTGGATTCAGAAGAGGATGTGGAGCAAGGAATATCATTGCTGATGTCAGATGGATCTTAGCCCAAAGCAAAGAATACCAGAAAGATGTTTACTTGTGTTTTATTTACTATGCAAAAGCATTCAATTGTGTGGATCATAACAAATTATGGATAACATTGAGAAGAATGAGAATTCCAGAACATTTAAGTGTGCTCATGAGGAACCTATACATAGACCAGGAGGCTGTCATTCAAACAGAACAAGGGAATGCTGCATGGTTTAAAATTGGGAAGGGAGTGTGTCCAGGTTGTATCCTTTCACCACGCTTAATCAATCTGTATACTGAGAAAATAATCTGAGAAGCTGGATTATATAAAGAAGATCATGGCATCAGGATTGAAGGAACACTCATTAATAACCTGTAATATGTAGATGACACAACTTTGCTTGCTGAAAATGAGGATGACTTGAAGCACTTACTGATGAAGATTAAAGATAACAGTTTGCATTATGGATTACATCTCAACATAAAGGAAACAAAAATCCTCACAATTGGACCAATAAGTAGCATCATGATGAATGGAGAAAAGACTGAAGTTGTCAATGATTTCATATTACTTGGTTCCACAATCAACACCAATGGAAGCATTAGTCAAGAAATCGGATATCATATTGCACTGAGCAAATGTTCTGCAAAAGACCTCTGTAAAGACCTGACAAAGCAAAGATGTCTCTTTGAAGAATAAGGTGCACTTACCCAAGCCAGGGTGTTTTCAATCACCATATATGCATGTGAGAGCTGGACAATGAATAAGGAAGACCAAAAATGAGTTGATACTTATGAGTTGTGTGTTGTTGAAGAATGTTGAAAGTACCATGGACTGCCAAAAGGACTGACAAATCTGTCTTGGAAGAAGTGAAGCCAGAATGTTCCTTGGAAGCAAGAATAGCTAGACTTTGTCTGACCTACATTGGTCATAACGTTTCCCTGGAGAAGGATATCATTCTTGGTAAAGCAGAGAATTAACAAAAAAGGGGAAGGCCCTCAACCACATGAATTGACACAGTGGCTGCAACAATGGTCTCAGGTACAACCAAGATGGTGAGCGTGGCACAGAATTGGGCGGTGTTTCCGTTTGTTATATATAGTGTCACTATGAGTCAGAGCTGACTTGAAGGCACTTGACAACAATAGCAACAGGGGATATGTTTGGAAAACTCTTTTAAAAAAAATCTTGTCTACTTACATAAATATTTTCTTTTATTTGTTTGATTTCACTTTAATTCTACTCTTATCTGCTTAGTTTCTTCCAGATACTCCTTAATATTTTCTAATGACATCCTCTTTCATCTTCTGAAAATATTTTCCTAGTTTTCCAGCACTTATATATTTATCACTCACTCACAGCTGTATATCCATATGTGTGTGTGTATGTTTGTGTGTGTGTGTGTTTCTTTTTAACTGTGCTCTGCCAATTGTCCTAAAATATAAATCTTGATTTCAGTTCTCTAGAATTTAACATTCTGGGATTTGGACAATTAGCATAATTAAGCTTATTAGGATCATTAGCTAATTAATTATATTTAATTATTTGCAGCTCTGTAATACAGTAGCATCTGGATGAATATTAAGTTCAATTATTAATTAATTAGTAGCATCTGTGCTTCTTCATATTACAGAATCAGAATCCCGTATGTGCTCACGAGGAGCAATCACAAAGAGTAAATGTTAAACAAGTGCTGTCAGGTTGAACTTCCCAGGATGATGCAAATTGTTAACATGCTCAACTGCTAACTGAAAAGTTGGAGTCCACCCAGAGGTGCTTCAGAAAAAAAGGCCTAGTGTTCTATTTCTAAGAATTAGTCATTGAAATAAGTTCTACTCTAACTCACATGGGGTCATCATGACTCAGAATTGACTTGTTGGCACTTGGTTTTGTATTTGTCAAGTTAAAAAGTTGTAGCCTGTGATTTATCCTTAGCCTCGAAGTGTTTATCAAGTAAGCATCACAACACCTTGCATATGCAAGCTATAAGCAGTCTTGATGACCATCTCATTCAATTTCCTAAATTCTCAGTGAGAAATGTACAACCTCAAGTGTCTTCCATGTTCTCTGTTAACACTTTACCTCTGGATGGGACCTTCTCACCCTGTAGCTATAGGGACCTCCCAACCTGCCCCTTGTCTGTATTCTTGTCCAGGTCTCTCCTGTAGCTTCCAAAGGTCAACATCCCACTGCAATCTTGTCATCTCCATTTTGGTGCTAAATAAGCATCTAAAACTTAACGTAGTTTAAACTGAGCATGGGATTTTCACCCTCAAACCTGTACTCCCCAAAGACATTAATTAAACCCTTAAGGGTTATTCTTGATTCATCACTTCTCCTCACCTAAATATCCAATCCATCAGCCAATTATGTTGACTCTACCTAGAAGGTAGACTTTCAGTTTGTCTAGTTCTGTCTACCCCATCACCATGACTAAGCAACCTGGATGTGCAACACCTGTTAATTCATCTCTTCGTCTGCTTCCACTGTGTTCCAGTAATTACCTTCCATGTAACATCTAAAGTGATTTTTTTTTAATTTAATTTTTGGTGAAAATATACACAGCAAAACTCATTCCGATTTGACAGTTTCGAGGCATATGGTAAGTAACATTGGCTACATTCTTCACATTATGCCAACATTTTTATTATTTCTTTTCTAGTTTTTTTATTGGTACTTATATAATCTCCTTGTCCCCTCCCAACCCTCTTATCTATGCTTTAAAATAGCTCTTGACCCTTTGGTCTTCTATAGATAACAATTTTTTAAAAAAGAAACAATACTAAAGGGTGACAGACTTTACTCTTTAGCATAAACTGTTACTTAGTTTAAAGGTGACATCAAGGAGTAGTTTGAATTCAAGGTTTGAAGAGGAATTCAGGGCCATTGCCTCTGAGACTCCTCCAGTGTTAATAGGTCCAGTAAGTCTTGATTCTTTAAAAAATTGAAGTCCTGGGGGGAGATCTGATAAGATGGCAGAATAGGGCAACAAGCTACACAGACCCTCTTCAAAAAAATAAAAAAAAGAGAAACCAATTGGCATAGATATAGAAGATAATCCTGGTGTGCTCAGCTTTGAAAGAAAGGATACAGAAGTGGATTAAACACTAACTAGTAGAAGAACCTGAATGAAAACAGTGAGTAAGAAGACAAATAGAGCTGTGATATCTCAGCTGTCCTGACACACAGACAGCCTGAATATTTCTAAGTGGTGTTAGGACCTCAGAATTAACCTAAAAATCAGCCCTGCTCACCAAGGGCTGCATGAATGACTACACTAGTGGCTGATGACTAAAAACAGAAACAGCAAAGAAAGAGACAGACTGAGCTGTGGATTTTGGATGTCCAGAGGGCACAGCCATTTTGAATGTTTACAAGCAGTGACCATTTTGGTTACTTAAAGTGACATCATTCTTGTTCAGACTCCAGGGACCTAAGAATAGGCTCTACTTGCCAGTACAGTACACATATATGGGTGGCTGACAGCTGGAAAGGAGACAGGTGTTAAGTGCATAAGTGCTCCCAACTAGTGAATAGAGGACCATAGTACTCTGTCTACTCGGATAACATCCAAACAAAACAAAGAAAATGAAAATCTTGGGCAAATCACTTCAACATACTATCACCAATTAAATATAAACACAAATATGTCACAATGTCTCATAGACAACAGATCATCACAGTCCACACAAAGAAGCAAGATAAAGGAGGAGAAACAAGGAGCAGGATACAGACCCAGAACATATCCCTGTGGAAGAAGCAGAATTGGAAATCCTTTATAAGAAATTCAAAAGAATTATATTTAGATACCTTCAATGGATTGAGACATACATCAAGGAAAACGCTGACAAAATTGATGAAAACACAGAGAAAACCCTAGAACAATTTGGGAAGACAATACAAGAGCAAAATGACAAAATAAATGAAAAATTAGAAATGATACAAAATCTACAGACAGAAATCCAGAAGATTAATACCAAAATTTCAGAAATAGATAACACATGATTAACAAAGGAGTAGAACTAGATCAATGGAAGACAGAATTAGTGAGATTGAAGAAAATACCTCAATACTTCTTTGGAAAGGACTTAACCAGGAAAAAATATCAAAACAAAATGAAGAAAGTCTAAAGTTCATGTGGGATACCATCAAAAGGAATAACCTACGTGTAATTGTAATTCCAGAACAGGTAGAGACAAATAAAACCAGAGGAAATAGTTGAAGATTTGTTGGAAGATAATTTCCCTGAGATGATGAAAGACAAGAATATATCCATTCAAGAAGTCTAATGAACACCAAACAGGATAGACCACAAAAGAAAATCACTAAGACATATCATCATCACACTCACCAAAACAAAGACAAAGAAAGACTCCTCAAAGCAACATGGGAAAAATAAAAAAATTACCTACAAAGGGCAACCAGTAAGACTAAGCTGTGATTTCTCAGCAGAAATAATACAGTCAAGAAGAAAATGGGATGGTATATATAAAACACTGAAAGAGAAAAATTTCCAACCAAGAAAAATATACTGGCAAAACTGTCCCTCCAGTATGATGGTGAAATTAGGACATTTCCAGATAAACAGAAATTAAGGGAATTTGTTAAAACCAGACCAACCTTATAAGAAATGCTAAAGAGATTTATTTGGACAGAGAAACAACAGAAAACAACTGACCCACATGATGACATAATCCAGAAACCAACCCAATTATGGAAGTATACCAACTAAATAAGCCTACAGCATTATATAGAGGGAACCAGAGATATCAATTGACAAATGAGGACAACTACAACCCAAAAAGTAGGAAAGGATGTAGTTACAGAACTTCTAAATGGTGAGGACGTCGAGACAATGGCAAGATAGAATGGACTGATCTAAACTTGGGAAGAAATTATAAATCACAGGATAATCTAAAAGAAAATGATAAACCTTCACATCACAATAAAAAAGAGAACAAACACAAATATTTAGCAAATACTAAAACAATTTGAACCCCCAAGAGGCAGGAAAGTGGGGGAAAGAGAAGCCAGAGGGGATGACAAAACAGAGCAACAGCAGGGATCCAGGTAAGGGGAGGGTGGAGAGGTTTTGAACAGCTGAGGGAGACAAATTTGTCTGTCAGTTTGTCATACTGTGGTGGCTTTCATGTTGCTTTGAGGCTTGAGGCTGTGACAATGATGTTTCAAATACCAGCAGGGTTGCACATGGTGCACAGGTTTCAATGTAGCTTACAGACAGACTAGGAAGAAGGAAGAGGCCATCCACTTATCAAATAATTAGCCAGGGAAAACATTATAAATAGCAGAGAAACACTGTCTGATACATTACTGTGCGTCTTTATGAATAGCCCCAAAACATTGTCCTATACAGTGCAGGGGGATGAGCTGCTCGGGTCAGAAGCCTCTCAAAATACAACTGGAAAAGAGCTGCATCATCGGAGTAGAACCAACCTTACTGACATGGATAAAGTAAAGTTTTTGGGACCTCCATTTGCTGACGTGGCATGACTTAAATTGAAGAGAAACATCTGCAAACATCCATTAATAATTAGAACATGGAATGTATGAAGAATGAATCTAGGAAAATTGTAAGTTGTCAAAAAATAAATGGAACACATCAAGATTGATATCCTAGGCATTAGTGAGCTGAAATGGACTTCTTTTGGACAGTTTGAATAAGACAACCATTTGACCTACTATGCCGGGAATGACAATCTGAACAAGAATGGCATGGCATTCATCATCACAAAGGATGTTTTAAGATCTGTCTTAAAGTAAAATGTTGTCAGTGATTGGATAATGTCCACATGTCTATAAGGAATACCAGTTAATATGACTATTATTCAAATTTATGCACCAACCCCAAAGCCAAAGATAAAGAAATTAAAGATTTTTATAAACTTCTGCAGTCTGAAATTGACCAAACGTGCAATCAAGATGTGTTAATTATCACTGGTGATTGGAATGCAAAAGTTGGAAACAAAGAAGAATCAATGGTTGTTGGAAAATTTGGCCTTGGAGACAGAAATAACACTGGAGATTGCATGATAGAATTTTGTAATACCAACAACTTACAACTTCCATTGCAAATAACTTTTTTCAACAACACAAATGGTGGCTACACACATAAGCTTTGCCAGATGAAATACACAGGAATCAAATTGACTACATCTTTGGCAAGAGGCAATGGAAAAGCTCAACATCTTCAGCCAAAACAAGGCCAGGAGCTGTTTGTGGAACAGACCATCAACTGCTCAAATGCAAGTTCAACTTGAAGTTGAAGACAATTAAAAAAGTCCACAAGAACCAAAATATTGACCTTGACTATATTCCTCCTTAATTCAGAGACCATTTAAAAAATAGATTTGATGCATTTAAAATCAAAGACTGAAAACCAGAGGCATTGTGGGATGACACCAAGAACATCATCCATGAAGAAAGCAAGCGGTCATTAAAAAGACAAGAAAAGAAGAAAACACCAAAATGGATGTCCAGAGAGACTCTAAAACTAGCCCTTCAGTGTAGAGTAACTAAAGCAAATGGAAAAAATGACAAGATAAAAGAGCTGAACAGAAGATTTCAAAGAGCAGCTCAAGCAGACAATGCCAATTACTGTAATGAAATGTGCAAGGACCTGGAGTTAGAAAAACAAAAGAGAACACTCTCAGCATTTCTCAAGCTGAAAGAACTGAAGAAAGAATTTAAGCCTCAAGTTGCAATATTGAAAGATTCTATGGGCAAAATATTGAATGATCCAGGAAGAATCAAAAGAAGATGGAAGGAATACACAGTCACTGTACCAAAAAGAATTGGTCGATCTTCATCCATTTCTGGTAGCATAGTGCCTAAGGCACTTGGCTGCTAACCAGAAGGCTGGCGGTTCAAACCCACCAGCCACTCCTCGGAAGGAAGGTCGGGCAATCCTACTTCTGTAATGATACTGCCTCGGAAACCCAAAGAGGGGTCGCTATGAGTTGGGGCTGACTCGACGGCACATAACAACAACAACAACAACATCCATTTCAGGAGAAGGCATATGATCAAGAACCAATAAATGGTATTGAAGGAAGAAGTCCAAGCTGCACTGAAGGAATTGCCAAAGAACAAGGCTTCAGGAATTGACCCATTGAGATGTTTCAACAAATTGAAGCCCCACTGGAGGCTTTCACTTGGTTATGCCAAGAGATGTGGAAGACAGCTACCTGGCCAACTGACTGGAAGAGATCCATATTTGCACCCAAGAAAAGTGATCCCACAGAATGTGGAAATTATCAAATAATAAATTAATATTGCATGCAAGTAAAATCTTACTGAAGATCATTCAAAAAGAGTTGCAGCAGTATATTGACAGACAATTGACAGAGTATATTCCAGAGGTACAAGCCAGATTCAGAAGAGGATGTGGAACAGGGGATATCATTGTGGATGTCAGATGGTTCTTGGCTCAAAGCAGAGAATACCAGAAAGATGTTTACTTGTGTTTTATTGACTATGCAAAAGCATTTGATTGTGTAGATCATGACAAATTGTGGCTAACATTGAGAAGAATGGGAATTCCAGAACACTTAATTGTGCTCATGAGGAACCTGTACATAGAGCAGGAGATTGTCATTCAAAAAGAACAAGGGGGCACTGCATAGTTTAAAATCAAGAAGGGAGTCTGTCAGGGTTGTATCCTTTCACCATACTTATTCAATCTATATGTTGAGCAAATAATCTGAGAAGTTGGACTATACTAAGAAGAATGTGGCATGGAGATTACAGGGAGAATCATTAACAACCTGCAATATGCTAATGACACAACTTTGCTTGCTGAAAGTGAGGATGACTTGAAGCACTTACTGATGAAGATTGAAGACTACAGTCTGCAGTATGGATTACATCTCAACTAAAAAAAAAATCCTTACAACTGGACCTATAAGCAACATCATGATAAATGGAGAAAAGATTGAAGCTGTCAAAGACTTCACATTGCTTGGTCTTACAATTGGCACCAATGGAAGCAGTGGTCAGGACATCAGAGGATGTATAGCTCTGGGCAAGTTGGCTGCAAAGGACCTTTTCAAGTGCTGAGGAGCAAAGATATCTCCTTGAGGACTAAGGTGTGCCTGACCCAAGCCATAATATTTTCTATTGCCTCATATGCATGTGAGAGCTGGACAATGAATAAGGAAGACTGAAGAAGAATTGATGTTTTTGAGTTGTGGTGCTGGCAAAGAATGCTGAAAGTATGATGGGCTGCTAAAAGAACTAATAAATCTGTCCTGGAGAAAGTGCACCCAGAATATTCCTTTGAAGCAAGAATGGCTAGACTTCGTTTCACCTAGTTTGATCATGTTATCAGAAGTGACCATTTCCTAGAGAAGGATGTCATGCTTGGTAAGGTGGAGGGTTCATGAAAGAGGGGAAGGCCCTCAACAAGATGGATTGATACAGTGGCTGCAGTGATGGGGTCAAGTATAGCAGGGATTGTGGAGCTGGTACAGGACTGGATGGTGTTTTGTTCTGCTGTGCATAGGGTCACTATGAGCCAGAGATTACTCAATGGCACCTAAGAACAATAACAGCAGAAAAACAATAGCAATGAAAGAAGTGATAACATGACTCATAAACAAAATAAGCTCAGCACAGAAAATTATACAAAAATGAAATCAGCCACACCATGAAAATCACTTAACAAAATGAAAGCAACAAATTCATATTTGTCAATAATTACACTGAATGTTAATGGATTAAAGGCACCATTCAACAGACAGACAGTTGCTGTGCAAGACACATCTTAGAGATAAGGACAAAAATAGACTAAAAATCAAAGGTTGGAAAATGAAAGATCAAGCAAATTTCAACCATAAAAAAGAAGGAGTGTCAATATTAATTTCTGATAAAATTGACTTTAAGACAACAACCACCACAAGAGATAAGGAAAGACATTATATAATGATTAAAGGATCGATTCAACAAGAGGACGTAACAATGATAAATATCTATGGACTCAATGAAAGAATCCCAAAATACACAAACAAGACTTTAACAGAATTGAAAAGACAAATAGGTGACTCCACAGTCATAGTGGGAGACTTTAATACCTCTTTCAATCAAAGATAGAACAAGTGGAAAGAAACTCAACAAAGATGCAGAAGAACTAAAGAAAATAGTCAACCAATTTATCCTTATAGACATCTACAGAGCATTTCACCAAACAACAGCACAATATACATTCTTTTTCAGTGCACGTGGAACATTCTCCATGATAAACCATATGTTAGGCCACAAAGCAAGCCTTAATAAATTTAAAAACATTGAAATAATGCAAAACATCTTCTCAGATCATAATGCTATAAAATTAGAAATTAACAATAGAAAGATCAATGGAAAAAGAGCAAATACATAGAAAGTGAATAACACCATCCTTGAAAATGACTGGGTAATAGAAGAAATAAAAATGAAATTTAAAAAGTCCTTGAGTCAAAGGAGAATTAAATCACAACATACCAAAATCTTTGGGACACAGCAAAATTAATGATAAGAGGCTAATTTGTGGCAATAAACAAACACATCTAAAAAGAAAACAGAGCTAAAATCAACACCTTAACTCAATATCTCCAAGAATTAGAAAAAGAGCAGCAAAAAAAAGCTTAGTCACCAGAACAAAAGAAATATTAAAAATTTGAGCAGAAATAAATGAAACAGAAAATGGAAAGACAATAGAGAAAAATCAACAAGACTAGAAGTTGTTTTATTTTTTAAAAGAGCATTAAAATTGACAAACCACTGGCAAATTTAACAAAGGAAAAGAGGGAGAGAATACAAATGACATGAATAAGAAACAAATTTGACAACATCACAATAGAACCAACAGAAATTAAAAAGATAATTTCAGGATACTACAAAAACTATAGAAGCTCTGGTGGTGTAGAGGCTAAGACACTTGCCTGCTAACTGGAAGGTAAGCGGTTCAAACCCATCAGCTGCTCTGTGGAAGCTAGATGTGTGATATAGTTCTGTGAAAGATTTAAAGCCTTGGAAAACCAATGGGGGTTGCTTTGAGTTGAAAATGACTCGATGGCAGTGAGTTTGGATTTTTTTTTTTTTTTTTTGGTATGAACTATA
>NW_006921733.1:6481461-6484352 GCF_000298275.1 Orycteropus afer afer
GCAATCTACTTCCATAGTGATATCGCCTCGGAAACCCAAGGAGGGGTCATTATGAGTTGGATCTGACTAGATGGCACATAACAACAACAAAAACCAGTGGGCCAGGAGGAGGAGGCAGAGCTGGACTCCAAGGTTGAGGGGCTTTCAGCCAACCCCTACAGGCTGGCACTTTGAACTTGGACTTAAAGCCTTCAAACTGTAAGAGAATAAACTCCTGTTTGTTAAGGCCATCCCATTTGTGGTATTTTCTTGTCAAACTGGCACTAGGTAACCGGAACAATACCATTTATAACAGGTACCAAAAAAATAAAACACTTGGGAATAGATCTCACTAGGGACATAAAAACCTGTGCAAAGAAAACTACAAAATACTAATTCAAGAAACCATAAGAGATCTGCATAAGTGGAAGAACATACCACAATTGTGGATAGGAAGATTGAACATTGTGAAAATGTCACTGCTACCCAAAGCAATCTATACATTCAATGCACTCCCAATCCAGGTCCCATCAACACTCTTTAAGGATACTGAAAAACCAGTGACTTATTTTATATGGAAAGGAAAGAGACCTCAGATAAGCAAAGCACTACTGAAGAAGAACAAAGTAGGAGGTCTCACACTCCCAGATCTCAAAAACCTCTATACAGCCACAGTAGTCAAAATAGCCTGGTATTAATACAATGACTAACACATAGACTAAGGAAACAAAATTGAGAACCCAGAAATAGATTCATTGACCTATAGTAAGCTGATTTTTGATAAAGGCCAAAATCCATAAAATGGGGAAGAGATGGTTTATTTAACAAATGGTGCTGGCAAAACTGGATATCTATTAGCAGAAAAATTAAACAGGTCTGTACCTCACATCATACACAAAAATTAAGTCCAGATGGATCAAAGACTTAAATGTGAAACCTGAAGCTAAAAAGTTCCTCAAAGAATAAATAAGGGCAAATTTATGGGTCCTAATTTGTGGCATAAATAAATAGACTATCAAGCATAACCCAAAATGCACAAACAGCAGAAGATAAACTAGATGAAAAGGACCTTCTAAAAATGAAGTTTCTATGTGCTTCAAAAGAAGAGCAAAAGGAGAACCCACATATTGGGAAAAAGATATTTGGCAACAACATATCTGACAAGCTAGTTACCTGCAAAATTTATAGAAAAGTCCAACACCTCAAGAACAAAAAGACAAACAATCCAATTAAAAAATGGGCAGAAGACATGAGTAGGCACTTCACCAAAGAGGATATTCAGGCAGCTAACAAACACATGAAGAAATGATCACGATCATTAGTCAATAGAGAGCTGCAAATCAGAACAACGAGATACTATCTGGCCTGAGCACTAATAGCAAAGTTCAAAAAGACAGAAAATAACAAATGCTGGTGAGGATGTGGAGAGACTTGGACTCTCATACACTGATGGTGGGACTATTGAATGATACAATCACCATGGAAAGCAGTATGGTGATTTCTTCAAAAGTTGGGATTTAGAAATACCATTTGATCCAGCAATTTCAATGTTGTTGTTGTTTTTATGTGCCGTTGAGTTGGACCGGACATGTAGCGACCCCTCTTGGATTTCTGAGACAGTATCACTAGGGATGTAGATTGCCCCATCTTCCTTCCAAGGAGTGGCTGGTGGGTTTGAACCATCAGCCTTCTGGTTAGCAGTCAAGTGCCTTAGGCACTACACTACCAGAGCTCTCAGCAATCTTATTACTAGGTATATATCCTGAAGAAGTGACAGCCAGGACAAGAACAGACATGTGCACACCTATGTACACTGCAGCACTATTAACAATGGCAAAAAGATGGAAACAACCTAGGTGCCCATCAACAGAAGAATGGATAACCAAACTATTGTACATACACACAATGGAATACTATGCAACATTCAAGAATAATGTGGAATCTGTAAAACATTGCATAACATGGATGAACCTGGAGGACATTATGTTGAGTGAAATAAGTCAGTCACAGAAGGACAAATATTGCATTAGTTCAATATTGTAAATAGTCGAGGAAAGGTTTATATATGGAAGAAAACTTTCTTTGTTTGTTACCACAAGTGGGAGAGGAGGGAAGGGAACACTGCAAAAATTTAAATAAATATTTTAAAAAATCATATGTAACACTTTGCACTTCAGTGCATCTTTGGTAGAAGAAAACAAATATAAATAAGCATTGGGCACTCTTGTTAAATTTTACACAAGTACCTGTCTTTGATAAATTACAATTGGGAAAATCCTTAGGGAAATATTGTTGTTGTTGTTGTTATGTCTGTCGAGTCGGCTCCGATTCATAGCGACCCCTCCTTGGGTTTCCGAGGCAGTATCACTACGGAAGTAGGATTGCCCAACTTTCCTTCCGAGGAGTGGCTGGTAGGTTTGAACCGCCAGTCTTCTGGTGAGCAGTCAAGTGCTTTAGCCACTATGCTACCAGAGCTCCTAGGGAAATATATTAGCAGTTTTAAAATTGCATTTCAGATCTCATCAATTTTCCCAACATTATCTTTGAATGGAAAGTGACAGAAGGAATTTAATTTTCCTGTTTTGCTGACAGAATTTAAGAGATGCTGAAAAGGCAGTTAGCTGTGGCTGTGGAAGGTGTGGAAAAATATGATTGTTTCAGAAAAAACAAGCTGATATACTTGGTCAAGTGAAAGAAGTTCTCAAGCTCAGTAGGGGGGAGAGGAGTTAATTCAGCAAAGAGGCTCCATCTGAGCAATTGTTTCATGGACTTAACCTACATCATAACTGTTGTTTTTATTAGGTGCTACTGAGTCCGCTGTTTCAAGTGCTGAGGAGCAAGGATATCTCATTGAGGACTAAGGTGCACCTGACACAAGCCATGATATTTCCAATCGCCTCGTATGCATGTGA
>NW_006921733.1:6484537-6485897 GCF_000298275.1 Orycteropus afer afer
GGAGGGTTGACGAAAGAGGGGGAGGCCTTCAACGAGATGGATTGACACGGTGGCTGCAATGATGGGCTCAAGTATAGCAGGGATTGTGGGGCTGGCGTGGGATTGGGCAGTGTTTCGTTCTGCTGTGCATGGGGTCGCTATGAGTCGGAAACGACCCGACGGCACTTAACAACAACAACAAACTGAGTCCACCCCAACTCATAGTGACTTATAACAGAACGAAACATTGACAGTTCCTGCACCATATTCACAATCTTTACTATGCCTGAGCTCATTGTCACAACCACTGTGTCAGTCCATCTCATTGAGGGTCTTCCCCTTTTTCACTGACCCTCTCTCTACTTTACCAATACATTAGGGCGGTCAATATAAAAACCATGTGGAGATCCAAACTTTGAGTTTCTATTTAAGATATTGAAGCAACAGGTAGATTCAGTTGAATACTTTAATAATGGTCACTTCAAAGAGAAAAAATTAGGAAATCACTTGTCTTGTTTAAATAGAAAAAAAAAAAACACAGCCAATTAAATTGTTTCAATTAGTTTAACTTTCAAACTGTGACGAGGAATCATCTATTATTGAATGTGTTTGATACTGTCTAATCAAGTACTCACCAGAATGAACATTTCTTGTTGAATAAGTAAGTACTAATATGAAACACACACATATAAAAAAACAATTGAAGTTCTGTTCCACATTTTCCTTTTTATAAAGATTCTTCAATTGTGCTCCTGATCAGAATGTTCAATAGTAGCATCTGGGAACCATCTAGCTCTACTCTCAAAGTGGAGACAAAAAAAAAAACCTCACTGCCCTCAAGTTGGATCCGACTCATAGTGACCCTTCCTTGGGTTTCTGAGGTGGTATCACTATGGAAGGAGATTGCCCAACCTTCCTTGCAAGGAGTGGCTGGTGGGTTTGAACGAACAGCCTTCTGGTTAGTGTTCAAATGCCTTAGGCACTATGCCACCAGAGTGGAGGAGGCAGTGGTAAATGTAGACAATTAGTCCTGTAGTCCAGTTCCTTCTCTCATCCTTGTGTTTCTCTGTTCACTTTTGTTCCAGATGAAAAAGATCAATAGTTGTATCTTCTTAGATGGCTACTCATAAACTTTTAAGTCCTCAGCCACTACTCACTATACTGGGAGGTAGAACATAAACTTTAAAAATATATTACGAGGAGTTCTGGTAAGATGGCAGAGTAGGCAGAAAGACTACACAGACCCTCTTCAACAAAGAAAAGGGAAACCAATTAACACAGACACGGAAGATAATCCTGGACCCCTGAGCCTTGAAGGGAAGGATATAGAAGTGGACTAAATCCCAACTAGCAGAAGAATTTGCACGACAATACCAAAAAA
>NW_006921733.1:6489521-6490426 GCF_000298275.1 Orycteropus afer afer
CATAACGTGGATGAACTTGGAGGATATTATGCTGAGTGAAATAAGTCAATCATAAAAGGACAAATATTGTATTAATCTGTTATTGTAAAGGTTAAGGAAAGGTTTATCTATAGAAGCAAATTTTTTTTTTGTTGGTTACAGGGGTGGGAGGGGAGGGGAGGGAATGCTGTTAGATAGATAGATATAAGTACTGATTTGGGTGAAGAGAAGGGCAATATACCAAGTGTGGTTGACCAATATGGCAGCATTAAGGATGAGAAAGACATAGAGAAGTACAAGGGAGGTACAGACAAAAAAGATGAACCCTTTTGCACATACAGTATTGCATTGTCAGTAAAGGCAAACATGGGTGTATGGGTGGATAGATGGGTGAACAGGCTGAACTATTAGGTATGTCTATGAAATGGGGAATGTATCCAAGAACATGTACAGGGTTGGCAGACAATGGTCCTATAAGTTTACATGAATGATCAGAATTCCCAGGTGTATAGTAGAGCTGACAAGGGACAAGGTTGTGGTCACCGCTTGGTCAAAGCCAGCTTCCCAGAGGGACCGAGTAGTTTAACCTGTGGACTTGGGATCAGAGTCGCAGAGGACATCAAGCTCAATTGGCATAACATACTATGCAAAACATTGTTCCACCTCTTGCTTTGGCGAGTAGCGACTGGGATCTTAAAAGCTAGCAAGCTGCCATCTAGATGCAACAATGGGTCTTTCCTTGTTCAGAGCAAAGAGGAATGAAGAAACCCAAAATTCATGGAAAGAATTATTCCTAGCAACTGGTACACCATCTGATCTGCAGCCTATATGACTATGAGACCAGAAGAACTAGACAGTGCCCAGCTACCACTGCCATCCACTTGGAAGGGGATCTATGTAGGAGATCCTTGATAGAGAGGGAGAAC
>NW_006921733.1:6491513-6551151 GCF_000298275.1 Orycteropus afer afer
TGCCCAACCTTCCTTCCGAGGAGTGGCTGGTGGGTTTGAACCGCCAGCCTTCTGGTTAGCAGTCAAGTGCTTTAGCCACTATGCTACCAGAGTATCGAACATTAGCTTCTGTATTTTTACCTATTCAAGTTATTTCATAAAAATGATAGCATACAACAAAAGTTGTTTTCCTTTTTTTTTTTTTCTGATTGATTTATTTCACTCAACAGAATGTCTTCTTGGTTCATCTACATTGTAAAACGTTTCAAGAATTTATTTTTCTTTTTGGCTGAATAGTATTCTATTTTACATATGTACCACATTTTATTTATCCTTTCCTCTGTTGATGGGCATTTGGGTTGTTTCCATCTTTTTGCTATTGTGCATAGTGCTGCAATGAACATAGATGTGCATATGTCTGTTTGTGTCACCTTTATTAGATCTCTAGGATATAAACCCAATAATGGAATTGTTAGGTCATATGGTAGCTCTACCTCTAGATTTGTGAAGAACTGCCAGATTGTTTTCCATGATAGCTGTATCATTTTACATTTCGGTCACTATGAGTTGGGTCAGACTCAACGGCACATAACAACAACAACAACAACCAGCAGTGGAAGAGGATTCCAATTTCTTCTCTATCTGTTTTTATCTCAGGCATCCTAGTGGGAGTGGAATGGCATCTCACGGTGGTTTTGATTTGCATTTCTCTGATGTTTAAAGTGATTTTTTTTTTTTTTTTTTTAAGGGAATGATACTATCTCCATCTCTTACTCCTCTGCTTGGGCAGCAGTTGACTTCCTGTTGTTCTTGGGATGAAAACCCAAGGCCCATCCCAGTGTCATCACTACGTTTGGTGTCCACCTGTGTGGTATTTCATGATGCCACCTCTCCTCTACCCCTGAAGAGCTGCACAGCCCCATCCCTAGGGGTCGTCACAGATCTTCCTCTTTCACATTGGACAAGGCATAGACCCTCCTCTCCACCCAATGTCAGGCATCATGGTCCATCTACCCATATCTTGACTGATGGGTGACAGGTGGAAAGAGAAGGAGGGCTTTTATGAGTTATCATACTGGATGATGGGTGACACCATGAGTTTTTTAGATTATTGTAAAGATTTTGACTTAGTTGAGTGAGAAGGGGGAGTCTTTGGAAGGTTTTGCAGAGTCACATTATCTGACTCACAATTTTAAGTTCACTCCTGCAGTAATGTGGTAAAAAGAGCATGGAATGGCAAGAGCAGAAGCAGGGAGATGTGGTCAGAGGCCACTCCAGTAATTCTGGAAGGAGAAGTGGTACAGTCAATGTGGTCTTCGTGGAGGGTAAGGAGTGGCCTAAGTTCTAAATAGGACTAGGAAGATCTGCTGTTGTGTTGAGTATAGGGTATGAAAGAAAGAATAGAATCTATGATGGCAGGAGTAACTGCAAACTTGAGTTTCCATTTACTGAGATGCAGAGATTTGTGGGTGGAGCAGGTTGAACAGTCTAATCCAGTGACTGAGTCTAGACATCCAAAAGAACATGAGCCTGAGTTCAGTGGGGAAGCCTAGCCTGAGGATATGAGCCTAGGCATCAGTGGCCTGAGCAGGGGGAGGGTTCTAGGAAGTATAGCACACAGTACTCCAGGGGCCTGAGGGAAGGGATGGCCAGTGGGAGAGTGGAGGTTGTGGACTGCAGATGAGTGACACCAAAATGACCCCAGGGTCCAGAACAGCAGATTGACCAGTGCCATGGAGGGGGGACTGCCAAGGCATAACTAGGGTTATTGTCATCCATCACAAAATGTTGTAACTCATCAACATCCTCCCTCTCTTAAACCCTCTGTTATCTGCCAGTCAAGGTGTGGGCAGGTGGGCCATGATGCCCTCCAATGTGCAGAGAGGAGGGTCTACATCTTGTCCAATGTGAAAGAGGAGGAGCTTTGAGGAGCCAAGGGGATGGGGCTGTGGAGTTCTGCAGGGGTTGGGTGCAGTGGTAACCCCATGAATTATGACACTGTATGACACTAACTATACTGATGACACTGGGATGGGCCTCTGGTTTTTGTCCTAAGGGCAGCATTGGGTTTGCAATGGCTGATTTTTTAGAAGTAGATTTCCCAGTCTTTATTCTAAAGCACCTCTGGGTAGACTCAAACTTCCAACTTTTCAGTTAGCAGCCAAACATGTCTTCATATGCATGAGGAGCTCCTCTAGAATGATCCAGAAGGCTCTAAATGACTGGGTTCCATCTTTGCTTGCACACTGGGCTCCAGTCTAGAGGCCTTCTTGCTGGACCAGCAACACCCAGACCACTCCTTCTCTTGGCTGCACTTTCATATCTTCCCCAGTCATCTGCATGGTATTTCCTCAGATGTCTGCTCAAATCTTCCCTGGAAAGGCCCCTCCAGGGCCTTACCTATGCAGGGCACACCTCTCCTGTGCCTGGTTTCCTACCTCCTGACTTCCTTGTTTTTTTATTGTCAGTACTGCTCAGACCTGGGAGTATAGCACTCGATATTGTGTCCTCTGCCTGAGCACAATTTCAAGAACATAGTAGCCAACTGTCCCTACCTTTTCCTCAAGCACACCACACTTCCTTCTGTGTTGGGACCTTTTACATGGTTGCTCCTACTGCCTAGAAGTTAGTTTCACAAAATCTTGAAATCTTACCTCATTTTTTAAAAAAAATTGATATATATATATATATATATATATATATATATATATATATATATATCATGTATTTATAACATTTGCCATTTCAATATTTTAACACACAATTCATTGACTTTAATTATATTCATCATGATGTTCAACCATTGCCCCTACTTGTTTCCACATATTTTTTCATCACCCTTAACATATCCCCCCAGCAAAAATTCTTATTTCTCCCTTTGCGATGTAGTAAATTAATTACCTGGTATAGATTTTCTAGCTATAAGTCTTTGTAAGCTCCATGGTAGAATTTGCTGTGAGCAACTGAGGAGCTCCTGATTATTAAACTTATCCACCTGGGGTATTTCTGTTGAGAGTGGCACAAAGCAATGTTCTGGGAAATTTGCTCTCTCTCAGGTGCTTAGAATTCTGATGTTATGATTGGCTAGTTTGGCCACTCTGCCAGGCTCAAAAGGAGGCCTCCTAGAGGCAGAAGTCTCTCTCTCTGACTGCTGGCTGAGAAGGATGTGCTGCTGAGAGAAACATGCTACTGAGAGACATGCGCTGCTGGGAAAGAGACATAAGACACATGCATTGCTGAGAGGGACACACACTGCTGGGAGAGAGACTGTGAGAGACTTTTGGCTGAGAGAAGGTGGGCAGAGAGAGATTGAGCATTGTTTTTGAACTTGAGTTGTAGCTGCATGCTCCTCTATTAAACCCCATAATCTGTGAGTTCTGTGTGGCCACTGCAGCTATTATCAAACCCAGCAGAGAGGTGGTGGGTGCTGTGGGAGGAATGGTTGGTGTCAGGGTTGGTGAAAGAGCTGGAAGGAGGTAGCATGTCTGGCCTCACAGTAATGGGCTTTGGGCTACTGATAGTGATTCTGTCTTCCTTTTTGTGGTTAGAGGAAGTCAGAAGATGTGACCTCCCTGGCCCTTTAGCAGTTGGTGTCAGGAGTGGGATTTGTTGCAGTGGCTCTAAACTCATAGGACCATGGGACTTTGTAAAAGAAAGAGGGAAGGGGCCTGGGAAGTGAAATTTTGGATTAGTAGGTGGTTACATTGGTTGGTGTTACCTATTAAAGGAGGTAATTGATTCAGAGGCTAGGGCTTTTGGTTATACCCAGCCAAATGCCCAAGGCCATATGCATAGAATGGGACAGTAATCAAGGTGAAGAGATGAACCTGGAATGTTTTAACAAGGAGTATGTGTTTATCTGAATGTACTATGGGTATTGAATGTTCTCTTACCTGCTTGTACATTAGAAATGATTATGGGGTGTGGAAGGAGCTCTGGTAGCATAGTGCCTAAGGCACTTGACTGCTAACCAGAAGGCTGGCAGTTCAACCCCACCAGTCACTCCTCGGAAGGAAGGTTGGACAATCTACTTCTGTAGTGATACTGCCTCGGCAACCCAAGGAGGGGTCGCTATGAGTTGGGGCTGACTCGATGGCACACAGCAACAACAACATCATGGGGTGTGGATAACAGAGAGCATGTATGTCTGCCTTCAGCTGATACTTGATTGGATATGTTTAAAAGGGGAAATAGAATTTGCCCAGAAGAAACACAGGCTTTTGTTTTAAGCCCTGTGTATAGAGAGTACTAGGAGCTTAGGTAGAAAACCTGAGCCCCACCTAGTACTACTGAGGGAACAGAAGATTTGCATTTGAAGAAAGGACCTGAAGAGAACAACAAAAAAAAATGAGTATTTGGCTTTTTGAATTTTGAGCAAGCATTTAGGCTTTGGGTGCATCAAGGCAGGAAGGTCATGGTCCATGAGAGAAAAACCTTCCAGGACTGAAAGTTAAAGGAAGCCAGTGAGCAGTAGGCTTGTATGCTGCTTACTTGTGACCACTTGAGTCCACTTGAGTGGAAATGAGGGAAGTGCAGCAAAGAAGAAACTGGCTGAGTTTGGTACTCTTTGACCCAGGCCACAGAGGCTAGGGATGAGAGGAGGGGCTGGCTGGTCTGAAATACAATAAGTTGTGAGCCTAAGGGCATTGAAATAGTCCTTGAGGACTGAGGATGTGAGAAAAGGTGCTGGCTGGTCTGAAGTGAAGGGAAGAGTGTGACTCCTAAACTTGGCAGCTGGTACCCATGATCTAGCTGGGATGGCTAGGGTTGAGCTGACCAGAATCCAACCAAATGAAGAGGATGATGTTTGACATTGAGCTGGTGTTAAGTTGCTGCAATATGACGGTTTGTGCTGGGCTGGACTTTGCTTGTTTATGGTTGTGGATGCCAAAAGTTTCAAGCAGAACAGAAGATTCTTCAGAGAGAAAGGACCGTGCTTGTCTCCTCACAGTACCGGTTTGATAGGGATGGGCAAATTAGAAATTGGCTATCCAAAATGGGGGGAGATAAAGGCATGAAGTGGCTGGCTTACACACTTGCATGGGTGTGGTTATTCTTAAACGGATGGTGAAGGGGATGTTAATTTTTGAAGTATAAAAGGGATGGGATAATGGCTAGAAAAGCCAGGGGGTGGCCTGCAGTGTAGTAAATTACCTGGTATGGCTTTTCTAGCCGTAAGTCTTTCTAAACGTCATGGTGCCATAGTGGAATTTGCTGTGGGTAACTGAGGAGCTCCTGATTATTTAAGTTATCCATCTGGGGTATTTCTGTTGAGAGTGGCACAAAACAATGTTCTGGGAAGTTCACTCTCATGGGCTTAGAATTCTGATGTTATGATTGGCTAGTTTGGCCACTCGGCCAGGCTCAAAAGAAGGCCTCCTAGAGGCAGAAGTCTCTCTCTCTCTCTCTGAATGCTGGCTGAAAAGACGTGCTGCTGAGAAACACACTCCAGAGAGACACATGCTGCTTGGAAAGAGATTCAAGAGACATGCATTGCTGAGAGAGACACTGTGAGAGACTTTTGGCTGAGAGATAGCAGGCTGAGAGAGACTGAGCATTGTTCTTGAACTTGAACTGTAGCCAGGTGCTACCCTATTAAACCCCACAATCTGTGAGTTCTGTGTGGCCACTTTAGTGAATTATCAAAGCCAGCAGAGAGGTGGTGAGTGCTGTGGGAGGAACTGTTGGTGTCAGGGTTTGTAAAAGAGCTGGAGGGGAGGTATCCTGTCTGGCCTCACAGTAATGGTCCTTGGGCTACTGATAGTGATTCTGTCTTCCTCTTGTGTGGTTAGAAGAGGTCAGAAGATGTGGCCTCCCTGCCTCGTTAGCACCCTTTCTCCAGTTCTCCTCTGGTCAATGCTAATAAATGTTCACCTGTGTACACTTGCCTATTGTAGATATTTCATATAAATGGGATCATACAATATTTGTCCTTTTAAGTCTGACTTCACTCAGTGTAATGTTTTTAAGGCTCAACCATGCTATAGCACATATCAGAACACCATTTCTCTTTACAGCAGAATAAAATTCCATTGTATGGATATACCACATTTTGTTTATCAACTCATCTGTTGGACATTTAGGTTTTCACCTTTTGATTATTATGAATAGTGCTGCAGTGAATACTGATGTATAAGTATCTGTTTGCATTCCCACTTTCAATTCTTTTGAGTATATACCTAAGAGTGGAATTGCTGGATCATATAGTAATTCTGTGTTTAACATTTTGAGGAGTCTCCAATTGTTTTCCACAGTGGCTGTACCATTTTGCATTCCCACCAGAAATGGCTGAGGGTTCCAATTTCTCCATAGCCTTGTCAACATCTATTTTTTTTTTTGAAATCATAGCCATTTTAGTGGCGGTGAAGTGACATTATACCATGGTTTTGATGTGCATTTCTCTAACAACTAATGGCACTGAACATATTTCATGTGTCTGTGGACCATTAGTATTTCTCCTTTGGTGAAATTTAAGTCCCTTGTTCATATTTTGATTTGGTCTTTTTGTTGTTGTTGTTGTTGAATTGTGGGAATTCTTTATATATTACAGATATTAAACTCTCGTATGGCATATAATTTCCAAAAATGTTCTCCAAATCTGCAGTTCATTGCTTTACTTTGTTGATAAAGTTCTTTTATGAACAAAAGTTTTTAATTTTTATGATGTCCAATTGATCAATTTTGTCTTTGTTGTTCATGCTATTGGCATCATATCTAAGGATCCACTGTTAAATACTAGGTCCTGAAGGATTACCCTTATGTTTTCTCCTAAGGGTTTAATAGTTTTAACTCTTACATTTAGTTCCTTGATCCATTCTGAGTTAGTTTTCATATATGGTATGAGGTATGGGTCCACGTTAATTCTTTAGCTTGTGAAAATCCAGTTCTCCCAGCATCAATTATTGAAAATATTAGTCTTTTCCCTCTTATTCAAGTTTGATTCATGTCCCCCTCCAGAAAGGCCCACCTCAATCTCACTCTTCACACAACCAAACCCTAACGTACAACTCTGTAAACTATTTCTTGCTTAGTTGCTGTCTCTTCCTACTAGAATATAAGATCCATAAGATTGTCTGTTGTAGATGATGATTATCTTCTGTATCCTCAGTGCCTGGAATAGTGCCAGGTTCACACTGGTTGTTTAAAAAGTATTTGCTATGGAGTGTCATGTGATGTCTAGGAGTTATCAGAATTCAGCTGGCCAGACTGTTAGCCCAGAGAATTATCCTCATTTTGGCAATCAAAAGCTTGAGAGTTTAGCTGGCCAATACATCCAAACTCAACACTTCCAATGAGCCTTATGAAGGAAATTTATACACAATAGCACACACATAAGAACAGAAAGTAATTCAACAAGATTTGTAGACCACTCAGTTGAACTAAGCCTTAAAGAAAATACTGAATTTGGATTGGTGAAGAGTGTATGGGAAATGATTCCAGCCACACAGGGCAGTGTGACTCATGGAATCTTGGAACCTGAAAGCGGAATGCAGGTAGGAGTGAACAAGGCCTGTTCTGAAAAGGGTAAGGATGCCCATTGCCCCAGGCCTGGGCTGGGAGTAAGGAGAGGGGTGAAGTAAATCCAGAAATTGCTGTCCAGTTTTCCCCAGGGTCTTGCAGCTCTCCCTGAGGAGTCACAATTTGACTTTATAAGCAACAGGGGACTTTTATAAGCTCTGGGGTAAGGAAATGAAAAAAGGGACAAAGTAATTACTTTAGCAGCACTGTGTGGAATGGTGAAAGCAAGGCAGCTGGGTGGCCAGGAGTCCTGCAGGGAGGCTTTTGAGGATATCTGGGGATACCTGTCAGGGTTTGGGAGTTAGTCAGCTGTGCCAATGGAGCGAATCATCAGGCCTTGGGGTCCAATTGGGTTTAATGAGAAAGGAAGAGATGGAGCTATGAGGAGTCAGGTTCTGGAAACCAAGATATTTGAGGTCATTCCTCATTTTTCATTGATATTCAGTTAAGGGTGTCACTGGTCATTTGAGATCTGACTTCTTTCCCTGAAAATGCAGGTGTTCCACCAGAACTTTCTTTGATATGGGCCTCAGCCACTCAAAATTGCACCCCTATGCCTGGCGGGGCTTTATCTATGGCAGATATTATTTTTTATAATAATATCTACTATAATAATATCTATCCCTCTACTCTCTTGTGGTGGATTCCATACATAATATGGTTTCTAGTAAAGCTCTCCATAGGGATGTAGAAGCCTGTTTAGCTGAAGAGTGTAGGGACAGGGAGCAGAAGTGGGCCCCAGATAGAGAGAAGGATTTGCATGGAGTGATTTGCACAGAATCAGGGAAGAGCAAGTCTGTAAGTATTTGAGGAAGGACAGCTGGCAGCCAATGGGGGCATTATCTGGGGTGTGGGAAGTGAGGAATGTCTCAATGCAGGAAAAGTGTCCCCATGGAGGCTGACCTGCAGTCAAAGCACCCCTCCTACAAAATTCCCCAGTCCAGGGCTTCCTGAGAAAAGACACTCCTCCCCTTGCTCACGTCTAAATGAAGCACAGACAAGCAAGTCATCAGTACTGCGTGCATCTGGGAAAATCATACTGCAGAATAGGGGCTCTCAAGCTTTCTTTGCCTCCCCAAGCATGCTCTCTTACTGCCCACCTTCAGCCCACTTCCCTCTCTCACCTTCTCTCTCACCCATGAGTAAGGAGAGGGCCCTTTTGCCTTGGCAGTTCTGCTTTATCCTCCTAATGTTTCCCTAAGCCCCACTCTCTGCCCTCAACAACCATACTTAATTCCTTAGTCACTTGTCTGGACCTCAGCATCCTTTACCAGAGAAGGAAATGCCTTAAAACCAAAGCCTGCCTCTGCTATAGCAGTCTATTTCTCCACAATTAAAAATTCCCACTCAGGGAAAAAAAGGGGGGGGGGGCACCAGGTTGCTGGTCCGATAGAGCCTGCTGGAACCACTGAGACTATGGCCCCTAGCTGCCCTTCAGGTCTGGAATTGAACCCACACCCGTGGTTTCAAGCCAAACAAAAGACAGGCATATGAGTTGAACATCTACTTCAGTTAGATACACTCCTTAGAGAAAACAATCATGGGAGAAAGAAGGGCTGCTTATGCACAGGGAGACAGCTCAGGGGACAAGAGTGTATGGAGGGATGGACACTGGGAAGAGGTAAACTATGGGGAGGAAGTGGGAGGGGAGCTGTTGCATTGTGGTAAACTGTAGTCAACATCATGAGACAAAGTGTATGTGAACTGCTGTATGGAAAGTGAATTTGCGCTGTAAATCTTCATCCAAATCACAATTAAAAAAAAAAAAAAAATTCCCACTCAGGGGAGTAGGAAATGGAGTGGTCATGGAAAGGAGAAAAGGTCTAGTTTACCCAGGGCTTGAGGCTGAAAATAGATGGAGCTGCAGCAGCTGCGAAGGGGAGGCTGCTGGACAGGTTGCTAGGACAGTGATTCCTGCTTTCTGGGACCTTCTAGGAAGCAGATGCCCCCAGTAAATGTAAACAGCTGAGCATTGGCATGCCCGGGCTTATTTGTATTTCGAATTTAGTTGACTCCAAGAGGTGGCTTTTATTTCCCAAGTCCAGGGCCTAAGCGGGTCTAGCCCTGGGGAAAGCCTTATGCTGTGAGGGTACTGCAGGACTTTTCCTCCCATACTCTCCGCGACTCCTACTCTTCGCGGGCTTGCATCTGCCCTGCTCAGGACCCCGCCAATCCTTCTGGGAAACGAAACTAAGCCACTCCAACGCTGTATGCTCCAGCCCTTTGGGTTTCCCTCCCGCCTTGTTCGGGCCCAAACGCAGGCGGGGAGGAGCGCGCGCAGGATGAGCCGTAGGCGGGCAGAGGGGTCAGCAGCTTAGCGGGTGGGCGGTGCGCACAAAGGGCCTCTTTCCCCCCGCTAGTCTACGCGCTGCTGGGGCGGAGGGGTGAGGCGGAAGACGCCGGCCGGGTGGGGCCAGTGGCGCGCTGACTGTAGTCTCTGTGCGTTCCGCAGGCGGGGAGTCCGCGCCGCAATACCGGGCAGCTGGCGATGATTACCTAGAGGCTGGCAGGGTGACACGCAGCCATGGAGCGCGAGCGGCCAGCAGCAGACAAGCCCCTGGAGAAGGCGCGGCGGCGGCGGCGGAGGCTGCGGCGCCGAAGGCGGGAGGGCCTGACGCGCGTGGTGCGCTCCAACCTGGTGCCGCCTGGCGCCGAAGAGCCTGCGATGGGCGCAGCTAAGGGTTCGCGGCACCTGGCTGACAACCGGCTCAAGACCACCAAGTATACGCTGCTGTCCTTCCTACCCAAAAACCTATTTGAGCAGTTCCATCGTCTGGCCAACGTGTACTTCGTCTTCATTGCGCTACTCAACTTCGTTCCAGCGGTGAACGCCTTCCAGCCCGGCCTGGCGCTGGCGCCTGTGCTCTTCATCCTGGCCGTCACAGCCTTCAAAGATTTGTGGGAGGACTACAGTCGCCACCGTTCGGACCACGAGATCAATCACTTGGGCTGCCTCGTATATAGCAGGTAAGGTGGTGGGCCCCTACAAGAACCCAGGGCTAGGCAGAAGTGAGCGGTCAGGACCAGGGCTGAGGTGTCTTGGAGAGCTGCTCCACTTCTTGTGGGGAGTACAAGGATCCCAGGACAGGACTGACGCTCTCTTGCCTTATGGGATTGTCACTTGGACCTCGTGTCTAAGCCAGAACAAAGGGCACCCTGAAGCTGAGAATCCTCATCCCCAACAGTTTTACTTTAGAAATAAAAAGGAGGGAAATGCTTCCTCAGGTATAATTGCCTAAAGTTCCTTCTGTGGCCCTTGACCAGGTCCTATAGGCCAAGATATGTAACAGCCAATACCAGAACATAAAGTTCATTCTGGATAATTTTCTCAGGTAAATCTGGAGACAGCAAAGTTAAACTACCTTCACGTTCAGATTAGAGACAACATAGAAACAGCGAGGTAGTAGCAGCAGCTCCATCCACTGAGTAAGCAGGAAGAAGGCCACTGAGCTGGGAATTGGTCCCATGTTTTAGGAACCCCAATTGCCAGATGGAAAGATTGCAGCTTTTGCAGACCCTGCCCACAGTCAGTACCTGGGTGTGTAGTTCTGTTGCCCTGCATCTTCCCCTCTCCCCTTCCTCAGAATGTCAGAGCCTTAGACTGGACCTGCCCAAGATGCCTGCTGCCACTGCCCCCTTTATGCCCTCACCCTAAGAGAGACACTGGATACAGATGGGTCTTGGATCTCTCAGGGACCATGCCAAGGCCCCACACTGAGGAAGCAGGTGGTTTTAGACTCCTACTAAAGCTCAATCCATCTTGCCCTCCTGTTTCACTTTTCTGGACTTCAGATGCAGAAATTGAGATGAACCTCCAAGTTGGAGGACATTAGCTGAGTTCTGCTTTCACATGAACAGGCTCTAACAAGACCTTTATACTCTTGGTGGCAGATTTTTCCCCTAAAAGATAAGGGACACGGTTGTCCCTGACTCTTAGGATCGCTCAGATGAAGACCACGTGTGCATGCATCTGCACTTGATTCCCTCTGTATTAAGGTTAAATAATTTGTCCAAAGTCAAATAGCTGTTATGTATGGGATTGGAATTTGACAGAAGTCTTCCTAATTGCAAAGCTTTCCTGCTATTCTTTGGCTTATATTTATCCCACTTATATAAGAATCACTTGAGAATCTTATTAAAAAATAAAATTCTCCAGCCTCCACGCCCAAAGTTTCTGACCCAACAAACCTGGGGTTGGGCTCAGGAATCTTGTGTTTGATTAGCATGGAGGTGATTCTTATGTATCAGTCCAGACTTTACTGACACTGCCCTGCTTCCTCTCAGTATTGCTCATTGGCCTTTCAGCAAGCAGAGTGCTGAGGAAAACTGTGGATTCCCTGACTCCTGCTTACCTGAACCTGCAGCAGAGGGCTAGGGATGCCCCTTACAGACACCTTCAGTGTCTCAGGAGTAAGGGCTCTTGTAGCTATACCTCTGCCCTCTGCACTGCAGTTTAGTGGGACTCGAAGGGCTTCGGTCTTTGAATATACCCCACTTCCTGCTATTACTGAATCTTTAGCTTCTGTGACTTCCTTTTCAGAAATAATCAGGCCTTGGAATATAGTTTGTGTTTAGTTGACAAAGTACTTTCCATCACTATATCATTTGATCTTAAAACAACCATGTGTTAGAGGGATTATTATTACCACTCATCTTTTGGATTAGAAAACGGAGGTTGGAACCCAAATCAGTCCTCTTGACTCAAGAGCGTAGGACTTTGCAGGATGTCATGGGATTCTGAAACATTCCTCTTCCTTGTGGATCACACTTGTTCCAGTCCAGCTCCCTTCTCCTTTGCCCCAGTGATAGATTTCTGAACATTCAGAACAGCCCTGAGATGGATATTTGGGGATGAAGATTCTTTCAAGAGTATAATTCTTTGGTGTTTTACTGGAGAAAGAACCATTTTCTGCTTGGAGGGTCTGTGGGTAGTTACTGTGGGGAGTGGGGGTGCTGATTTTGTGAAGAGAGCAGCTTAGCTCATGTTCAAGCCCTCTTCTTACCTACCTACCACAGCCGTTGTTGGCACTCTTTACTCACTCACCAGCCATCAGCAGGACAGTCATTCCAGTGACCTGTTTCTACTCAGAAGTCCCTAGGAAGCCAGGTCAAATTCCTCCAGACCTAGAAAGTTTGGGATAGGGTTTCCTGGACTGGGCTGTGACAGTGTGGATATCTGAGCCTTCTTGTCATGACTGTCCTCAACAGTGGAGAGCAGCTTGAGTGCTGATGACCTTCCAAGCTGGATGAAACTCAGCATCTCTCCCTGTCCACCGACTCAGGCCCAGGAGGGTACCTCTGAGCTGACTGTAGGGATCAATTGTTCCGTGGGGTGAGTTCCTCCACAGGGTGCAAGGCACTGGGAGGACTCCTCACCTAGGGTTGCAGAACAGTGTCAGGCGAGGCCTCCTGGAGTGGGATTGGTCCATGGCTAAGGAGACTAACAAGACTAAGGAGGATGTGATCAGGTGCAGGAGGGAGGGCAGGGGCTGCAGAAGAGGGAGCCTGGGGCAGGGGATCTCAAGGGTGTGACCAGGTCATAATATGTTGCATGGAGTTAAGGTGCTATTGGAGGCCCAAGACCTCCTGTCTCCTGTTCAGCCTTGGGGAGCTCTCAGTCAGCAGACATGTAAGCCAAGAAGCCTGGGAAGGCAAAGGAGTTCTTTTATGTTGGGCCGAAGTTTCTTCGAGGCCTTTGGTTACTGCCAAAAGTATTGGAAAGCACAGGGGAAAATGTCTGGGCCTATTATGTGACACGGAGGCCAACCGTTGTCAGTCATAATTACGCAGTTGACATGCAGGTATGTTAATTAGTGCACTATTAAACTTGATGTGTAAGAATGAGGTGTAGGTGTGTGAGGTGTGACTACTAGAATGGAGGAGGATTTCTCCCTAGCCAGCAGCCTAGAGAGAGTCAGTTATTGGTACCAGTATTCATATATTGTTGTGGTTGTTAGGTGACATCATGTTGGTTCTGACTCATAGCAACCCTGTGTACAATGGAACAAAACATTGCCTAGTCCTGTGCCATCCTCACAATCTTGGCTATGCTTGAGCCCATCACCACAGCTACTGTGGCAATCCATCTCATTGAGGGTCTTCTCATTTTACTGACCTCTACTTAACTAAGTATAATAGCCTTCTCTAAGGACTGGTTCTTTCTGCCAACATGACCAGAGTACATGCAATGAAGTCTGGCTG
Source organism: Orycteropus afer afer (assembly GCF_000298275.1). Lineage (NCBI taxonomy): Eukaryota > Metazoa > Chordata > Mammalia > Tubulidentata > Orycteropodidae > Orycteropus > Orycteropus afer. Next base: position 6,505,212 of record NW_006921733.1, read on the forward strand.
TTGTCATTTTTAAGGGGCATTCCAGTTGTACTTCTTCCAATGCAGATTTTTTTTTATTCTTATGGCTGTCCATTGATATTTTCAGTATTCTTTGCTATATGGTGTCTCTTAATAACGTGGTAATTGGACTCTCTCTCTATAAGAATCACCTGTTGTACATGTTAGAAAGCACAGCTTCCTGGGCCACCAGACAGTGGAACCAGAGTCTCTCTGGAGGTAGGGGTGAGATTGGGGTCTTATGTCACTAATGAGCCCAGAGATTCTTTCAGCAAGCCTCTGTTCCATGTCCAAACATATTTTATCTTTTCATGTAATTCTGACTGTATTTAGCAAAATACTTCAAAAACATGCTCAGCTGGGGTGGGTAGGAGAGATTGAGAGCAAGAGCGAGATCAAGAGAGAGCGAGAGATAGATATAGATAGATGTTGAGATTCACTTGGTGCTTTGGGTGAGGTAGGAGCAGAGTGTAGGGTACTGGGTAGGGAGCTGGCTAATTGATTTCCTTAGTGCCAGAGGATCCATGTGCTGAGACTCCTACCTCCCTCTGGGCGATGGATGGAAGACAAGGGCACTTGAGCCCAATCACATGCACAGCGCAGTGCACAGGCAGGTGGGGGACTAGATGATTGGTCTCAGGGTTCTCTGTCTGAGGCAGCCACACTCCTCTGGTTGAAGTCCATTAACTCCACTATTGAGTGTCCAGCTGGGACAAGGAAAGCCTGGCCAGGCTAAAGGGGCAGTGCTGGTTCTAGTCCAGGAAAGAAAATAGTATCAGAAGAAACTGTGAGAAAGCCAAAGAAGGTGTGTTCCTGGGAAGGGAATACTATTCAAGAAGGCAGAAGGAAGAACCAAAGAATACATTTATATTGAAACATATCCATTTATCCCTGAAAAAAAATAGGAGCAAATGGATAACATTGTAGCAAGATCAAACTGTGGCACCATGCTCTGAATGGCCTGAGGAGGTAGCTCTGTCTTGGATTTGAGTCCTGCCACTGAGGAGTCGGGGCCGACTCGATGGCAAATAACAACAACAACAACAACTGATGGCCGTGGGTTCCTTGACAAGTCACACCCCTTACCTGTCTTCCTCCATTCTGTAATTTGTAAAATGGTGGTGATAGGCCACAGTTCCACACATGTGTTCAGGCTCTGACCCCAAGGCCTTTGGCAAGTGGTGTTGCTCTTGTCCCCATGGGCCTTAGCTTTCATCTCTCTGCTCAAAACCCTGGTCTGGGTGTTGGTAGATACTTTTCTGTCTTTTTTTCCCCCCTGCACTTTCCATACATTTTATAATCACTCAATATGTTCTTATTGACAGCTTTTGTTTGTCTCTAGGATGATGTTTTAAACAGTAGTGTTTCTGAATGACCTGAAGTGACTTCTTTCCTGAGTCTTTTAGACTTTGTATTTGGATTTTAGTGTGTATCTAGGTGTCTTTCCATCATAATTTCAGAGAACGAATAGAGAGTGATGCTTATTTTGGACTTACCTTTACTTTTTGTCTCTTCCCTTTCATTTGATTCTTTTTTTTTTTCTTTTATTGTGATTTGGGTGAAAATTTACAAAGAAAATTCACTTTCCATACAGCAGTTCACATACACTTTGTCTCATGATACTGACCGCAGTTCACCACAATGCAACAACTCCCCTCCCACTTCCTCCCGACAGTCACCTCTTCCCTGTGTCCATCTCTCCATGCACCCCTGCCCCCTGACCTGTCTCCCTGTGCATAAACAGCCCTTCTTTCTCCCATGATTCTTCTCTCCAAGGAGTGTATTTACCTCAGGTAACTGGTCATCTCCTATGCCTGTCTTTTGCTTGGCTGGAAGCCACAGATATAGGTTCAATTCCAGACCTGAAGGGAAGCCAGGGGCCATAGTCTCGGTGGTTCCACCAGGCTCTATCAGACCAGCAAACCTAGTTCCACTTTTTTTTTTTTTTCCCAAAAGATTTTGAGTTTTGTTTCACATTTTTCTCCCTCTCTATCCAGGATTGCATACATAGATCCCCCTCCGAGTGGTTGACAGTGGTAGCCGGGTGCCGTCTAGTTCTTCTGGTCTCATAGTCAAATAGGCTGCGGATTGCATGGTGAAACAGTCACTAGGACTAATTCTTTACATGAATCTTTGGTTTCCTTCATTCTTCTTTGCTCTGGATGAGGAGAGACCCATCGTTGCATATAGATGGCTGCTTGCAAGTTTTTAAAATCCCAGTTGCTACTCGCCAAAGTAGGAGGTGGAACAATGTTTTGTGTAGTATGTTATGCCAGTTGAGCTTGATGTCCCCTGTGCCTATGGTCCTGAACCCAGAGGTTCAACTACTTGGTCCCTCCGGGTAGCTGGCTGTGACCAAGTGACTTGTCAGCTCTACTATATACCTGGGAATTCAGATTACACAAATACACTTATAGGACCATTGTGTACCAACCCTATACATGGATTTGGGTACACTCCTGATGCATAGACATACCTAATAGTTCAGCCTGTCCACCCATCTATCCACCCATATACCCATGTTTGTCTTCACTGACAACACTGTACTGCATGTGCAAAAGGGTTCATCTTTGTTGTCTGTACCTCCCATGTACCTCTCTGTCCTCCTCTTCCTCAGTGCCACCATTGATCACTCACATTTGGTACATTGCCCTTCTCTTCACCCGAATCAATGCTTATCTCTACCTATCTAACAGTGTTCCCTCCCCACCTCCCACGCCTGATAACCAACAAGATAAATTTCCTTCCATAGGTAAATTTTTCCTTGATTTTTACAATAACAGACTAATACAATATTTGTCCTTCTGTGATTGACTTATTTCACTCAGCATAATGTCTTCCAAGTTCATCCACGTTATGCAGTGTTTCTCAGATTATACATTATTCTTTAGGGTTGCATAGTATGCCATTGTATGTATGTAGCAAAGTTTGGTTATCCACTCCTCAGTTGATGGACACTTACATTGTTTCCATCTTTTGGCTACTGTAAATACTGCTGTGATGAACATGGGCGTGCATCTATCTGTTCTTGTCATGGCTCTCACTTCTTTAGGATATATACCTAGTAATGGGATGGCTGGGCCAAATGGTATTTCTAATTCCAACTTTTTAAGGAATAGCCATACTGCTTTCCACAATGGTTGTACCATTTTACAGTCCCACCAGCAGTGTATGAGAGTCCCAATCTCTCCACATCCTCACCAGCATTTGTTATTTTCTATCTTGTTGAACTTTGCTACTAGTGCTGTAGCAATATGGTATCTCATTGTTGTTTTGATTTGTATCTCTCTAATGGCTAATGATTGTGAGCATTTCTTCATATGTTTGTTGGCCACCTGAATATCCTCCTTGGTGAAGTGTCTATTCATGTCTTCTGCCCATTTTTCTATTGGATTATTTGTCTTTTTGTTATTGAGGTGTTGGAGTTTTCTATAAATTCTAGCGGTAAGTCTTTTGTCAGATATGTCATTGCCAAATGTTTTCTGTAGGTTCTCTTTTGACTCTTTTGCAGAAGTCTTTGGAAGCACATAAAAATTTAATTTTAGAAGGTCCCATTCATCTTGTTTCCCTTCTGCTGTTTGTTTATTTTGGGTTATACTTGATAGTCTATTTATGTCATATATTAGGGCCCCTAAATTTGCACCTAGTTTTTCCTTGAGGAACTTTATAGTTTTAGGTTTCACATGTAAGTCTTTGATTCATCTCTATTTAGTTTTTGTGTATGGTGTGAGGTACAGATCTTGTTTCATTTTTCTGCAAATGGATCTTCAGTTTTGCCAGCACAGTTTATTAAACAAACATTCTTTTTCCCATTTAATGGATTTCGGCCCTTTGTCAAAGATCAGCTGACCATAGGTCGATGGATCTATTTCTGGATTCTCAACTCTATTCCATTGGTCTTTGTGTCTGTCATTATACCAATAAAAGGCAGTTTTGAGTACTGTGGCTGTATAGCAGGTTTTGAGGTCCAGCAAAGTGAGATCTCCTACTTTGTTCTTCTTCAATAGTGCTTTGCTTATCTGGGGTCTCTTTCCTTTCCATATAAAGTTAGTGATTGGTTTTTCCATATCCTTAAAAAATGTTGATGGGATCTGGATTGGGATTGCATTGAATGTATAGATTGCTTTTGGTAGAACTGACATTTTCACAATGTTCAATCTTCCTATCCATGGGCATGGGATGTTCTTCCATTTATGCAGATCTCTTATGGTTTTTTGAATTAGTCTTTTATACTTTTCTTTGTAAAGGCCTTTTGTGTCCCTTGTAAGATTTATTCCCAAGTATTTTAATTTTTTGGTAGCTATTGTAATTCGTATTGATTTCCTTATTTCTTTTTCAGCAATCTCTCTGCTAGTGTAGCAGAATCCAGCTGATTTTTTGATGTTGATCTTGTATCCTGCCACGATGCTAAATCTCTCAATTAGTTCCAGTAGATTTGTGACTGAGTCTCTTGGGTTTTCTAGGTAGAGGATCATATCATCAGCAAATAGTTTGACTTCTTCCTTATCAATTTGGATGCCTTTGATTTTCCTCTCTTGCCTTATGGCCCTGGCTAGGGCTTCCAGTACAGTGTTGAATAGAAGTGGTAACAGTGGGCATCCTTGTCTGGTTCCTGTTCTCAAGAGGAATGGTTTCAGTCTGTCTCCATTGAGTATAATGGTGGCTGTTGGTTTTGCATAGATGCCCTTTATTATGCTGAGGAATGTCCCTTCTATTCCTATTTTGCTGAGAGTTTTGATCAGGAATGGATGTTGGAATTTGTCAAATGCTCTTTCTGCATCAATTGATATGATCATATGGTTCTTCTCCTTTGTTTTATTTATGTGGTGGATGATGTTGCTTGTTTTTTCTAATGTTGAACCATCCCTGCATACCTGATATAAACCCCACTTAGTCATAATGAATGATTTTCTCAATATGTTGTTGGAGTCTATTGGCTAGGATTTTGTTGAAGATTTTTGCGTCTATATTCATGAGTGATACTGGTCTGTAGTTTTCCTTTTGAGTGATATCTTTGCCTGGTTTTGGTATCAGGGTTATGCTTGCTTCATAAAATGAGTTAGGGAGGATTCCATCGTTTTCTATGTTTTGCAATAGTTTGAGTAGGATTGGTATCAGTTCTTCTCTGAATGTTTGGTAGAATTCTCCGGTAAAACCATCTGGGCCAAGAGTTATTTTGTTCTTAATTTTTTGATGACCTGTTCAGTTTCTTCTTTTATTATGGATCTGTTCAACTTTTCCACATCAGTCTGTGTTAGTTTAGGTAAGTGGTGGGTTTCTAGAAATATGCCCATTTCTTCCAGATTTTCAAGTTTGTTGGAGTACAGTTCTTCATTGTATGCTGATATTATCTTTTTTATTTCAGTTGGTTGTGTTGTGATGTCACCCATTTTGTTTCTTATTAGTGTTATTTGTCTTCTCTTCCTCTTTTCCTTTGTTAAATTTGCCAGTGGTTTGTCAATTTTATTGATCTTTTCAAAAAACCAGCTTCTGGCCTTATTGATTTTTTTCTTTTGCTCTTTTATTTTCTGTTTCATTGATTTCTGCTTGCATCTTTATTATTTCCTTTTTCTGGTGAGTGTGGGCTTTTCTTGCTGTTCTCTTTCTAATTGTTGGAGATGTTGGTTTAAAGTGTTGATTTTGGCTCTTCTTTTTGGATGTGTGCATTTATTGTTATAAATTGGCCTCTAATCACTGCTTTGGCTGTGTCCCAATGGTTTTGGTATGTTGTGTTTTCATTCTCATTTCATTTAAGGAATTTTTGAATTTCAATTTTTATTTTTTCTCTTACCCAGTCTTTCTCAAGGAGGGTGTTGTTCAGTTTCAATGTGTTTACTCTTTTTCTATCGATCATCCTATTATTGATTTCTAATTTGATAGCATTATGATCTGAAAATATGGTTTGCAGTATTTTAGTGTTTTTAAATTTATTAAGGCTTGCATTTTGGCCTACCATGTAGTCTATCATGGAAAATGTTCCAAGTGCACTGGAAAAGAATGTATATTGTACTGTTGTTTCTTGAAGTTCTCTGTAGATGTCTATGAGGTCAATTTGGTGGATTGTATTGTTTAACTCTTCTGCATCTTTGTTGGGTTTCTTTCCAGTTTTTCTATCTTTCATTGAAAGTGGTGTATTAAAGTCTTCCACTATGACTGTGGGGTCATCTATTTGGATTTTCAACTCTTAAATTCTAATTTATGTATTTTGGGGCTCTTTCATTGGGTCCATAAATATTTATTATGGTTATATCTTCATGTTCAATTGATCCTTTAATCATTATATAATGTCCTTCCTTGTCTCGTATGGTGGTTTTTGTCTTAAAGTCAATTTGATCAGAAATTAATATTGCCAGTCCTGCAATTTGCTTGATATATTTTTTCCAAACTTTTATTTTTGGTCTATTTTTGTCTTTGTCTCTAACATGTGCCTCTTGTAGGTAGCATATTGATGGGTTTTGTTTTCTTTTCCAATCTGCAACTCTCCATCTCTTGAATTTAATCCATTAACATTCAGTGTAATTATTGACAAGTATGAATTGGTTGCTGTCATTTTGTCATGTGTTTTTATCATGATGTCCCTGGTTTCTTTGTTCCATATTATTTTCTGTGCTGAGCTCATTATGATTATGAATCGTGTTATCATTACCTTTGTTGCTGTTGTTTTAGTATTTGCTGAATATTTGTGTTTGTCTTCTTTTTTATTGTAATGTGAAGGTTTATCATTTTTCTTTGAGGTTACCCTGTGATTTATAATATTCTCCCCGAGATTAGAACAGTCCATTCTATCTTGCAACTCTCTTGACTTCCTTACCATTTAGAAGTTCTGTAACTACACAGTCTTTTCACTCTTTTTGTTTGTCATTGTCCTCATTTGCCAATGGGTGTCTCTGGTTACCTGTTTACAGTCTTCTCGGCTTATTTTACTTTGGATATGTCCATAACTGTGGTTTCTGTGTTATTTCATCTTGTGTATTAATGGTCGGTTGTTATTTAGTATTTTTGGTTCTCTGTACAAAGGACTCCCTTTGGTATCTCTTTTAAGGTTGGTCTGGTTTCAACAAATTCCCTTAGTTTCTGCTTATCTGCAAATCTCCTAATTTCACCATCATATTTGAGGGACGGCTTTGCCAGGTATATAATTCTTGGTTGAAAAATTTTCTCTTTCAGGATTTTGTATATACCATCCCATTGCGTTCTTGCTTGCATGGTTTCTGCTGAGAAATCAGAGCTTATTCTTACTGGTTGTCTTTTGTAAGTAAGTTTTTGTTTTTCCTGTACTGCTTTCAGGATTCTTTCTTTGTCTTTGGTTTTGATGAGTTTGATTATGATATGCCTTGGTTATTTTCTTTTGGGGTCTATCCTGTTTGGGGTCTGTTGGACTTCCTGAATGGATATATTTTCATTTTTCATCATATCAGGGAAGTTCTCCAACAAATCTTGGACAATTTTCTCAGTGGTTTTATTATCCTCTTCCTGTTCTGGGATTCCAATAACATGTAGGTTATTCCTTTTAATGATATCCAACATGAACCTTAGGCTTTCTTCATTTTGTTTTGATCTTTTCTCTGATTGATTCCTCTCCAAAGAAGCATTCAGGTATTTGTCTTCAATCTCATTAATTCTGTCTTCCTTTGCATCAGTTCTGCTCCTTTGCCCTTCCAATGTGTTATTTATTTCTGATGATTTAGTATTAATCTTCTGGATTTCTATCTGTAGATTTAGAATCATTTCTAATTTTTCATTTTGTTCTTATATTTTTTTCCAAAATTCTTCTAGGTTTTTATCTGTGTTTTCCTTGGTCTGTCTCTCAATTCTTTGAAGAAGGAATTCCAGTTTCCCTGGAATCTGGGAGAATAAATATAATGCTTTTGAATTCCTTATCAGAGAGTTCCAATGCTGCTTCTTCCTCAGGGATATGTTCTGGGTCTGTATCCTCCTCCCTTGTTTCTATCACTTTGTGTTGCTTCTTCATGTGGATCCTAATGGTCTGTTGTCTCTGAGACATTGTGGCATTATTGTATTTAGATCTCTGTTAACTTTTTGTGAAGAGCAGCCAAGGGTGATTCAGGCTCTTCTTGGTGGTTGTTTATCATTGGCCCATTAGTGGAGAAGGAAGTGATGGCTCTCACTCAGTAAGTGAAGCTTTGGGAGGTATGAGTGTAGTTGTGTTGTATGGGGACTGTTGCTGTCTTCCACTACATTAGACAAAAATAACAATTGAATAACCATCAAAAAGTACAAGCAAATGTACAAAAATACATCCTGTAATCACACTGTAACTGAAAAAAGAAAAAAGGGAAAAAGAAAAAAAAAACTGAAATATCTGAGGAGAGGGCAATAAGAGAAAAAAGGTAGAGAAAGAGAATAATGAAGAAAAAAGTGGGAAAAATGCAAAAAGGGAAACAAAGAACAGGGTTAACTACAAGAAAGAAAAATAAATAAAAAATTGCAACCAGGAACAGCGAAAATAAAAAAAGCTGAAAAGTGGAACCTTGTAGGGGAAGAATAAAGAATAATAGTAAAAAGCATAAAAGTAATGATAATAATAGTAGTTTTAAAAGAGACAAAAACAAACAAAAAAAAAAAAAAAAAAAAAAACATGGCGGCAGGGCAGGACAGGGCACCCAGGGTCATTCCAAGCACACAGGCTGGGATGGAATTCCTGCCACACCAGAAATTAGGTGGGAGTAAGGGATGACCGCACCTCCATTCACCGAGAGGGTATAGGGCATAAGAGTAACAAGGGGTATATCGCATGTTTCCAGTTGTCTGTGTCTGGAATACCCTTGGGGTACTGGCAAGTGGAGCCTGTTCTTAAGTCCCTGGAATCTGGGAGAATGCTGTTGCTTTAAATATCCAAAATGGTCAAGCCACTTGTAAACATTCAAATTGGCTGTGCCCTCTGGACAGACAAAAGTCCACAGCTCAGCCCGCCTTCCTCTTCACTGCTCCCCCTTTTATTCCCCAGCCACCGGAGAAGTCCTCTGTGCAGTGCCTGGCTAGCAGGGCTGATTTTTAGGTTAATTCTTGTCCTACCACCATTGGCAATATCCAAGCTGTCTGTGCTATAGGATTGCTGCCAGACCGCAGCTCCGTGTATCTCCTTTTTTGGTGTTTTCATTTAAATTCTCTGCTAGTTGCAGTTTAGTCCACTTCTATATCCTTCCTTTCCAGGCTCAGGGGTCCAGGATTATCTTCTGTATCTATGTTAATTGGTTTCCCTTTTCTTTGTTGAAGAGGATCTGTGCAGTCTTTCTGCCTATTCCACCATTTTATTGGAACGCCTGAGGCCTCTTTTTTTTTTAAAGAATATTTTTTTTACTATAGAAAATTTCAAATATATTAAGAAATAGCCATATAATGGGCCTCTATGTTACCATCATGCAGTTCCAACGTTTAATAACTCATGACCAACATTGTTTTAACTCTTTGCTTAGGTATTCCTTCCTCCCATGTTATTTTGGAGCAGATCTCAAACTTCATGACATTTATCTCTATTTCAATATTTATCTGTTAAAAAACATTATTTTCTTTAAATCCAAGCTACAGTATCTTTATTGTACATAAAAATTAGCATCTGTTTCTTAAATTAAGTATCTAGTTTGTGTTCATATTTTGAATTGTCTCATGGAAAGTCCTGTTTCTTTTTTCAATTTGCATGTTTGAATTATGATCCATGATAGGTTTCTCCATTGCTATCTCCTTTAATCTATTGATTTCCCCTTCTAGACCCCCCCCCCCTCTTTTTTATGTTTTTTCCCTTGCAATTTATTTTAAAGAAACTGGGTTACTTATGCAGTAGAATTTCTTTTCTACTTTCTGAATATTTCTGATGGCTTCTCTGTGTATCATATAATGTGTTACAGCATTCTCATCATGTGTATATTGGTATATTTGATGGTATCTAATAAGTCTCTGAGATTCTGTTTAGATTTTTAAATTACTCTTTCTGTTTCTCACATAAGATAATCTTAATTGACCTGTCGTCAAGTTAGCTAATTCTTTATTCTGCCAGTTCATTCTGGTCTTAGACATTGTGGTGGTTAAGTTTGTGTGCCAACTTGGCTGGGCCTGGTTGAGTAACTGGGCAGCTGAATGTAGTTATTCTCTATGGTGAGATTGGTAATTAACTCTATGGGGGAATCTATTGGAGCAGCTGAGTAGCTGCTTTAGGTATGAGGTCTGCTTCCCATATGTAAGAAGCAACTTTGAATGATTTTTAGCTTATGGCATGCTTGAACTCTGCATGTAGCTGTGTCATTGTTCAGCAGCCTGCTATGCCCTGCTGACCTTGGGACTTCCAAGAGACTTGAATTAATGGCCTGCTGTATGGTTTGTTAACATCAGGACTGTGCCTTTTTGTTTGTCAAACTTGGGTTTGTCAGCCTCAGCAGCCAGCAGCTGAGTGAAGAAAAGCCTCCAGCTTCAGTGGGCCGGAAGCAGAGCTGCAACCCAAGATTGAGGGACTTTCACCCAGCCCCTAGAGCCTGGCACTTTGAACTTGGACTTAAATCCTCCAAATTGTAAGAATAAACTCCTGTTTGTGAAAGCCATCCCATTTGTGGTATATTCTTGTCAGAGCAGCACTAGGTAACCAGAACAGACCTTTTAGAAAAATTTTCATTTTAGTTACTGTACTTTTTAACTCTAGAATTTCTATATGGTTCTATTTTATAACTTCTGTTTTTTATTGATATATTTATCTGGTAGGACATGATTATTGAGCTTTATTTCTTTAAACTTGGTTTCCCTTATGTCATTGAACATACTTTAATAACTGATTTAATGTCTTTGTCTAGTAATTCCAAAATCTGGCCTTCTCAGGGTCAGTTTTTATTGATTACTTTTGTACCTGTGTATGGCCAATACTTTTCTTTTCTTTGTATGTCTCATAATTTTGGACATTTTAGATCATATAATATGAAAACTCTGGAAATTACATCTCTCTCTCCCCATAGCTTGTTTTTGTTGCTGGTTTTTGTTTGTTTGTTATTGATACTTGTTTAGTGACTTCCTGTACTAATTCTGTAAAGTCTTTATTCCCTGTAGTATGTGGCCACCAAAGTCTCTGCTCAATTAGCTTCAAAAAAACAAAACAAAAAACTCACCACTGTGGAGTTGGATCCGACTCATAGTGACCCCTCCTTGGTTTCTGAGGCAGTATCACTATGGAGGTAGATTGCCCAACCTTCCTTCCGAGGATTGGTTGGTGGGTTTGGACCGCCATCCTTCTGGTTAGTAGTCAAATGCCTTAGGCACTGTGCCACCAGAGCTCAACTAATGATTTATCAGAGATTTTCTTGAATACCTCAAAATGATATTTCTTCCACCTTTTACTTAAGGTCTATGTGTCTGTTGAGAGGTTCTTTTATTAGTCCAGTAGATGACAGCTCTACCTTAACTTTCATTTTGTGCTTATGCAGGCCCTCAGGCTCTTTCTTGGACAAACACACAGCCTTGAACACGTGCTCAGCCTTCTAAATCCCCAAGAACTTGTCAGACTTTTCAGAGACCCCTGTGGACATCTTGCTTTCCAGATTTCATTTTAAGCATTTTTTTCTTCTATTTTTTTTCTTGTTTTGTTTTTTGGTCAGGCTCTTCTTTTTTCCACCTGGTATTGCAGTCTCAGGAAGTTGCAATGGTAAACAATTGATGCTGAATGTTTCCAATACATGCCCTGGGAATAAGACTTCTTCAGAGTGAGCTCTGTGTCAGGTCCTGTAATGACAGTGCTCTGGGGGTGGGACTTTTTGAGGAATTTCAAACCCCATTGCCCCTTCTGGTAGCTGTACTTCTGCTGGCTTTCACAGCTGTCTTGATTGTGAGACTGCTGGCTTTCAAGACTAGGTAGATAAGTATGGGAGTAGATGAAGTTACAATGCTACAAACCCTATTTTTCTCACTGAGGTTCAGCACATTTTCTTGAATAAACTGTTGTCAGATAGTTGAAAGCTTTGCTTAATATCCAGAGTTATAGAAAAGTTTATTTAGAAATTTTACCAGTATTTCTTTTTTGCCTTTTTGGAGGGGTGAATTTCTCTGTGTCCTTATTTCACCATTCTGGCAGTTATACCTCTTGGTCAGTTGCTGTATAGAAATAATGTCTTTTGGTTTGGGTTTGTCTGATGTATCTTGTAATTGGATTGACAACTTTTTTTAATTTTTAATTTTTTTTTAATTTTTAATGTTTGGTAGGAAGACCAGAGAAGTGATGTTTTCTTAGAACATGTTATTATGGGGTACATAATGTTAATATGTTTTATAACTGATGATAATAACTTGGGTCACTTATTTATAACAGTGTCAGTTGGGTTTCTCCATTGTAACATTATCATTTTCCCCTTTGTAATTAATGAATATCTTAGGGGAGATACGTTGAGACTATGTAAGTAACTTGTTTCTTCTCAAACTTTTGTCTGCTAGTGTTAGCATCTATTTTGGTTCTTTAGTGCTCTAACAGAAAATACCTCAAGTGGATGACTTTAAACAATCAGGGATTTATTCTCTTACAGTTTTGGAGGCTAGGAAACTGGGTTCAAAATATCAAGCTCTAGGAGCTAGGTCAAGGCCCCTTGACCTTGGGCTTTAGTTTTGCCTTTTGCTCCCAACCCACTGGAACTTCAGGCTTCTCTTAACTCAGACAGCTGCTAACTGCTGAGGCTGACAAACCCAAGGTTGACAGATAAAAATGTCACAGTCCCAAATTAAAAATAGTCCCTCGATCAGCAGACAACATAGCAGGTTGCTGAATGAAGACTTAGCTACCTACAGGGTCCAAGTGTGCCAGAAAGCTCAGAGACCTTTCAGGAAGCTGTCATCTTATATACTGGAAGCAGACCACATCCTCAAGGCAGCTACTCAGCTTCTCCTGTAGATTCTACCATAGAGTTGATAACCAGTGTCATTATGGGGAATAACTACATACAGCTTCCCAGCCACTCAAAAGTATCCCTGGTGAATCTTTTGCTTCAGTAATGATTGCTTTGATGTTCTAATGGGAATTTTCTATTTCCCTCATTCCTTGTGTATTAATGTAAGGAAGAGGTACCCTTCTTCCTCATTTTTTAATTTATTAATTAAATTATTTACTTATAGAAGTATGGACTAATGGTATTTATTTTATTCTGTGGAATAATTCAGAATGATGGTAATTTATTTTGTTATTTATGTGGTTCTATTGTTGGCCATTGGGGTCTCTTTTAAGGTGTCCCCCATGTCACTTTAGCAAGCTACTATCCTTTCCTGAGCTTTTTCTCCCTTTCTTACTCTATAAGATGTTCCAGGCTCATCTTGTATTTGTCCTGCCCCAGCTTGGCAATCAAGAACTTCTAGGAGCTAATTAGCTGTTTTTAAAAGAATATTATTATGAATTTATGGATTAAAATATAATTGATTGGTTTTAGTACATTGAACTATAATTGATGTTCTTAGACTGAAGTTGACAATCAAGTTGGTTTGTAACTCCTCTGACATTCCCATCAATCATTCCCTCTAGTCCATATCCCAGGCTCATCTTAATCATTTCTGCCTCACATTGGAACCAAAAGAAGCTTTTTTTGTAAAAGTAATTGTATTATTTTTAACACAATTCTTTTGTAGCTTTCAGCAGCTTCTGAATGTACTTTTGGCAAGTTATCCCTACAGTGACCTAGCTTGGTTCTTATCTGATGATCATTCATTATGGTCATCATCAGCTCTGCAGATTCCAGCTTTCTGGAAAGGGGCAAGTGATCCCATTTGGGTGGCACTACTGCCTCCAGGCATGTTTGCTAATATTTAGTCACCACAGTGACTGCCAGTGTTTCTGGCATTGATGGCCATGGGCTGGGTTGCAATAGGGTCTGTTATGCCCTTGCTTGCTCTGGACAGTCCCACACAATAAAGAACTGCCCTGTCCAAATGACTATCTGGCTCCTATTAGAAAACACTATTAGAAAACTATTCTAAAGGCAAAGTTCATCTACATTTCTGGATCCATGGGAGGATTAAGAGTTGACTCTATGATGGTTAAGGAACTCTGGTGGCACAGTGCCTAAGGCGTTTGACTGCTAATCAGAAAGTTAATGATTCAAACCCACCAGCTGCTCCAGGGAAGGAAGATGGGGCAATCTACTTCTACAAAGATTTACTGCTTTGGAAAACCAATAAGGATTACTGTGAGTCAGAATCCATTTGATGACAGTGTTTTTTTTTTTTTTTTTAATGTGATGGTTAAGCTTGTTGAATTCCTGGAAGAGGGGAGCCCCATGTACTTATTTGTACAAGACATGGCTTACTATATATAGCGCGTTGAAAGAACTCACTTGAAAAATGAAGAGGCTATTTTAATTTCTTCTCTTTTAGAATCTTGGCGTGGCAGCATTTACTTGCTTTGCATTCTTCCAGAGTAGAGTTAATATACATTGCCATTTAATGCCTACTGGTCGTTTTTCCCTATGGATACTATATTTTAAATACTTTGCCCCCCCCCCCCGAAGCTATCCTTATTGTTGTCGTCGTTATGTGCCCTCGAGTCGGACCTGACTCATAGCGACCCTTCCTTCGGTTTCTGAGGAGGTATCGCTATGGAAGTAGATTGTCCAACCTTCCCTCCGAGGAGTGGCTGGTGGTAACTAATTATTTTGCCTACTTTTAATTAGTCAAAGACATTTCAAAGCCCCAGTCAGTGATGTCAAATGCTTGCTAGCAATGAAATGCTGGACAGACTGCTGTTCTCTCTCAGCCCAGTTTCCCCATGGACATGCCAGAGAGGAGAGCATCTCTGGGCTGACTAATTGAGTAAAATGAAGCAATGCCTATAGGGAAGAGTGCAGGGCTAGGGTAGACTTGTATGAAAGGCTACCTGCAACTCATTATTAGTACTGCTATTATGATTAGTATTAATAATAATACGAGAATTGTAGGACTACTATTCCCCCACCCCCTCCATCTCCTCTGACCTCTACCCAAGCCCCAGGAGCACACTATGGAAGAAATCCTATACAGGGCAAGAGCCTTATCACAGGTGCATTCAGAGGGAGGGAACTGAAAGAGCAAAGGCAGGCAATGGAGGCAAAGCAGGAAGGTAGACAGAGAGGCCACGAGTGTGTGCAAGACGCAGAGTTAACTCTGTCCACTGAGATCTTGTATCACAATGTTCATTAACACTGTTACCTCACTGAAGTAGATGAAATTCCACCAAAGCACAGGGATTTATTTATCATTTATCTCAAGTAAATGAACATTTATTTGCAAAGCATTTTGAGATATTGAAAATAGATTGTGAATCCTCATTGCTAATGTTTGGACCTCCTAGAAATCCTAAGGCATTTGACTACTAACCAGAAGGCTATTGATTCAAACCCACTAGCCACTCCTCAGAAGGAAGATTGGTCAACCTACTTCCGAAGTGATACCGCCTCGGAAACCCAAGGGAGGGTTCTCTATGAGTTGGATTTGACTCAATGGCAGTGAGTTAGAAAAATCCAGGGATACCCTAGATTTGATCTGGTATATTCCTAAAGGAGTAGGGGGAAATGGTAAGGTTGAGAGGAATGCATATTATAAATCCAAAGGGATTTGGTAATGTTTTTCTTTGTTTTAAAAACAGAACAAAATGAGTTTGATTCATTCCCTATTTAGTGGTGTCTTTGAAGTTCTCATTTTTCCTTATCAACAATTGTAAAAATAAAAGTCTTTTGATATTTTTAAAGGATACTAAACACATATCAGCATTAAGGGGCTTCCTCACAGAGATGTGTAGTGTGAGACTTCTCACAAAGTGCTTCCTAGATACTTAGGAGACTTGTGATTTTAGAATTGTAAGGGACTTCAAAGTCAGTTTTGGAATGTGCTTTATTGTATTTCAGCATCACTTTTGACTCTTTCGGGAATTGTAAGATTTTCTAAAGGACCAAGGGCGTGAACAGACACAGAGGGGCAGAATGGACTGTGTCTGACTTCACAGGGCTGCCCTTCCAAAGGTCTGCAGAGCCCCTTGGAGTCTCACTCCCATCAGTATCTGCCTGCTTCTCTTTTTTCCACTTCTTCCCCCAAAAGAACCCAGCCAAAGACAGGATAATGAGACAAAACAGACCTAAGTTGTCACCTCATGTGTGAAGATGGCCATGATGAGGAAAGTGGATGGATTTTGTATCTGGAACAGATACTACTTACAATTTGAAGAATTTGAAAACACTTGATTACTCTTTTATCCTGCTCTCTTATATACTTCTAATAATAGTTCAGGGGAAAGGAAAAAAAAAACAAAAAACATAGTTCAAGCTAGTTAAATGTTTGTTCCAAGGTCTGTCTCTGGTTAAATATACCCCTTCTGTGCTCATGATATGTTCAGAAAGTGCCAGCATGAATCTGAGGGTAGACATGGCAGATATTTAAGTGACCTCAACCCCTCTGTAACTCTGCATGGCTTCTTTCTCCTCAGCCCTAGGCATGATCCCCATATCAAGCTGCCAGACTTGGCCCAAGTGCTGAGAGAGTCACTGGTGGCTGGTTGGAGGGTGGTGTGAGGACTAGGATGAGGTAGGTATGGGAAGCTCCCAGGCCCCAGGTAACTGCTGCCCTCGGGCCTACCTGTTATCCTCTGAGGACCATGTCCCCTGTCTTTGTCCATTCTTGGGCCTGAGACATCTCTGAGGTATACAAAGATGTACCTTTCCCTTTGTGGTTGGCCAAATTGGAAAAATTGGAAGTCATTGCTGTTCCAGCTATGAAATACATCCACTTTCCTCATCTCAATAAACTCCAATGTACAGTACCTTAGGAAATCCATTGCCTTGGCAAATTTACAGAAATCTGAGGGAAAAAGACAATTCAGGAAGAAAGCAAGTTGTCAGGAGGTGGTTTCTCTGGGAGGCCTTCTCTTTAATTTTCTCTCAGGACAAGCCATGTTTAAACATGAATCAAAGTGATTTTTCAGAATGTCTCATGTATACATACAAAGGCCACAGACATTTACCTTCCTTGAACAGTCTCAAGATAACATGATATTTATTTTCTGGAAAAAAGAATATTGTAGTTAAATGGCACAATATTTCCTTACAGACATTTTGTTGCTCATGACTGGTTGGTAAAATACCAGGAAGAAACATTTCAGATTATGTCATTATTTCATGTCCCTTCTTTCTTAATTCATATCATCACACCATACTTCAGTTGAACAAAATGTGTGGGATTTTCTATTCCTGGTACTTAGTTGGCATGGTGACTGGCATTGTAATATTTTCCATTTATAGTTTTGTTTTGTTTGGGTGGGAAGGAGTACCATTGCTTTAAAGTAGAATGGAAAGTTTGATTCATTAAATCAAAAGGTAGTTGTTCCACTGCAGGCTTTGACATTGTGCTGAGTATGCTGTGTACTGGAACTCCATACTGTATAGGATGTGGAACTGCAGTCTTGTATAGGTGACCCAGTCAGTGGACAGAGTTAACTCTGTGTCTTGCACACACTTGTGGCCTCTCTGTCCACCTTCCTGCTTTGCTTTCATTGCCTGCCTTTGCTCTTTCAATTCCCTCCCTCTGAATGCACCTGTGATAGGGCTCTTGCCTGTATAGGATTTCTTCCATAGTGTGCTCCTGGGGCTTGGGAAGGGGGCAGAGGAGAGGGAGGGGGTGGGGGAACAGTAGTCCTGCAATTCTTGTCTCCATTCTGTCCCCACTACTGTGTTCAGTGACAGTTTATGTCAGTTAGTTTCACTTCACATCTCTAGGCGCCCCCTTGGGCTTCCCTACCTCCCTTGTGTGACTCATTACCCCTTTGCACTCTTCAGCTTGTGCCAGCTCCTCACCATCATCAGAGCTGCCTTCTTCAATTTATAAAATATATTAAGTCTTTTTATTCTTTGAATCCTTCTTTTTTGACCTCCTTCCAGTGAGTCTGGATTTTGGCCCCACATTAGGCGGGAGCCCTGGATCTCTGCACACTGGATCCTGGAGCACTGATTTCCACTGCTGTGCATGTTCCTGTGATCCTCACCTCAACTCATCCCCAGCCCTTCTCCCCAGGGCCCTTTCTGTCCCACTCCCAGTGCTAGTGCCTTTGCTACATACACACACACACACACACACACACGCACCACTCTGGCTTTGACCTTAGGCAATGTGTCTTCTCCTGGCTTACTGGAGCTACTTCTGGGAGCAGACAGTCTCTTTATTCCTTTGGATGCTGCAGTAGAGCAGGGACCCAGCATCTCTTATAAATAAACTGTGAATGAATGGACTACTCTTTTTCACATCTGAATTATGGTACAGTGAACCCCAAAGATGTCTGTATCTTACTCCCTGAAAACTGTGAACGTGCTGCCTTACATGGCCAAAGGGAACTAAAGTTGCTAATCAGCCTATGTTCAGTTTGAGAAATGATCCTGGATTATCCAGTGAGCACACACCAATAACATGCATCCTTAGAAGCAGAGGAAGAAAAAGGAGTAAGAGAGTCACAGTGTAGGAAAGACTCAGCCCACTGTTTTTGGCTTTGAAGATGGAGGAAGGGACCATGAGCAAGGAACGGAAGCAGCCTCTCAAATTGGAAAATGTTAAGGAAATAGTTTCTCTCCTAGAGCCTACAGAAGACATCAGCCTTGCCTATGGCTATACCTTGATTTTAGCTCAGTAAACCTTATTTTGGACTTCTATCCTCCAGAATTTTATAAGGCAATGTGTCTGTGCTATTTTTAAGATACTAAGAAGGAGCAGGGAGCTCTGGTAGCATAGTGGCTAAGACACTTGCCTGCTAACCAGACGGCTGGCGGTTCAAACCCACCAGCCACTCCTCGGAAGGAAGGTTGGGCAATCCTACTTCCGTAGTGATACTGCCTTGGAAACCCAAGGAGCAGTCGCTATGAGTCGGGGCCGACTCGACGGCACATAACAACAGCAACAACAACAACAACAAGAAGGAGCAATGGTTAAGCTACTAACGAAAAAGTTGGCTGTTCTAACCTACCCAGCTGCTATATAGGAGCCAGGTCTTTACCTGGCGGTTTGCTCCTATCAAGATTATAGCTAAGAAAAATCTAGGGGGCATTTCTGCTCTGTCACCTGGTATTGCTATGAGTCTAAATTGACTTAACAGCCCACAGCAGCAGCAAGACACTAAGTGTGGTCATTTGTTACAGCAGCAATAGGGAATTCATACATCCAGTGTTCATGGGAGAGTCTAACAAACAGATACTGAATTCTTGAACTTTAGCTTGTTTTTTTTCTGTGTTAATTTTGATTTAGGTCAATTTAATTGAAAACTGCTGCAATCATTTGAATTGTTATTAACTGCTGTTGAGTTGACTCCTACTCATGGCAACCTTACGTAAAGCAGAACAAAATGTTGCCTAGTCCTGTGTCACTCTCATGATTACTAGCAAGTTTGAGGCCCTTATAGCTATTGTGTCAATCTGTGACCTCTTTGGCCTCTACTTCACCAATTGTAATGTCTTCCTCTAGTGATTGATCTCTCCTGATGAAAGTCATTTGAATTATCTGAGAGTAAATGGAATAGCTCCAAGGACCTAGTGAACTCAGGAAGACATGATACGGTGGAGTTTGTTTTTGTTTTATTCAGTTGAAATTATTAATAATAAAACATCATGGCATTTCTCTAGCTTTATATGCTTCTAGAAATGTTATAAACTTTCATAGTATAAAGGATATGAGGTACTTTTAAGTTCTTTGTCTGAGGAAATTGTAGTGCAGAGAGAGAGAGATCTTGACTCAGAGCTTAGAGCTGGGGGAACAGGACAGGTGACCCTGGGGTTCTGGAGACTTAGTTTGTGACACCAAGGGCCACCAGCTCACTGCCTGCTGTATGCTACCTAGCCCAAGCAGCCTGTCTTCTTTTGATCTTGGACATGCATATAGATAGGACCAAGCAGTTTAAATGTTCTGGCCTTTGAGAACTTGTCTCAAACCATGTGGTCATCCTGACCAATGTCAGGACCCAGAACTTACCAAGGATAAGTTGGCAAATAAGCCTTATTCATGTTTTTTGAAAAAATTTAAATGTTATGAATGTGGTTTTTGGTATTGCTGGCTTTTTAGTTCAGTGATCTTCAGACTTTTTTTTTTTTTTTAAATCTCACACCTCAATCATTAAAAAGTTTTTGTGCATGCATCCCCAGAATGTGTGTTTGTTTATTTATTTATCGATTATACGTATGAATTACGTGAATGCATTGTGTTATTGCTGTTGGGTGCCATTGAGTTAATTCTGACTCATAATGACCACATATGACAGAATAGAACTGCCCTGTAGGATTTTCCCATAATCTTTACGGGAGCAACTTGCCAGGTCTTTCTTCTACAGAGCCAGTGGGTGGGTTTGAACTACCAGCCATTTGGTTTGCAGCTGAGTGCTTAATTATTGTATCACCAAGGCTCTTTTATATTACAAATGTTGTCTTTTACAAAATATATGTAAAAGAATAAGACAGATAGAGCTACAAATGCAAATCTTAGTATCATTTTGCAACCTCACATGGAGTATTTTTTGGAGTGTGAGCATACCATTTTAGAGTCATAGCCCTGAGGTATCCTTGTTGTATATTGTTGTAGACCATGGGAAAAGCATTCATCCTTCCAACTGCACATCTTTCCTGTCCATCCTTGTGATTGCTCTTTAGTAAAGGGCTGCATATTCGATTTAAAGAGCCTGACAACTGTGGAGTCTCCAGCTAGTGCTGACTCCATAGATGTCATTTCCAACTGGCTGGTGCATGAAGGGCTAGATATTTGTGCTCTCACACTTCTGTTGGATTGGTCCACAGATGAGCTGCTCTTCCATGGACTTATCTCTGCCACATGGCACAGATTGGATGATTGCATCCTAGGTCTGGAGCTTGCTCTCTCTGTGCTTTACATAATGGATATCTTCTACACAGACTAATTCCAGTTGCCCTTGCCAGGAACTGCATCCAAGAAGGTGGAGTTGTGGGTGGTGAACAGGACAGCATGGACTATGAAGACTTTTCGCAACTTTAGCTTTTGTGTTGCTCTCTAAGATGGTTGTTTTACTTCTTTAACTTGAGGTAACACTGCCTGTGCACTCATCCCAGGGGTACTGGCTAGGTCTTTCTCATTACCCTGGGTGGGCTCAGACTGCAAGCTTAGAGGTTGCTGCAAACTGAGATAGGACAGTTGCACTGCTTAGTTCTCAATGCCTAGAACTTATCCTATCCCTCATCAGATGCTGAGATTCCTCTTGAGTCTAGACTGACTCCTGATTTCTTGACCCATGGGTACTGCTGTGGGCTTGCTGCTGATTCTGAGATGTGGAGCTTGTAGGGGTGAATGAGTGCTTGTAGGGGTGAATTCCCTCATCACTGCAAGGTAAGGGTGATGGTCTAGCAAGGACCACCTGTGCTGACTCCTTGTTAAAGGGCCAATTTCATCGCCTTTTTCAAGTATGTTATATCTGTCTACCTTTAATATGCATTTCATAATCCATATCCTCTTTCATCTGATTCCTGGCCATCAAGCAGTAGGAACTTGCCTGCACATAACCCTCATCAGTCCTGGGAAACCTGGCCAAGGGATGCAAGTTCTGAGGGCTTACATGGCAAGTGTTCCCCAAGATACCCACAGCTACCTCCTCCCTGGATTTTCTGACCTTAGTTCTTGTCATTGGAGATTTCTCCTGGGTGACCACATTCCTTTGATAAGGCCTTTGTTCAGGGCTATATCCCTTCAGTAAAATCAGAGGCATATTATGATATGTCATTTACAATAAGGAGGAATTGAGATCATCTAACATGTCTCTGGATTCCTCAGTGGTGCAAATGTTTGCTACTAATTAAAAATTTATCAGGAGGGACCAATCTATGGAGGACATCATGTCTGGAAAAGTAGAATGTCAGCAAAAAAGAGGAATACTCTCATGAGATGGGTTGACACAGTGGTTACCACAGTAGGCTCAAGCATCGCAACAATTGTGAGGATGGCATGAAACCAGACAATGTGTCATTCTGTTATCTATAGGGTTACTTTGAGTTGGAACTGGGAGCTCTGGTAGTGTAGTGCCTAAGGCATTTGACTACCAACCAGCCACCAGCCACTTCTCAGAAGGAAGGTTGGGTAGTCTACTTCCATTGTGATACCACCTCAGAAACCCAAGGAGGGGTTGCTGTGAGTCGGATCTGACTTGACAGCAGTGAGTTTGGTTTTTTTGGTTTTGAGCTGGAACCAACTCAACAACACCTAACAATAACAAACCATCAAAAAGTTCGCAGTTGAAAGACACCCACAGGTTTCTCAGAAAAAAAGACCTAGCAGTCTACTTCTGAAAAGTCACAGCCATAAAACCATATGGCACAGTTCTATTCCACACACATAGGTTCACCATGAGTTGAAATCAACTGATTTGTTTGTTTGGACTTAATGTATCTCCAGCTTTGTCCCATATGCTCCCAACCCCCATAGCCCTGGGCCCCTCCCCTCATTTTACAAATGGAGGACAACACTCACAAAGAGGATGAGGAGGGTGAGTCTGAAGTGGTATCTGAAGCAGCTGGGTGGGAGCCAGGTTTGCCCCAAGGGATGGCTGAAGCAAGCTCTGGTGGCATAGTGCGTAAGGCATTTGACTGCTAAGCAGAAGGCTGGTGGTTCAAACCCACCAAGCACTTCTTGGAAGTAAGGTTGGTCAATCTACTTCCGTAGTGATATGGCCTCAGAAACCCAAGGGGGGGGTTGCTATGATTTGGATCTGACTCCATGACAGTGAATTTGTTTGTTTTGGAGCTCCAGGGAATGTTGGATGGGATGAGAGGGAGCACATTGAAGGGATACTGGGGATAATTGGGGATAGTGGAGGCTGCATGCTGGCAATCATTTTCTCCCTCTTCCCTGATCACTGTCACTATGTGGTTCCAAAGATGTCTCTGGAAAAGGATGACTTTATAGTCACTGTGATTAATGAGTAAGCACTTATTCTACCTACATTTTAAAAGCCCACAGGAAAACAAATTATTGTTAAAAGAGTATATTTTAATTATGTAGTTCACTTTTGATTATCTGAGAAATTATTGCATTGTTTTAAAAAATGACATTATAAAAATGAATATATTAGGAACATGATAAGTAGAAAAAAAAACCCTTACAAACATCATTACTCTAAACAGGGTCCTCAGTTTAGGAAGGCTTGTAAAATTGCTTTTGATTTTCATCATAATGGTACTTGAGGCTGCACTTTATATAATCCTCCTTTTGTAAAGTTTCCAGCTACTCAAAGATAGGATGTGAAGAAAAACCTAACACGTGCTATTTCAAGGTCATTTCTACTGAATGGCAAATTTTCTCCTCTCTTTTAAAAGTTTCCAAGTACAGTGGTATGACATAGAATCAGTCTTAAATAATAAATGTTACTAAAGTACATGACAATGATATTTTAATATGTGCATGTATTATGGTTTTGTATCACTTCTTTCTGATATGTTTGTTCTTTCATGTTCTCCGAAGTGACAGTAAAATGTGTCTCCTCCTCTTGATTTGTTTTGAGCAAATTTCTAATGTGACTCTCTTTGTGATGGTTTTAGCAGAGGTTGATTTGTCATTTAGACAAATACTTACACCAAACCTGTACCTCAAGACCATGGAAAAGAGGATATAGGAGAGTCCAACCCTTTCTGACAGTGCTGGTTATTGTTGTTGTTGTGTGCCGTCGAGTCAGACCCGACTCATAGCGACCCCTCCTTGGGTTTCCCAGGTGGTATCACTACAGAAGTAGATTGCCCAACCTTCCTTCTGAGGAGTGGCTTGTGGGTTTGAACCACCAGCCTTTTGGTTAGCAGTGCCTTAGGCACTACGCAGGGCCTGTTGAACATTTGTAAATTTAGAATTTCTAGTATTAACCAGAAATAGTGCCCGAAAATTGCTTCTAGAATTAGCGGGATCTGTGTTCGTAACCACTAACATGGCATAATTTACTGAGAAAGCTAAAAAATTGGGAGTTTCACATTGGTGGCTATATCTTTGTCTTTATATTGGGAACCAGTTCTCCTTGAATATTCTGAAAGGAGCTTTTCTATTGTAGGTGCCTGATGCCTGGATGAGCTCTGAATAGATGGGAATCTGCAAGGTTAGAGCTTAGGGAGGGGAATTGGGAAGAAGCTATGTTTATAGTTGTCTAGCTCTGGTGGCATAGTGCCTAAGGTATTTGACTGCTGCTATCCAGAAGGCTGGTGCTTCAAACCAACCAGCCACTCCTTAGAAGGAAGGTTGGACAGTCTACTTCCATAGAGATACCACCTCAGAAACCCAAGGAGGGGTTGCTGTGAGTTGAGATCAACTTAATGGCAATTTGGTTTGGTTTGGTTTAACAGGTACAGTGTAGTGCCTAAGACAATTGACTGCTAACCAGAAGGCTAGCAGTTGAAACCCACTAGCCAATCCTTGGAAGAAAGACTGGGCAACTACTTCTGTAGAGATACCACCTCGAAAACCCAAGGAGGGGTTGCTATGAGTTGGATTCGATTCGATGGCAGTGATTTTGGTTTGGTCACATGCATTCCTGTATGGGTGTGTGTGTTTGCTATAATGGATGATGCAGCTGACAAATGACTACATCAAATCTGTGCTGTGGGCTGGGAAAATCTATCATTATGCTCCCCACCATGTGCATCACATCTTTTTTAACTTGCACCAGTGAGGGAGAGTTTCCTTCCATCTCTGGTCTGTGTTTGAAATTTAATAGCCATGGAGCTATGCTTTCTGAATGTTTTGTACAGAGTCATGTTGGTTTGGGTGGTGATAAAAAAAAAAAAAAAAAAGTTTAGTATGTCTTGACTATATCCAGGGACTATGAGAATGTAAGAGTGGGAAACAGGCTTTCATTTTAGCTCTGATACAGGGGAGGCACTTAGAAGTGACCATGTCAGACATAAATTGCACAATTTTATTTATTACCTTCTCTTCAAGGGAGTAGAATAGAATACTGGGTTTTGAAATTCTAGATAATGGAGTAATGTAATTTTAACATTTAAATAAGACTTCTTGCTCATACTGTGAAAGACTTTTAGCTGTTAAAAAAACTTTATAAAATTAGAGATAATATTTAAGGCTGAATATTAAAGACTGTTGACATTAATCATATGTATAGATTATACAAATTCTGTTCATGAATAATGTGGCTTTCATAAAAATATCTCAGAAATTTTAAATACTAATTAATATTTTAGTTCCTAGATAGTTCATCAAAACAGATTGGAAAACTTTCAAAATATGGATTCCCAGAGCAGGATGGCATACACTTCCCCATTTCCTTCCCTGTAAATACAACTAAATATTCCAGAAATAATTTAGCAAGTAATAATAAAAGAATACTGCAAACTAAAAGAAAACAACTAACTGGCTAGGGATCTCAGGACTTGAGGAATGGCTACGCAGTAGATTCCCTGCGTTTTCTTTTTATCTCACACCTACTCCCAAACTGACTACTGGAGAGGCCTATAACCTGGAAGTGCCAACCAGCATGTTATTGCAGTTAGTCATTATTGAGCTGGCTCTAACTCATGGTGACATTATAAATAGAAGAAGGAAATATTTCCCAGTCTTGGGGCATCTTCATGATTATTGGTACATTTGAGTCTATTGTGGCTACTATGTCAATCCATCTCATTGAGGGTTTTCCTCATTTTCACATACCCTCTACTTTATTAAACATGATGACCTTCATTAGCAATTGGTCTTTCCTAATGATGTGTTCAAAGTAAACAAGTTTTTTCATCCTCACTTCTAAGGTGAATTCTGTTTGATTTCTTCTAAGACTGAGCTGGCATAGATAAAAACAAAACAAACTAAAAAGAAGTCCTGCCCTTGCTGGCCCAAGGACCAGGAAATGGGAAGCTCAGAGAAACCCAGTGGGAAATCTGAAGTCTTGTTTGATAATGGGGCAACCAGTGGGCAGTCTGATCTGCCCACTGAGGCAGCTTCAAAGCTTTGATGGATATCCCAAGCCCCACTTCACACTGTGCCACTGTTGGGTGGCCTGATCTACACACAGGTGCAGCATCAGTGGACCTCTGCGTCTCCTTGCCTTCTATCCAATGAGAAAAGGAGTTCTTGGCCCTGAGGCTTCACCTATTATAGAAGCTGACTCATTACCACCAGATATACCACTCCTCAGAAGGAAGGTTGGGCAATCCTACTTCCGTAGTAATACTGCCTCGGAAACCCAAGGAGGGGTCGCTATGAGTCGGGTTTGACTCGATGGCACATAACAACAACAACAACATACTAGGATAGTGCGTTCTGTCCCTGGAACACTACACTCACTAGCAGTGACTTAGAGGGAAAGAGCCTCAGGAGAATCAGCAGACCAGAATAGCGTCACACAGGCCCAGGAAACTAAACTATCATTGGCATTGCATACAGCGCATAGAAGTAGGCCAGAACCTGCATATTAAAACTAAACAGGGAGACTCCCTGCTAAAAAGATTTATGTAGGAGCAAAATCCTGACATAATAGGCAAAATGCCCAGAATGCAATAGAAAATTATTTGCCATACCAAAGGCTAGGAAAATGACAATTTAAATGACAAAAGGCAGTCAACTAACAGCAATACTAAAGTGAGTCAGATGTTGAAATTAAAAGATTTTAAAGCAACTATCATAATGTTTCAACATGCAATTACCAATTCTCTTGAAACAAAGGAAAAATAGAAAATATCCACAAAGGGATATAAAACATAAAAGAACCAAATAAAGATGAAAAAAAAAGTAAACAATACCATAACTGCCATAAAAAACTTGGATGTACTCACCAGTACAGTAGAGATGACAGGGGACAGATTTGTGAAGTTGAGGACAGATGAGTAGAATTTATTTAATAGTAAATAGATGTAAGAACAATAGAGTGAAAAAAAAAAAAAGGAACAAAGACTCAGGGATTTCTGAGACAACTATAAAAGTCTAAGATTGATATAATTAGAGTCCTGGAAGGAGAAGAGAGAGTGGGGATGGACACTCTTTGGCAAAAGACAGAAACCTACAGTTTCAGGGAGCTGAGCAAACCACAAATAAGGTAACCCAAAGAAATTCATGCCAAGGCACATCATAATTAAAATTCTGAAAACCAAAATATAAGAAACGTTTAAAAAAAGCCAGAGAAAAGTGAATGCTAATTAACAGAAGAACAGCAATCCGAATGACAATGTTTTTCATCTGAAACCATGGACACTAAAAGGAAGTGGCACAAAGAAAGGAAAGAACTCTCTACCATGAATCCTGTTCTTCTTGTTAAGTGCCGTCAAGTGGGCTCCAGCTCATATGACCCTATGCACAGCAGAATGAAACACTGCCTGGTCCTTGTTATACCTGAGCCCATTATTGCAGCTACTGTTTCAGCAGACTCTCAAACTTGCCCTTGAGGAGAGAGTAGCTAAAGCAAATGGAAGAAGTGACAAGATAAAAAGAGCTGAACAGAAGATTTCAAAGAGCAGCTCGAGAAGACAAAGTTATTAAAATGAAATGTGCAAAGACCTGGAGTTAGAAAACCTAAAGGGAAGAACACACTCAGCATTTCTCATGCTGAAAGAACTGAGGAAAAAGTTTAAGCCTCAAGTTGCAATATTGAAATAGTCTATGGGCAAAATATTGAATGATGCAGGAAACATCAAAAGAAGATGGAAGGAATACACAGAGTCATTGTACCAAAAATAATTGGTTGATGTTCATCCATTTCAGGAGGTGGCATTTGATCTAGAACCAATGGTCCTGAAGGAAGCAGTGAACGCTGCATTGAAAGAATTGATGAAGAACAAGACTCTGGGAGTTGATGGAATACCCATTGAGATTTTTCAACAAACAGAAGCTTATTCTGAAATTTTCATGGAAATGTCCTATAAGAGACAAATGAATTTTTAAAAAAAGAATAAAGTGGAATTAATCACTTCCCGATGTCAGTGCCCACAAAAGTAATCAAGAAAGTATGGTGCTGGTGAAGGAATAGACAAATAGATCAAAAGAACATAATAGAAAACCTAAAAATAGATTCACACATTTATGCACAATGGTTTTTTACAAAGAAGCAAAAGCAAATCAAGTAATGGTGCAGGAGCCATTGGTCATCCATGTTGTTGTTGTGTACCGTCCAGTTGGACCCGACTCATAGTGACCCCTCCTTGGGTTTCCGAGGCAGTATCACTATGGAAGTAGATTGCCCCATCTTCCTTCCAAGGAGTGGCCGGTGGGTTTGAACCACCAGCCTTCTGGTTAGCACTCAAGTGCCTTAGGCACTATGCTACCAGAGCTCCCATTGGTCATCCATAGTCCAATAAACAAATAAATAAACAAACAAACAAATAAATAAATAAATAAATAAGCACCCCCATCCAAATCTCACATATCATACAAAAATTACCTCTAAAAGGATCATAGATATATGATAATAGTAAAATATAAAACTATTAAATTTGTAGAAAGAAACATAAAAAAATCTTCAATACCTGGGACTAGGCAACAAGTTCTCAGCCTTAACACCAAAAGCATGATTCCTAAAACAAAACAAAAAAAATTTAAACATTTCCTCTGAGAAAGACCTTGTTAAGATGGGAAGAATTAGAAACTGGGAGGAAAATTTCCAAATCACATATCTGACAAAGCACTTGTATCCGGAATATATAATGATATGTCAAAGTTAGACATTAACAAAACAATCACATTTGAAAATGGGCAAAAGACATGAGTAGACATTTCATTGAAGAGGATATACAGATGGAAATTGAGCACATGAAAATATCCAACATTCTTATCCGTTAGGAAATTGCAAAATGAAACCACAATAAAATATTATTACACACTTTTCTGAATGGCTAGAATAAAAAAAAAAAAATAGTAATAGCAAAATGCTGGAGAGTATATGGAAAAACTGGATCACTCATACACTGCTGGATTAAATGTAACATACAGCACTTTAGAAAATAGTTTCAAAGTAGCTTTTAAAACAAAAAATATATATACCAATTGTACTCTTGGGCATTTATCTGCAGATAAATTAAATTATATTTTCACCCAGAGTCTTTTAGACAAACATGCATAACAGCTTTATTCATAAGAGCCCCAAACTGAAAACTAGCCACGTGTCCTTCCTTGGGTGAGTGAATAAACACACTATTGTATGCCCATACCATGGAATATGGTTTACAAGTAAAAAAATGATCACATGTTTGATTCACTTAATAACTTAGAAGGACGTCAAGTAAATGCTGCTGAGGAAAAAAGCCAATTATAATTGATTCCATTTATACAGGATTATATGAATTACTGGCTACTAGGGGTTAGGGATGAGGGAGCACTGGGTGTGGTAATAAAGAGGCATGCTGCAGTAAGCTAGCCCTGGGACCAGTGCAAAGTGGTTGTTTGGGTGCGTGGAGCCACCCCCAGGGGCAGGCCACAGTAATCCAGCCTTGGGTCCAGTGGAAGGTGGATGTTTGCGAGTATGGAGCAGCCCCCAGGGCAGACCACAGTAAGCCAGCCCCAGGACAAGAGGAAGGTGGGTGTTTGCCACTGGGGCAGGCTGGGAAAGGAGCAGGGCAGTGGAGATCAGAAAATGAGCAGAGCACTTTAGAACAGCTAAGGGAAACAAACTTGTCTGTCAGTTTGTCCTGCTGTGGTGGCTTACGTGTTGCTGTGAGGCTGGAGGCTGTGCCACCTGGTTTAAATGCGAGCAGGATTACCCATGGTGGACAAGTTTCAGTGGAGCCTCCAGACTAAGACAGACTCAGAAGAAGGAAGAGACCATCCACTTTTCAAAGAATTGGCCAGTGAAAACCTTATGAATAGCAGTGAAACACTCTGAATTGTTACTGGAAAATGTTATGAATGGCCCTGAAACATTGTACGATATAATGCCAAAAGATGAGCCCCTCGGGTCAAAAGGTACACAAAATATGACTGGAGAAGAGCTGCCTCCTCAGAGTAGAGCTGACCTTAATGATGTAGATACAGTAAAGCTTTCAGGACCCCCATTTGCTGATGTGGCACATCTCAAGATGAGAAGAAATAGATGCAAACATCCATTAATAATCGGAACATAGAATGTATGAAGTATGAGTCTAGGAAAATTGAAAGTTGTCAAAAATGAAATGGAACACATCAATATCAATATCCTAGCATTCGTGAGCTGAAATGGACTGGTTTTGGCTATTTGGATTCAGACAATCTTATGAACTACTATGCCAGGAATGACAAATTGAAGAAGTATGGAATGGAATTCATCATCACAAAGAATGTATTAAGATCTATCCTGAAGTACAGTGCTGTCAGTGATAGGATAATATTCATATGCCTATGAGGAAGACCAATTAATTAGGAGCTCTGGTAGTGTAGTGCCTAAGGCACTTGACTGCTAACCAGAAGGCTGGCGGTTCAAACCCACCAGCCACTCCTCGGAAGAAAGGTTGGGCAATCCTACTTCCGTAGTGATACTGCCTCGGAAACCCAAGGAGGGGTCGCTATGAGTCGGGGCCGACTCGATAGCAAATAACAACAACAACAACAATTCAAATTCACACCAACCACCAAAATGAAAAATGAGGAAATTGAAGATTTTTACCAACTTCTGCAGTCTGAAGTTGACCAAACATGAAACCAAGATGTGTTAATTATCACTGTGATTGGAATGTAAAAGTTGGAAACAAAGAAGAATAACTGGTACTTGGAAAATATGGCCTTGGTAATAGAAATGACACTGGAGATTGCATGACAGAATTTTGCAATGACTTATTCATTGTGAATACCTTTTTTCTACAACACACAGTGGCTATGCATGTGGACTTCACTAGGTGGAGTACAGAAGAATCAGAATGACTACCTCAGTGGCAAGAGGTGATGGAGAAGCTCAATATCTTCAGCCAAAACAAGGCCAGGAGCTGACATGAAACAGACAATCAACTGCTCAAATGCAAGTTCAAGTTTAAGCTGAAGATAATTAAAACAAGTTCATGAGAGCCAAAATATGACCTTGATTATATCTCTCCTGAATTTAGAGACCATCTAAAGAATAGATTTGATGCATTAAATACAAATAACTGAAAGCCAGAGGAATTGTATTGTGGGATGACATCAAGAACATCATCCTTGAAGAAAGCAAAAGGTCATTAAAAAGACAAGAAAGGAAGAAAAGACCAAAATGGATGTCAGAAGAGTTTCTGAAACTTGCTCTTGAATGGAGAGTAGTTAAAACAGATGGAAGAATTCACAGGATAAAAGAGCTGAACAGAAGATTTCAAAGAGCAGCTCAAGAAGACAAAGTCAGTTATTATAATGAATTGTGCAAAGACCTGGAGTTAGAAAAACAAAAGGGAAGAACACACTCAGCATTTCTCAAGCAAAAGAACTGAGGAAAATATTTAAGCCTTAAATTGCAATATTGAAAGATTCCATGGGCAATATGTTGAATGATGCAGGAAACATGAAAAGAAGATAGATAGAATACAGAGTCACTATACCAAAAAGAATTGGTAGATGATCATCAATTTCAGGAGGTGGCATATGATCAAGAACCAATGGTATTAAAGGAAGAAGTTGAAGCTGTACTGAAGAAATTGGTAAAGAAGAAGGCTCCAGGAATTGACAGAATACCCGTTGAGATGTTTCAAAAAATGGATGTCATCCTGGAGGCACTTGCTTATCTATGCTAAGAAATTTAGAAGATAGCTACCTGGCCAGCAGACTGGAAGAGATCCATATTTGTACTCATTTCAAAGAAAGGTGATCCCACAGGATGTGGAAATTACCAAAAAATATCATTGATATCACACACACATAAAATCTTACTGAAGGTAATTCAAAAACAGTTGTAGCAGTATATTGACAGAGCACTTCCAGAAATGCAAGCTGGATTCAGAAAAGGACATGGAATGAGGGATTATTATTGCTGATGTCAGATGGATATTGGCTCAAAACAAAGAATACCAGAAAGATGTTTACTTGTGTTTTATTGACTATGCAAAAGCATTCAATTGTGTGGATTCTAACAAATTATGGATAACATTAAGAAGAATGAGAATGCCAGAACACTTAGTTGTGCTCATGAGTAACTTGCACACAGACCAGGATTCTGTTGTTCATACAGAGCAATGGGATAATGCATGGTTTAAAATAAGGAAAGGAGTGTGTCAGGATTGTATCCTTTCAACATACTTATTCAATCTGTATGCTGAGCAAATAATCCAAAAAGCTGGGTAATACGAGGAAGAACATACCACCAGTATTGGAGGAAGACTCATTAACAACCCGCAGACAACACACGTTGCTGAAAATGAGGGTGACTTGAAGCACTTACTGATGATGATTAAAGACTAAAGTATGCAGTATGGAGTACACCACAACATAAAGAAAATGAAAATCCATTTATACATTTTATACAACTGGACCAATAAGGAGCATCACAATAAATGGAGAAAAGATTGACGTTGTCAAAGATTTCATATTACTTGGTTCCACAGTCAACACCAGTGGAAACAGTGGTCAAGACATCAGATGACATATTGCACTTGGCAAATCTGCTGCAAAAGACCTCTTTAAAGTGCTGAAGAGCAAAGATGTCTCTTTGAAGACTAAGGTGAGCCTAACCCAAGCCATGGTATTTTCAGTCACTTCATATGCATATGAATGCTGGACATTGAATAAGGAAGACCAAAGAAGAGTTGATGCTTTTGAGTTGTGATGTTGGCAAAGAATACTGAAGGTACCATGGACTGCCAGAAGAGTTTAGCCAAAATGCTCCTCAGAAGCGAGAATGTCCAGACTCATCTTCTTTGGTCATGTCAGAATGGACCATTCCCTGGAGAAAGATATCAAGTTTGGCAAAGGGCAGGGTCAACAAAAAAGGGGAAGGCCCTAAACGGGATGGATTGACACAGTGGTTGCAATGATGGGCTCAGGTATAGCAAGGATTATGCGTCTGACACAGAATGAGGCAGTTTTTCTTTCTGTTGTATATGGGATCGCTATGAGTTGGAGCTGACTCGTTGGCACCTAACAACAACAGTTTAGGAACTGGATGTTGTATCTAGGGCTCCTCCAGTTTTTGTGGTATCAGTGCCTTTGCCTGTCCAGGAATAACTGCCCTTGCTGAAGGAGGCCCTTGTCTGCACAAGAAACAGCAGCACCTTATTCTACACTCACTGTCCTCAGGACCTGGTGACCCTCTCCAGTCCCTGGGGGGTGATGATTTTTTTTTTTTTCCTTCAAGCATTCCACTTTGGTGGTGAATAATAAATTGATAATCAGTGTTAAAAGGAGTTTAACTAGAATACTCTTTAGAAGTGAAGATGGCAAGACTTAGGCTCACTTACTTTGGACATATCACCGGGAATGAACAATCGCTAAAAAGGACATAATGGGAAAATAGAGGGTAACCAAAAATGAGGAAAAGTTTTAATAAGATTAATTGATACAGTACCCACAGTGGACTCAAAAATAGAATGGATGAAGAAGATGGCACAAAAATGGGCAAAGTTTCCTTCTTTTATACATGGAGTCAACCATGAGTCAGACAACAAGCAAAGAATAAGCAGCCATAGAAGGTTGTGTGGCTCTTTAGATATTTGTGGTCATGTTTACTTCTTTATGTACCAAGCACTTTCATGTTTTATACAGAACCCAATCAGTCATTCTCCTGCCTCCTGTGTGGGTGGGGTGGGGCACATTACATGGGCTCAGTTAGAGTTTGTGGGTGAAGACTCTGAAAACACTGTGTTCTAACCCACACTGTGCTTGGAAAACATCTGTGAAGACTCTAAAGTTGCCAAGTTTTTGCAATTATTTGGCAAGCATTTGGAGAATATTACTAAGCCAGCATTGGTCATTTCACCTTTTATCACTGCAGCTCAGAGTATCTTGTAGGGAAAGAGTGATGAAGTCTCTACAGCCATGCACAGTTTTGGAATACAGTATGTGTCCTTAGGAAAGGAGGTCATGAGCAGTGATCTCAGACCTCCAGACAGACAAAGTGGAGAGACCAAATTGGGAGGATCAGGCCCAGCCTGCTAGCTGAGGATGTGGCAGGTGGCTGCATTTCAATGATTAGTCATTGACCCTAAATATAATTTGGATTTTGGTTAATGCAGACTGGCAGACAATTGAAGGAAGTCTGGATGTGGCATGTCTGTAAGCTGTGAATCCAGGGTTGCACTGATGTCTCACACTGAATGCACTTTTAGTTCAGAAGATTATGTTTTGGTGTCTCTTCAAAGTCTGAGAAAATGAATCCCTTAGATTTGAAATAGAGATTCACAGAAACTGTTTGGTTTTGAAGACCTCATCAGGTCAGTAACTCTCCTAATGTCACACACATGAAAAGGGTCTAATAGCAAAAATTAAGAGACAGACATTTGATCCTAAGGTATATTGCTTTCATGGAACAACTCAGATGTAGGAAAATTAGTTATCTTAGAGTTATGGATTTAAGGACCCCAAACAATGCTGAGAGCTGTGTGTGGTAAAAGACTGTGCAGAACAAATCTGTTTGAGAAAGGGTCAGGGTCTGCTGGGGAGTTGGACCTCTCAGCACTGAGTATCCTTCTGAGAGCCATTTATGGAACCTCTAGGTCTGTGACATGGTAGCATGATTCTCCTCAGAAAAGAAGGAAAGCATAAATAATTAAGCCCAGACCAATTTCTCACTAGAGAAAGGATGTAGCAAATAGATAGCATGGTGAGAAAACACATGAAGAATATTGAAATGGCAAAAAAATGTATTACATATATATTCACCCATAAAAAGGACATAATTTTAAATTTGCGCCTCTTTAGCCAAAATGTTGTCTTTCTGGGGGGAGCTTGTACTTCAGTTTCAGACGCACGGAGGCATGCTAAGTGGGCAGTTTCATCCCAGCACTTCCAAGTGGGATTCTGCAGAGCATCCTTTAGCAGAGCAGAGGCAGAGATTCACTGCACACTTTCTGAGGCAGAGGCGAAGATATCTGGGAAGAGCAGAGTGCAGTTCTGCTGCACTCTTTCATGCATATGGCCCACTGAGTACCCATGCAGTGAGGTAGCACATCCGTATGCCTCTGTCTTCTGAGGACAGTCTGCAGTTCTCTTGGTTTTGTCCTCAAAACCTGGCTGCACCCACATTTTTCATCACCTCCATTGCTGCCATCATCTCTTCTGACCGTAGCTCTGGACTCCTAACTGGACTCCAGCCTTGACCTTTGCCAGCCCCATCCTCCATCCTTGGCCTCCAACAAACAACCATGTATCTTCCACATAGCAGCCAAAGTGAGGTATTTGGTAAGGCAAAGCTGCTAACTAAAATGTTGGCAGTTTGTACCCACCAGCTGCTCTATGGGAGAAAAATGAGGCGGTCTGCTTCTATAAAGATTTATAGCCTTGGAAACCCTACAGGGATCACTGTGAGTCAGAATTGACTCGATGGCAGTAGGTTTGGTTTTTTTATAAACTTTAAGGAAGCAGATTGAAGGGCCTTTCTTTCAGGATGCTATTGGGTGGGCACATTTCACTAAACTTCCATTATTAGTTGAACACAAACCACCCAGGAATATAATTAGCCATCTATAGTCCCACGAATATGTTGGTGCTTTTCAAAGCCCCTCTGGACATCTCTTTGCCAAGTACCTGGTATATATTAAAGTAGCTATTAATTTTTTTTTGTACAGTTATTAGTTGGGAAGGATGTTAATTTAAAGTTGACCTACCACTACATGGTTATTTTCATACCTCTAATGACAATAATGGATTAATTAGGACACTTTGGCTGTGACCAGTGTTATACTATGGAAGTCTTCTTTGTTTGCCTTAGAGAAGTTAAAGATCAAAAATAGTTGAATCAATTTAAATGCTACTCTTTTTTTTGTGCCCTTAATAAATTCTAAAGTGAGTAACTTTGAAAATCTTGTACTTGGAAACAGTTTAGTCCAGCCACTTGATTGGGCATTTGAAATACAGTATTTATGAATTCCAGTTACAAAGCAGGAGGGAGCCTACATAAGGGCATTGGCTCTGAGGAAAGGCACATGGGTGAAAACCACAACTTTTCAGTCACCAGCTGTGAAAATTTAGGTCGGTGACTTTACCTTCCTGGCCTCAATGCAGTGTAGTAAATTACCTGGTATGGCTTTTCTAGCCATAAGTCTTTGCAAACTCCATGGTGGAATTTGCTCTGAGCAACTGAGGAGCTCCTGATTGTTAAAGTTATCCACCTGGGGTATTTCTGTTGTGAGTGGCACAAAGCAGTGTTCTGGGAAGTTCACTCTCTCTCAGGTGTTTAAAATTCTGATGTTATGATTGGTTAGTTTGGCCACTCAGCCAGGCTCAAAAGGAGCCCTCCTAGAGGCAGAAGGGGTCTCTCTGACTGCTGGCTGTGAAAGATGTGCTGCTGAGAGAAACACGATCCTGAGAGGCACACAGTGCTGAGAAAGAGATGCCAAGAGGCATGCATTGCTGAGAGATACCGAGAGACATGCACTGCTGGGAGAGAGACTGAGAGAGACTGTTGGTTGAGAGATGGTGGGCTGAGAGAGATTGAGCGTTGTTCCTGAACTTGAATTGTAGCCTGGTGCTTTCCTAATAAACCCCATAATCTGTGGGTTCTGTGGGGCCACTGCAGTGAATTATCGAACCCAACAGAGAGATGGTGGGTGCTGTGGGAGGAACATTGGTGTTAGGGTTGATGAAAGGGCTGGAGGGAGGCAGCATGTCTGGCCTCACAGTACTAGGCCTTGGGTTATTGATGGTGATTCTGTCTTCCTCTTGTGGGGTTAGAGGAGGTCAGAAGATGCGGCCTCCCTGCCCCTTTGGCACTCAATTACAGACTTTATTAAGTGGGCATAATGCAGGACTCCTGAAAATGGTATGCTAATTAAATGAAGTTATGTGAAAATCTCTTATAAGCTGTAAGAGCTAAAGACTCACCACATGGACCTGTTTTCACTGACACACAACCATGTCCTTAATTGCACTCTTTCCCTAAAAGTCAGGCATCCTGTTTTTTAATTTTACCTATTCCATGGCTAGTAAGTGCTCAACTGCTGACCAAAAGTTTTGAGATTCAAGTCCATCCAGAGGTGCCTAAGTATAAAGGCCTGATGCTCTATTTCCAAAAAATCAGCAATTGAAATCCCTATGGAACATAGTTGTACTCTGATACATATGAGGTCACCATGAATTGGAAGTTACTTGATGGAAGTTGAGTTACTTCTTATATTTTTTTAAATCTATGCTATAGATGCTGTTTTTTCACTTTCCAAAATGAGAAAAAACAGCTGCAAACAACACTTAATAATCAACTGGAATGTATGAAGTATGAATCTAGGAAAATTAGAAGTTGTCAAAAATGAAATAGAATGCATAAAGATTGATATCCTGTCCATTAGTGAGCTGGAATGCACCAGTATTGGCCATTTTGAATCAGATAATCATATGATCTACTATGCCAGGAATCACAAATTGAAGAGGAATAGCATTGCATTCAGGAGCTCTGATAGCATAGTGCCTAAGGCACTTGACTGCTAACAAGAAGGCTGGTGGTTCAAACCCACCAGCCACTCCACAGAAGGAAGGTTGGGCAATCTACTTCTGTACTGATACTACCTTGGAAACCGGAGAAGGGGTCGCTGTGAGTCAGCGCCAACTCGACAACACATAACAACAACAGTAGCATTGCATTCGTAGTCAAAAAGACATTTCAAGATCCAAACTGAGGTATAATGCTGTCAGTGATAAGATAATATCCTTAATCTATTTGGAAGCCAGTTAATATTAATAATAAATATTAATATTAATATTCAAATTTACATGCCAGCCACTAAAATCAAAGATGAAGAAATTGAAGATTTTTTTTTTTTTTTTACCAACTCCTGCTGTCTGAAACTGACAGAACCATTCAATCAAAATGCATTGATAATCACTGGAGATTATAATTTGTAAGTTGGAAAGAAAGAAGAAACATTAATAGCTGGAAAACATGTCCTTGGTAATAGAAATGATACTGGAGAGAGCATGATAGAATTTTGCAAAACCAATCACTTATTATTAATACCCTTTTTCAACAACATAAACAGGCAAGTATACATATGGACTTCACCTGATGGAATACACAGGAATCAAATCACTACATTTGTGGAAAGAGATGATGTAGAAGCTCAATGTCATCAGTCAGAACAGGGCTTGGGGCTAACTGTGGAACAGACCATCATGTGCAAGTTCAAGCTGAAGCTGAATAAAATTAGAACAAGTCAAGAAGAGCTAAATATGACTTTTAATGTGTTGTTGTTAAGTGCTGTCGAGTCATCTCTGACTCATAGCAACCCTATGTACAGCAGAATGAAATGCTGCCTGGTCTTTTACCAGCCAAACAGTCTTTGTTATACCTGAGCCCATTGTTGTAGCCACTGTGTCACTCTATCTTGTTGAGGGTCTTCCCCTTTTTCATTGACCCTCCACTTTACCGAGCATGATATCTTTCTCCGGGGAATGGTCCCTTCTTACAATATGACCAAAGTAGATGAGATGAAATCTGGCCATTCTAGCTTCCGAGGAGCATTCTGCCTGAACTTCTTCCAGGACAGATTTGTTATTTCTATTAGCAGTCCATGGTACTTTCAGCATTCTTCACGAACACCCTAACTCAAAAGCATTGACTCTTCTTCAGCCTTCCTTATTCATTGTTCAGCTGTGACATGAATATGAGGTGATTAAAAATACCATGGCTTGTGTCAGGAACACCTTAGTCTTCAAGGAGATATTATTGCTCTTCAACACTTGAAAGAGGTCTTTTGCAGCTGATTTTCCCAGTGCTATATGTCATCAGATGTCTTGACTGGTGCTTCCATTGGTGTTGATTGTAGAACCAAGTAATATGAAGTCTTTGACAACTTCAGTCTTTTCTCCATTTATTGTGATGTTGCTTATTTGGTCTAGTTGTGAGAATTTTTGTTTTCTTTATATTGAGGTGTAATACATACTGCAGACAGTAGTCTTCAGTCTTCATCAGTAAGTGTTTCAAGTCATTCTCACTTTCAGCAAGCAAAGTTGTGTTGTCAGCATATAGCAGGTTGTTAATGAGTCTTCCTCCAATCCTGATGCCACATTCTTCTTCACATAGTCCAGCTTCTCGGATTACTTGCTCACTGTACAGATTGAATAAGTGTGGTGAAAAGATACAACCCTGATGCACTCCTTTCTTGATTTTAAAACATGCAGTATCCCTTGTTCTGTTCGAACAACAGCCTCCTGGTCTATGTACAGGTTCCTCATGAGTACAATTAAGTGTTTAGGAATTTCAGTTCTCCTCAGTGTTACCCACAGCTTGATATGATGCACACAATCAAATGCTTTTGCATAGTCAATGAAACACAGGTAAGCATCTTTCTGGTATTCTTTGCTTTCATCCAAGATCCATCTGACATCAGCAGTGATATTCCTCATTCCGTGTCCTCTTCTTTTAATATATCCCACCTGAGTATACAGACCATCTGATGAATATGTTTGAGACACTGAACACCATTGCCTGAAGGCCAAACAAGTTGTTGGATAACATCAAGGACATCAGACATGAAGAAAGTGAAAGGTCATTAAAAAAAGAGAAAAGAAAGAAAAGACTAAATGAATGTCAAAAGAAACTGAAACTTGTTGAATGGAGAGGCACTAATGTGAGTGGAATAAGTGATGAAGTAAAAGAGCTGAACAGAAAATTTCAAAGGGTAGCTTGAGAAGACACAAAAAGTATTATAATGCAATATGCAAAGACCTGGAGTTAGAAAACCAAATGAGAAGAACATGCTCAGCATTTTTCAAGCTGAAAGAATTGAAGAGAAAATACAAGCCTCAAATTGTCATACTGAAGGTTTCTATGGTCCACATATTGAACAATGCAGGTAGCATCTAAAGAAGATGGAATGAATACAAAGTCCCTGTACCAAACAGAATTTGTTTATGTTCAGCATTTTCAAGAGGTAGACTATGATCAAGAACCAATGGTATCAAAGGAAGAAGTTCAAGATGCACTGCAGGAATTAGTGAAAAACAAGGCTCTAGGGATTGACAGAATACTGATTGAGAT
Organism: Orycteropus afer afer; assembly: GCF_000298275.1. NCBI lineage: Eukaryota > Metazoa > Chordata > Mammalia > Tubulidentata > Orycteropodidae > Orycteropus > Orycteropus afer. The sequence continues at coordinate 6,545,218 of NW_006921733.1, forward strand.
GTTTCAACAAATGGATGCAATGCTGGAAGCCCTAACTTGTTTATGCCAAGAAGTTTGGAAGACAGCTCCCTAGTCAACTGACCAGAAGAGATCTGTATTTGTGCCCAATCCAGAGAAACATAATCCAACAGAATGCAGAAATTATCTGTGGTAGTTAAGGTTATGTGTCAGTTTGGATGGGCCTGGTTCTGAGTGGCTGGGCAGCTGGTTGTAGCTATTCCCCATGAGGATACTGGCAATCAGCACCACGGTGGAATCTGCCATGAGCCGCTGAGTGGCTGCTTTACGATTGCAGTCTGCTTCCAGTATATAAGCAGAAGCTTTGAGAATGGTCTGCAGCTTTTTGGCATACTTGGATCGTGCATGTAGCTGAGTCTTCTTTGAGTAGGCTGCCATGCCCTGCTGATTTTGTAACTTTTTCTAGAGTTGAACTAGTGGCCTGCTATGTTGTTTGGTAATCTTGGGACTGTGCCTTTTTACTTGTCTACCTTGGGTTTGCCAGCCTCAGTAGCCAGAAGGTGCCTGAGTTAAGAAAAGCCTATAGTTTCAGTGGGACAAGAGTAAGAGGCAGATCTGAAGCCTGATGTCAAGGGGCCTTCACTCAGCCCCTAGAGCTGGTACTTTGAAGTTGGACTTCTAGCTTCCTGAACTGTAAGAGAATAAACTCCTGTTTGTTAAAGTCACCCATTTGTGGTATTTTCTGTTAGAGTGGCACTAGAGGGAACCAAAAATTATTGAACAATATCATTACCATCACATACAAGTAAAATGTTGCTGATATAATTTAAAAACAATTGCAACAGTACATCAACAGGGAACTGCTAGCTATTCAAGCAGGATTCAGAAGGGGATGTAGAATGAGGGATATCACTGCTGATTCAAATGGTTCTTGGCTGAAAGCAAAGAATGCCAGAAAGATTTTTATGTGTGTTTTATGGGCTACTCAAAGGTATTCGACTATGTATATCATAACAAATTTTGGATAACACTGCAAAGAGTGGGTATTCCAGAAAACTTAATAGGGCTCCTGTTTATTGTTGTTATGTTCAGTCGAGTTAGCTCTGACTCATAGCAACCCTGTGTACAGCGTAATGAAACACTGCCCAGTCCTGGGCCATTCTTGCAATCCTTGCTATGCTTGAACCCATTGGTGTAGCCACTGTGTTAATCCATCTTGTTAAGGGTCTTTTCTTCTTTCACTAATGTTCTATTTTATAGAGTATGATATCTTTTGCCAGGGACTGGTAACTTCTGACAACATGACTACAGTATGTGAGACAAAGTCTGGCTATTCTTGCTTCTAAGAATCACTCCAATTGTACTTCTTCCAAGACATATTTGTTCATTCTTCAGCAGTCCATTGCATTTTCAGTATTCTCCAACAACACCACAATTGAATTGTGAACTCAATTAATTGTTCTTACGAGGAACCTATATATAGACCAGGAGGCAGTCTTTTGAACATCACAAAGGGATACTGCATGGTTTAAAATTAGGAAAGGTGTGTTTCAGGGTTTTATCTTTTCACCATATTTATTCAATCTGTTTGCGGAGCAAATAATCAGAGAAGCTGGACTATATGAAAAAGATTGTGGCACCAGGATTGGAAGAAGTATCTTAACAATCTGAAATATGCAGGTGACATAACCTTACTTGCTGAAAGTGAAGAAAACTTGAAGCACTTACTGATGAAGATCAGAAACTACAACCTTCAGTATGTTGTTGTTTTTTTTATGTGCCGTGGAGTCGGACCTGACTCATAGCGACCCCTCCTTGGGTTTCTGAGGCAGTATCACTACAGAAGTAGATTGCCCAACCTTCCTTCCGAGGAGTGGCTGGTGGGTTTGAACCGCCAGCCGTCTGGTTAGCAGTCAAGTGCCTTAGCCACTATGCTACCAGAGCTCCCAGCTTTCAATATAGATTACCTCAATATGAAGAAAACTAAAATCCTCAAAACTGGACCAAAATGCAACATTATGATAAATGAAGAAAATATTGAAGTTGTCAAGAGTTTCTTTTTACTTGGATCCACAATGAATGCCCATGGAAACAGTAGTCAGTGAATTAAACGATGTATTGCACTGAGCAAGTCAGTTGCAAAGCACTCTTTAAAGTATTAAAGAGCAAAGATGTCATTTTGAAAACTAAGAACCACCTGACCCAAGACCTGGCATTTTTGGTAGCTTCATGTGCATATGAATGCTGGACAATGCAAGAGGAAGACCAAAGGAGAATTGATGTGCTTTACTTTTGGCAAAGTTGACAAAGAATATTGAAAATAGTGTGGACTGCCAGAAGAAGTTACAAATCTGTCTTGGAAAAAGTGAATCCAGAAAGCCCCTCAGAAGCGAGAATGGCCACAATTTATCTTTTGTACTTTGGTCATGTTATCAGAAGGGGCCAGTCACTGGAGAAGGATATTGTGCTTCGTAAAGTAGAGGGTCAGTGAAAAAGGTGAATACCTTCAACAAGATAAATTGACAAAATGGCTGTAACAATAAGGTCAAGCATAGCAACATTTGTGAAGATGGCACAGCCTGGGGCAGTGTTTCATTCTGTTCTACATAGGGTCACTGTGAGTCAGAACTGACGTGACAGTAACTAACAACAAAAGCAGCATTGGTGCTATTTCAGAACTGTTTTGAATATGGTATTGGGACAAGTGGAGAGACACGAACTCCCTTATGAAACAAGAAATCTGTTCACTTGTAATGAGAAAATAGGCTTAGAGTTTGTCTGTGTATGTGTGTGTCTGTGTGTGGCTTGTCTATGGCCACAGAGTTTTGATTCTCCTGCCACCTTTCTAGATCCCCAAAGTACTTTTCCTGTCCAATCTCCACACATATTTCTCCTGTCCTGGAACGTGAGGTCAGTGTAAACAACTTGAGCATTGTTACCTGATCAGTAACCTCAACTGATTGGACAGTTTAAGAAAGCAGTCCTACATCTCTGTTTTTGTTTTGAATGAGAATAGCAGTTGGGTTTTATGGAATTTAATTATGGAATTAAACTCCCTTTACCCTCTACCATCTACCAAGTTTGGTGGAAACTAGGTAGATGGTAGAGGGTAAAGGGAGTTAAATCTAATCAAGTTGACTTTAACAACCAGCAGGAAACTCAGATTATAATAGCTTTATCCTTAAACTCATGTTGTTGTTGTTGTTATTTGCCGTCGAGTCTACCCCGACTCATAGCGACCCCTCCTTGGGTTTCCGAGGCAGTATCACTACGGAAGTAGGATTGCCCAACCTTCCTTCCGAGGAGTGGCTGGTGGGTTTGAACCGCCAGCCTTCTGGTTAGCAGTCAAGTGCCTTAGGCGCTATGCTACCAGAGCTCCTCCTTAAACTCATAGAGACTCTAAAAACAGAGTAAAACTGCTCCATAGAGTTTCCAAGACTATAGTCTTTATAGAAGCATACTGCCACAGCATTCTCCTGTGGAGCAGCTGATAGATTTAAGCCACTAATGCTATGAGGTGGAATCAACTCTATGATGGTGTGTTTTTTTTTTGCCTTTTTGGTTTTCCTTGAAAGGTCATTCTGATTTCTTAGGAGGACCTTCATAAATACTCTTCACAAGCCATATTATGAACATTACATGTCTGGAAATACACACCATACACCCATTAATTTAAAAATGTTGGTCATAGACTCTGAGAAAGAGTCTCAGAGTCTTTCACAATACCATGTAACTTACTTCACCATTATCTTCTTTTATCTTTTCTCAAATTTCATTATAAAATTTTTCCCTCTTTTAAAATATGCATTCCCAAATGAAAAATAATATTTCTAAATAAAATCCTAAAAAAACTGTTTAAATTTAAGAAGGCTTATTAATTTACCTTAAAAATTAGTGACTCTCATTGGTTCAATTTTAAGAGAAACATATATTTTCCAGAGCAACTTTAAAGAGCACATGCAGGAAAACATGGCAGCAGTCACTATTGGCAGTGCCAAGGATGAAAGGGCAATGAAGACTTGAACGCTTGATCTAGTGGCATCTTTGCTAGTACTCTGCTATGCAAAGTCAAGCCACTTTGGCTCCCTGAATACTCAGATCCATCATTTCTACTCAGAGAGGTTTCTAGGTTCCACCTGAGTCCCCCTCCTTGTGCTGCAGCTTGGAAACTTTCTTCAGACAATTAACTGGAACATGGCTCACCTCATATTACCTTCTCACATGAATCACTGCCCTATACTTTCTGACATCGAAGGTCCAAAACTAATTTTTTTTTCATCTGTTTTGTCCACTTTCTTACTTGTTTCATGTGGAAGTATAAATCTGGTACCTTTGCTCCATCTGGGCCAGAAGTGGAAGTTTATGATCATGTTTGAAAATGAAATTATACTTTATCTTTTTTAAATTCCAACTCAGAGATTAGTAAATATGTTCTTTTAACTTTCCACAGTCAAGAGAAAATAATAATGTGGTGTTTCAGTGTAGTGTATTCCCCTGTGTACAAAGAAAAATAGAGACAATCTGTTAACAAAAAAATACCTAGGTTTAATTTAAAGTGAAAAAAAAAAAATTTTTTTTCCTTTGGGTTTAAGTCAGGTTGATTGTAGATAAATTAAAAGGCTTTGATATCATCAGCAAAGCATTCTTATCAGCTTAAGAACAAATGCAAGTGTTCTTGGAAAAGGCTTTGGCTATGCATAGGACGTCCTTGTTATTTTCCCTCACTTTGACTGAGAAAAGAAACTTATTTATTTTTATAGTAATGTTTTCTTAAAGTAATTGTGTAGCAACTGTAAAACATACTCTACATTACAAAGCAGAAATAAATAGAGCTTTGTACTGGGCACAAGGCATGATATCCAAACTACAAAATTGTTTTTAATACTTTGAGATTTGGACTAAGGATCCTATTTCCTGACTTGTTATTTTTAAGTATGCTTGACACCATTATCTTCACTAGAGAACAAGTCATAAAACAATGAATATATTAAAAAAAAATTAAAACTAAAACAAATCCACTTTGGTTTTAGCTCCTAGGTTTCAGTTTTAAAAGTGCCAAACTAAGATCACAACTGTCAATTATGTATGGGATTATAAATGCTCACTTCGGTTTCCTAATTGTATTTTGGTTTGTTTCAGAGGAGCCATGTGAGGAGAAGCAGGAAACATATGTTGAGTAAGAAAGAATCTTTAATGGAGTCCCTGAGTGATCCATATATTTAATGCGTTTGGCTACTAACTGAAACGTTGGAGCCTAGAGTCCATTCAGAGGTGCCTTTGAAGAAAATCTTGGTGATCTACTTCTGCAAAATCAGCCATTGAAAATCCTCTGGAGTACAGTTCTGCTCTGACACATGGGTCATTTTGAGTCAGTTGACAGCAGCTAGTGATACTGTTGCATATTCCTGGAGAATGCTTTGTGATTCTGAGACCTACAGCACTGCACCTTCTGCACTGACAGCTTCCGGCAGTATTCTTCTTTTTCCTCTGACATCAGGGAGCAGGTCTGAATTATAGCAGTTCTTGTTGAGTGAGGAATAGTTTGAGCACAGCTGGGCAAAGACAGAAATGCAATGATAAGGACAAGCAAGAGTCTCAAGGAACTGAGGAAACTCTGGAAGCCATGGTGTCCTCCTGTGTGTGATGGGCCACACTTCTGACCTTGTGGTGTTTCTGGGCCCACATCTCTTTTTCCCCACAATTTCACAAGTGTTTTTTTGCTTCCTTTCTGGTAAATTTTTGAACACCTTTTCTACTTGCTCATTGGTCTTGCCACAAACACGTAATAGATAAACTGAGTGTGCTCATGGCATAGCCTCTCATAGAAGCTTAGTTTCTGGGTATCTTGGCCTCTACTTGGGCAGTTTTTTTTTTTAAATTTTTTTATTGTGATTTGGGTGAAGATTTACAGAGCAAATTCACTTTCCATACAGCAGTTCACATATACTTTGTCTCATGTCATTGACCACAGTTTAC
>NW_006921733.1:6551826-6552302 GCF_000298275.1 Orycteropus afer afer
ATTCTGATCATTCACATAAACTTATAGGACCATTGTCTGCCAACCCTATATATGATCTTGGATACACTCCCTCTTTCATACACATACCTGATCTTTTAGCCTGTCTACCTATCTATCCATCCATATACCCATTTTTACCTTCACTGAGAACTCAATACTGTATATGCAAAAGGGTTCATATTTGTTGTCTGTACTTTCCATGTACCTCTCTATGTCCTTCTCATCCTCAGTGCTGCCATATTGGTCACTCACATTTGGTACATTGCCTTTCTCTTCACCAAAATCAATATTTATCACTATCTATCTAACAGCCATCCCTCCCCTCCCCTCCCACCCCTGGTAACCAACAAAGAAAATTTCCTTCAATAGATAGACCTTTCCTTAATTTTTACAATAACGGACTGATACCATATTTGTCCTTTTGTGATTGACTTATTTCACTCAGCATAATGTCCTCCAAGTTCATCCACGTTATG
>NW_006921733.1:6560314-6594604 GCF_000298275.1 Orycteropus afer afer
CGTTTGTGCCGTCAGGGGCGCTCAGGTCCCTGCCAGACCACAGCTCCATATATCTCCTTTTTTGGTATTTTCATGCAAATTCTTCTGCTAGTTGGGGTTTAGTCTACTTCTGTAGCCTTCCCTTCAAGGCTCAGGGGTCCAAGATTAACTTCTGTGTCTGTGTCAGTTGGTTTCCCTTTTCTTTGTTGAAGAGGGTCTGTGCAGCCCTTCTACCTAGTCCGCCATCTTCCTACTTGGGCAGTTTTGAGGGCTTCTCACATGCACCATCCTCATCTCTTGTTAATTTTTTGTTTTTTTCTTGTCCTTTCTTCCTGAAACTCTGCTGTGTGTCTTAGTGGTATCTTTTATTTTCTTAGTGGCCAAACAAGAACTGAGCAACAAGAAAAGTTTGCCAGTGGCCTTCTTCTTCCCCTGATTCAGCCTAACTCCTTCATCCTTTAAGTTTTAGAACTTCCAGGAGCATTGGTTTGTCCATTTCTTCCTAGGTCTAACATTGTAGCCCCCTGTTTGGGCCCAGGCTTTCCTCCACCTCCAGTCTTCCTGCAACACTTACCCATCTGTGACCTATTTTTACTAGAACTGTTATTGGGTAGTTTAAGGATGTTGGCCCATTGGCATCAAGTTGTTTATGACTCTTGACATCGTGTGTACAAAGCAGAACTGTGCTCTATAGTGTTTTCAATGACTGTGACCTTTGAGAAGCAGATTACAAGGCCTTTCTTCCAAGGCACTTCTGATTGGGTTTAATCTGGCAACCTTTTAATTAGTAGTAGAGTGATTAGCAGAGACCTCAAGAATGTTAATGGGTTTGCTGACATAACCCAGAAACCAACCCAGTTGTGGAAGGATCCATAGTAAATAAGCCTACACAATTGTGATTGTAAACAGGGAACCAGAGGCATCAACTGACAAGTGAGGACAACAGCAATCCAAAAAGAGGAAAAAAAATAGTGTAGTTACAGAACTTCTAAATGGTGAGGAAGTCAAGACAATTGAAAGATAGAGCAGACTGTTCCAAACTTGGGCAAAAAATTATAAATCACAGGCTAACCTCAAAGAAAAATGATAAACCTTCACATCAAAATAAAAAAGAGGACAAACACAAGCATTTAGCAAATACTAAAACAATAGCAACAAAGGAGGTGATAACACAATTCATAAAATGAGCTTAGTACAGAAAATTATATGGAACAAAAAAGCCAGTAACATGATGAAAAAAACATGTAACAAAATGACAGCAACCAATTCATGCTTGTCGATAATTACACTGAATGTCAGTGGATTAAATGTACCACTCAAGAGATGGAGAGTCGTAGACTGGATAAGAAAATATAACCCATCACATCAGTATGCTGTCTACAAGAGACACACCTTAGAGAGAGAGACAAAAATAGACTAAAAATCAAAGCTTGGAAAAAGATATAGCAAACAAATGGCAACCATAAAAGAACAAAAGTGGCAATATTAATTTCTGTTAAAATTGACTTTAAGACAAAAACCACTGTGAGACAAAAAAAAGAAAAAAAGGACATTATATAATGATTAAAGGATAAATTGAATAAGAGGAATAACAAAAATAAGTATCTATGAACCCAGTGAAAAAGTCCTAAAATATGTAAATCAGACTTTAACAGAATTGAAAAGACAACTAGATGACTCCATAGTCATAGTAGGAGACTTTAATATACCACTTTCAATGAAAAGTAGAACAACTGGAAAGAAATTGAGCAAAGATGCAGAAGAACTAAAAATTACAATCCACCATCTCGACCTATGGACATCTACAGAGCACTTTACCCAACAGCAGCACAATATGCATTCTTTTCCAGTGCACATGGAACATTCTCCATGATAGACCATATGTTGGGCCATATAGCAAGCCTTAATAAATTTAAAAACTTTGAAATACTGTGAAACATCTTCTCAGACCACAATGCTATGAAATTAGAAATTAACAATAGAAAGATGAATGGAAAAAGAACAAACACATGGAAACTGAATAACACCCTCCTTTAATATGACTGGGTAATAGAAGAAATAAAAAATGAAATTCAAAAATACCTTGAATCAAGTGAGAATGAAAGCACAACATAGCAAAATGTTTGGGACACAGCAAAAGCAGTGATGAGAGGGCAATTTATAGCAATAAATATGCAGATATCAGCAGTCAAGATATCAGATGTCGTATAACATTGGGGAAATCTGCTGCTAAGGACCTCTTTCCAGTGCTATATAGCAAAGATTTTTCCTTGAAGATGTTGAAGATATTTGCTTGACACAAGCCATGGTATTTTCAGTGGCCTCATATGCATGTGAGAACTGGACAATGAATAAGGAAGACCAAAGAAGAGTCAAAGCTTTTGAGTTGTGGTGTTGGTGAAGAATGCTGAAAGTACATTGGACTGCTTAAAGAAATAACAAGTTTGTCCTGGAAGAAGTGCAGGTGGAATGCTCCTTGGAAGCAAGAATGACCAGACTGTCTCACCTACTTTGGTCATGTAAGAAGGGACCATTCCCTGGAGAAGATATCATGCTGGGAAAAGTGGAGGGACAACGAAAAAGGAGAAAGCCCTCAGCAAGATGGATTGACATAGTGGCTGCAGCGATGGTCTCAGGTATAGCAAAAAGTGTTTGGCTGATGCAGGACTGGGCCATGTTTCATTCTGCTGTACATGAAGTCACTATGTGTCAGAGACAACTTGATGACACCTAACAACAACAAGAAGAAATACACATATCAAAAAAGAAGGAAGAGCCAAATCAACACCTTAACCCAACATCTACAGCAATTAGAAAAAGAGCAGCCCCCCCCCCAAAAAAAAAGGCCTACAGTCACTGGAAAAAAAAGAAAGAAAGATTTGAGCAGAAATAAATGAAACAGAAAATAGAAAGATGATAGAAAAATCAGCAAGACTAGAAGTTGGGTTTTGAAAAGATTAATAAAATTGACAAACCACTGGCAAATTTAACAAAGGAAAAGAGAGAAAGAATACAAAAACACCAGTAAGAAACGAATTGAGTGATGTCACAATAGAATGAACAGAAGTTAAAAGGATAACATCAGTATATACACCAACAGTTTTGAAAATCTAAAAGAAATGCACAGATTTCTAGAAACATACTACTTACATAAACTACCACAGACTGAGGTGGAAATTGAACAGACCCATAGCAAAAAAGGAAACTGAACAGGTCATAAAAAAATTACCAACAACAACAACAAAAGTCCTGGTCCAGACAGTTTCACTGGATAATTCTGCTGAACATGCAGAAAACAACTGACACCAATCCTACTCAAACTATTCCAGAACATAGGAAAGGATGGAACATTAGTAAAACAATCAGTGTTATCCATCACATAAATAAAACAAAGGAAAAGAACAACATGATCATATCAATTGATGCAGAAAAGGCATTTGATAAAATCCAACACCTATTCCTGATAAAAACTCTCAGCAAAATAGGAATAGCAGGGAAGGAAATTTCTCAACGTAATAAAGGACATCTATGCAAACCAAACAGCCAAATTATTCTCAATGGAGAGAGACTAAAACCATTCCCCTTGTGAACAGGAGCCGGACAAGGATGCCCTCTATCACCACTTCTATTCAATGTTGTAGTGGAAGCCCTAGCCAAGGCAGTAAGGCAGGAAAGGGAAATCAATCCCAAGAGACTCAGCAAAAAAAAAAAACCTACTGGAACTAATTGAGAGATTTAGTACAGTGGCAGGATACAAGATAAACATACAGAAATCAGTTGGATTCCTCCACAGCAGAAACGAGATTGCTGAAAAGGAAATTAGTAAATCAATACAATTATAGTAGCTACCAAATAAATAAATAAATACTTGGGAATAAATCTCACTAGGGACACAAAAGACCTGTGCAAAGAAAACAACAAAGCACTACTTTAGAAAATCATAAATGATCTACATATATGGAAGAGCATACCATGCTCGTGGATAGGAAGATGGAACATTGTGAGAATGTCAGTACTAGGCAAAGCAATCTGTATATTCAAGGCAGTTTCAGTCCAGATACCATCAACATTGTTTAAGGATATGGAAAACCCAATCACTAATTTTATACGGAAAGGAAAGAGAACTTGCATAAGCAAAGCACTATTGAAGAAGAAGAACAAAGTAGGAGGTCTCACACTCCCAGATCTCAAAACAGCCTGGTATTTGTACAATGACAGACACATAGACCAGTGGAATAGAATTGAGAACCCAGAAGTAGATCCATTGACCTATGGTCAACTAATCTTTGACAAAGGGGTGAAATCCATTAAATGGGAAAGAGATGGTCACTTTAACAAATAGTACTGGCAAAAAAAATGGTGCTTGCAGAAAAATGAAACAAGATCCGTACTGCACACCATACATAAAAACTAACTCCAGATGGATCAAAGACTTAAATGTGAAACCTAAAACTATAAAGTTCCTCATGGAAAAAATAGGGGCAAATTAAGGGGCAGTAATTTATGGCATAAATAGACTGCCAAGCATAGCCCAAAATGCACAAATGGCATAAGATAAGCAGATGAATGAGACCTTCCAAAAATTAATTTTTTATGTGCTTCAAAAGACTTCTTTAAAAGAGTAAAAAGAGAACCTACAGAGTGGGAAAAAATATTTGGCAATGGTATATTATCTCTAAAATTTATACAAAAATATACCACCTCAACAATAAAAAGACATATAATCCAATTGAAAAATGGGCAGAAGATATGAATAGACACTTCAGCAAAGAAGATATTTTCACAGCCAGCCAACACATGAAAAAATGTTTAAGATCATTAGTCGTTAGAGAGATGCAAATCAGAACAGCAATGAAATAAATACCATCTATCCCAAGCACAAGTAGCAAAGTTCAACAAGACAGAACGTAACAAATCCTGGTGAGGATGTGGAGAGTTTGGGACTCTCATACACTCCTGGTGGGGCTTTCAAATGATGCAACCACTGTGGAAAGCAATATGGTGATTCCTTAAATATTGGGATTAGAAATACCATTTGACCAACTCATTCCATTACTAGGTATATATCCTAAAGAAGTGAGAGCCAGGACAAGAACACCCATGTTCATTGCAGCACTATTTATAATAGCAAAAAGATGCAAATAACGTACGTGCCCATCAACAGAAGAATGGATAACCAAACTTTGGTACATCCACACAAAGGAGTACTATACAACACTAAAGAATAATGTAGAATTTGCAAAACACTGCATAACGTGGATGAATTTGGAGGAGATTATATTGAGTGAAGTTAAGTCAATCATAGAAGGACAAATACTGTATTAGTTCATTATTGTAAAAAGTCAAGGAAAGGTTTATACATGGAAGGAAACTTTCTTTGCTGGTTACCAGAGGTGGGAGAGGAGGTGAGGAACAATGCAAAATAAATAAATAAATAAATAGAATGTTAGTTGGCTTTAATTGATGAAATAAAATGTCTGCTAACGTGCTCTTAAGGTTATCTTTTACTTCCACCAGATACATTATTCCTTCATCTAATTAAATAAGTTATTGTTCTGTAGCTATAGAATTCTGCTGATTCTCAAATCATGTCACTGTTACTTTCTCTGCTTTTTTAAGGTTGTCACAAGAAGGACAAGCTGTAGTATGACCTCTCCTAAGGTTTTAGACGTAATTTAAGGTGTTTAGGTCTTTATAGCCTCTCACCTTCCTGGCTTTGAAGACAGATGTGTAAACATCCAGGGGTCTCCCAGTGGAGACCCCAGAGTGTTATTTCCTGTGGAAGGTTTGACTTCAGAATCTGCGATACCCTCACACTGTAGTTTTGCAGTGCTGTCTGCTTCGTGTTCAGGCTGTGATACAAACATGCCTTGTTGATCTTCTGCCTGTGATAGGCAAATATGAGATACAGCTGTGTTTGATATATGATCTGAGTTCAGTTTGTCTGCTATTTTCTTTGGCTATCTTTCATCATGTAGTTTTTAACTTTCGTAAAACAACACATGACCCCATAACCCTTTTAGCATTGGCTGGACATAGAAAATGAATAAATAAATATATAAGTTCTGTTCCTTAGAACATCTTCTGAATTAAAGGAACAGTGAATTATGCAGCAAGAATATTCATCTGTGCTTAAACTGCCTTTTGGACCACCTGCAAGCAGCTGTGGATGCTCATCTGTGCCAGCACTTCCTGATCCTGCTGGTCCAGGTAGCCCATCACCCACACCATCCTCCCTGTGTGCCCATCCTGGCACCCACACTATTGTGTGACCAATCACAGGGAAAGAGATTGAAGCTTGAACAGTGCATTTTTGTTTTTTGACAGTAAATCTTAGTAGAAGGCTTGGGGAAAGTGAGAAGATTGGGTGAAGTTTCCTACTCTAGCCCTCAAGGATTGGCAGACCATTCCATGCCCCCTCCTATCATAGCAATGAATCATGGGGTTTCAAGTTAATGTCTTAGGTAAGTATCAATGGGAATCTCAGTGAGCTTTTATCTAATTTGATGGGCCTGATTTTCAAGACTAATCTTTCCAATAAACATTCTACCATTTTTTTCATAAAAAATAAAAATCTTGTAATTAGTTTCTTATGTTCATATAGTTTATCAAATGTGTCCCACATTTGCCTGGAGGGCCTGAGAGCTCTCCAGGTTGGGTGACTCAGAGTAAAGTCTGAGACCAGCCACTATCCCACTGGGCATCCATCCTGGCTGTAATCTCCCAGCTGGGACAGTCCAAGATGGAATTGAGAGGAAAGGCCCCTCAGGAAGGAGGCCAAGTGATTTTGTTTCCTTTCTCATGAGTCATCTTCTTCAGGACTTTTAGCAACACGTCTCATGTGTGTATTAAAAAGTGTTGTAATTAAAATTCAGTTTAGTCACAGAGAGATCTTCTTTCTCTCCTTCCCAGTCAGTCTGTGATCAGCACATGGTATAGGTACTGAATGATTTTGAGGTTTTCCCAAGAAGAAAAGGAAAATGAATAAAAATGGAAAATTTAAACAGATTTATATTCATTTGCTACTTTAAATAAAGGTAGATACTTCCTAAAAAGCACCATTCTTGTATATTGCATTTGCTCTTAAATTGTTAGGTAACAAAGAGTTGGCTCTGACTCTTGGCTACCTTATGGAGAGATAACAAAAGGAAATGTTTCCTGAGCCTTTGCCATCTTCATGATTGCGGGGTGTTTGAGTTCATTGCTTTAGCCACTGTGTCAATCCATCTTATTGAAGATTTCCCTCATTTTCACTGACTCTCTACCAATCATGACCTTGTTTTCAAGCAACTGGTTTTTTCTGATATATAATATGTCTAAAGTAAGCAATCCAAAGTCCTCACTTCTGAGGAGCATTCTTGTTGTTTTCTTCTAAAACTTACTTGTTTGTTCTTCTGGCATTCCACTATATATTGAGAGCTCAGAACAAATTTACTCTGAAGTGGATAGATTTTCTAAAATAGTATTTGATGCTCCATTTCATTTTTGTCTTTTATTTTTTTAAAAGAAAATTAATTCCTCAGAGCAAATAAAGGTAATGTTCATACTCCCCATTGCTCACACAGTGAGTGACCTTTCCTGGTAGCTTGGCTAGTGCACACCCTTAGTTCATGTCTCACTTCTCCTCACCTCTGCCCAAATTCATGTTTTCTCCCATATCTTATCTTTTGTTTCATGGTACTGTGATACTTCCAGAGCCCACAGTGTCCTCTTACTCCATGGCGTGTTCCTGAGGGTTCCTTTGCCTTCTTCCGACCATCTCATTCATAACCACCAGGTATACTCTTACTCAGAGTGGATAGTTTCTCTTCAGCTCTCAGATTGCAAAGAACAGTAGACACATTTTCCCCATGTAGCACCATATCACCCTTCCCTATAGTGGCTTGTCACCTGTTACCACCTTTGGCCTTCTTTAGCACCTTCACACAGTCCATGGCATCTCCTTCCTCTCCCCAAGGCCTACCTGTGAGAGAGGAACATGTAGCTGAGAGAACACCTATGGGCTGGCCCACCCTCAATCTTAAACTCAGATCTTTCCACTTCCAAGAAATTTCTCGTCTCCCCAAAAGAATGTAGAGCCTTTGACATAAAATCTGTGACTTTTGTAAAACATATGAAGTAGTAATTACTTGTATAACTCTTCATCTGGGAACCAAGAGGTAAGGTGAAGAGTATTTCAATGACAGGTACTGATAAATTGTACTCAAGTAATCCTTTATTGCTCATTTATCCATCGATTCATGACAAGCTGCTAACTCCAAAATACCCTGCAGAACTGGAAAGTCACACTGATACTGATATTCAGGGGCTATTTGTGGCAATGATGTTTTCATATCTCAAAATGCAGGACCTTGTTTATGTGGTACAGCATTGGAACAAAGAGTGACACTAGGCAGGGGGTTCTGACATCCCAGTGGTGTATTTGACAGATTAATTATGTTTTCATGATTGCTTATTTCTTTTGTTTTTCTTACTAGCATGTTCTACTGTGCTCCTCCTTAAAGAAATGACTCAGTCGTGCTGTCTTCCTTCTACTCTACAATAAAGAACCATACATTTCTTAAGAAAGTCATTTCAGTGTCCAACTGGCATTGATAAATGTATTTTCTCTTAAAATTGGTTAATTAGTGTAATGCAGAGTTGCCGAGACACCAGGACACGGAGTTGTTTCAGAGAAGCAGTTTATTAGCACTCCCGGGCGAGGTTCTCATGCCCTAGCATTAAGGCCAGAGAAGTCGCACCCCCAGGCAGGGGGGGTAGATTCTTATAGACACAAAGAGGACCTAATTGGGGACACTAAGGAAATGGTGGGGTCTAATTAGCTTTTGGCACGGTTCTGCACCTAATTAGCATGAGGGCGCTTCACAGGAAGAAGTTTGTCATCACGTGGGACTTTTCCAGCCTGGGCGGGTTTTGCCACCTCGGTTGCCTTATCAGGTTGTCTCATCAGGGCCTGATACCTGGAGGAAGTTGCTAACTGAAATGTTGGTGGTTTGAGTTTGCTCCGGCCTAACAATTAGGACTTCATTTAAAACTATTTTCACACAAGAAGTGTCCTTCCTTCCCAGAAACTTTCTAAATTTTCATTCATTCAATTAGCTTACTCATTTGACCTCCTCTGAGGCTGCCTTGGACTGGGTACAGGGTGGTGGCGTGATGAGATGGCATGTGTGAAGGATACGGCCATCCCATTGACCCCACTATGCCTGGGGTGGAGGCCCAGCAACCAGTGATGAGTTCACCTGCTGCTTCAGCAACACTTGAGGGAGGAGAGAAGGGGCATCTGGGCTGATTCTTGAAAAATGTGAGGACTTCACCATGGGAAGAAGAGAGTGAGGGATTTCTCCAGTCTTGTACCCCTGGAGTCACTCTCTGAAAGTCTTAAAATTACTCCTTCCTCTCCCTTTACTGTAGTTACCCCCTAAAGAGCTGTACTGCCAGCTACATGGGGCAGTCCCCATCAGTTACGGAAACAGATATGGGGTGAGGTATAAAGAGTGGTCAGAACTGCTTGATTTAGATTCACGTTAGGAAAATGTGTGAACTTCAGTCATCTCAGAGAAAGAGAACTAATTACGGCTTGAAATAAGAGAACGTTTGTGGTGGGGAGGAAGAGAAGAAAATAGACTGAATGTTTAATAAATTAATGGAATAAATGAAAAATCACTTGCTCATTGTGTGACCAAGAGAATATTTAATCTTTTGAACTATAATGTTATCATGTTTAGTAATTTCCCGTCACTTCTTCTTAAAGCAGTAAAGGGCTATTTGTAATAATTAAGGTAAATGGCTTGGGAAGACATTCCAGATAAATAACATGAATGCCTTCAATCTGTGATTTTAAAACACCTTTCTTCCTGGTTTGTTTGTGAATTACAGATTTTTTTTTTTTTTTTTTCTTTTTTAGTAGGGGTAGGAACTTGTTGTCATGGAGCAAATTGTGAAAAGTTCAACCGTCACTAGATTGGAGGGCTTTGGATTGGAAAATACCCTATTGTCATTTTTACCAGTGTTTTCAGAATTTCCTTTGTCTTTCATCCTTTCATCTGTGGGCACTCGAAAATACTGAAGGGAAACACCATTGGCACAAAGTGTTGCCCAATGGTCCTGTGTACCACAGTGATCCTGAGGTGGAATACCAGTTTATCTGCTCTACCAAATGTTTCCCCTAGGTCATGTGGCCAGGGGTCTAAGGTGACCGAAACTAGAGAGAGAATTCTTGATCATAAGAGTAAAGAGGAAATGGAATTTGAATAAGGTTCTTGGGTTTCAATGTATATCTGGACTACAGAGACAAGATCCTTATGGCACTAGACTGTGCCTTCACATGCAAATGGATCCAGCCTATCAGTCTTACCTTAGGAATCTTTTCTTTTCTCCCTCCTCCTCCACTGTGGAAACTCTGAAAATAATTGAGAAGTCAGTGAAAAAAACAAAGTATGGACTATATAACTTGACTTGTGCAAAATGTTTCTCCAAAAGCTTGTTAAATATGTAAAGTATGTGGGCAAGGGCATACATGTGTGAGTGTGTGTGTGTACATATATGTGTGCTGTGAGAATGTGTAGAAGAATTGCATACATGCATAAGTGTGCAAAGGTGTGTGTGAGGTTACTTACAGGCAGTTTAGACCAGACCCTGGGTCCTGTAACATTGATGGAGGGGGCTCCTTGTGTGGATCTACCAGCATGGAGTTCTCATCTAGTAAATACTATTGAATTAGATTGTCAAAGCCCCTCCCTTGTGAATAATCCTCTGACAGACAAATGCGTGCAGCAGAGCAAGTCAGTAGCATGATGAACACAGACTCAGCTCACTGCCATCAAGTCAATTCAAACTCAGCGAACCACTTTGGGTTTCTGAGGCAGTAAATCTTTATGGAAGTAGAGTGCCCTGTCTTCCTTTCATGGAGTGGCTGGTGGGTTTGAACTGCCACCCTTCTGGTTAGTTGTCAAATGCCTTAGGTACTGCACCACCGGAGTTTGTTGTTGTTATGTGCCGTGGAGTCGGACCTGATTTGTAGCCATCCCTCCTTGGGTTTCGGAGGGGTATCACTATAGAAGTAGATTGCCCAACCTGAGTCTGTTGTTATTGTTGTTGTTGTTTGCCGTCGAGTCGGCCCCGACTCATAGCGACCCCTCCTTGGGTTTCCGAGGCAGTATCACTACGGAAGTAGGATTGCCCAACCTTCCTTCCGAGGAGTGGCTGGTGGGTTTGAACCGCAGCCTTCTGGTTAGCAGTCAAGTGCCTTAGCCACTATGCTACCAGAGCTCCTGAGTCTAGGAGTCTCTAAAATGTGTGAGAAGACTTACTAGGAGTCCTAACTGGCCTGGACAACTCAGAGTTTGAAAATGCCTCAAAGTCATCAGTAGCAGTGATGAAGGGATGATCTGGTGCCCCAGCAGGGAAGTTGACTTTGGTTCCCTTTCCACCTAGTGGTGAGGGGTTCCTGCAATCTCTCTGTGCTCTGCCATGATACCCCTTCTTGGACCCTAGCTCTCTGTTCAGCAAGTTACACCATTACAAAATACTGGACATAGAAAAAAACCTTCCAGATCACCTGGGCCAACCTCAGTTCTTTAGTGAGGGAGCAGAGGTGCTGAGAGCTTGAGGCAGAGTCCCCCAGGACACCTGGTTGGACACTTTGGTACTGACCTTTGATGGTCCTGGAACTAATTTCCCATGTGGAAACATTTTATGCTGTGTCGCCACAATGATGGACGTGTTTGGGTGATGGGGTGAATGAGGGTCATTTTTCAGCCCTTCGGTGTGAATTAGAAGTCTAATTCAGGCTACCAAGAGGAAGGGAGGCAGGAGGTGCACTTCTCCTGGGTCCCTATAGGGAGAGATCTCCTTTTGGGGAGCATTCACCTTATCAGGCACAATCCTTCGACTTTGATCTAGGTCCTACTTCTATAATAATGTGTTATTTTTTCCCCCACCTAAATCTATAAATAGACAAATAATTACTGTTCTACTCAGAGGTAACACAGAAAGAAGAGGGTGTGATGTGTGCTATACTGGCTGGGTGTATTTTTTGATAAATGCTACCATTGAAAAAGGGAGCTCTGGTAGCATAATGCATAAGGCATTTGACTGCTAACCAGAAGGCTGGCGGTTCAAAACCACCAACCACTCCTTGGAAGGAAGATTGGGCAATCTACTTCCATAGTGATACTACCTTGGAATCCCAAGCAGGGGTCGCTGTGAGTCAGATCTGACTCAGCAGCAATGAGTTTGGTTTTATTGGTTTAACATTGAAAAATTGGTGATAAAAAAACGTGTTTTTTTTTTTAAATGAAGACAGTGTTGGTGGAACCACTGAGACTATGGCCCCTAGCTGCCCTTCAGGTCTGGAATTGAACCACACCTGTGGCTTCCAGCCAAACAAAAGACAAGCATATGAGTTGAACATTTACCCCAGGTAGATACACTCCTTGGAGAGAACAATCATGGGAGAAAGAAGGACTGTTTATGCACAGGGAGACAGCTCAGGGGGCAGGAGTGCATGGAGGGATGTACACAGGGAAGAGGTAACTTTCGGTAGGAAGTGGGAAGGGAGCTGTTGCATTGGGGTAAATTGTAGTCAATGTCATGAGACAAGGTGTATGTAAACTTCTGTATGGAAAGTGAATTTGCCCTGTAAACTCACCCAAATCGCAATAAAAAATACTAAAGAAAAAAAAAAAGAGAAGACAGCATCTCTTTCAGTGGATCATGAACTTTAGCCACAATAAAACAAGATTGAAATCATGCTGTTGGTGCATAGTTCCAATCCTTCATGATGCTACTGAAGGCCAGTATGTAATTATGATGGGATAGTCTCCTAGTACACATT
The DNA here is from genome assembly GCF_000298275.1 of Orycteropus afer afer. NCBI lineage: Eukaryota > Metazoa > Chordata > Mammalia > Tubulidentata > Orycteropodidae > Orycteropus > Orycteropus afer. The sequence goes on from NW_006921733.1 coordinate 6,573,132, forward strand.
GAATGGAGTACCTTGGTGGTACAAACAGTTAATGCACTCAGCCACTAACTGAAAGGTTAGAGGTTCAAGTCTATCAAGAGGTATCTCACAAGAAAGGCTTAGCAACCTGCTTCTTAAAAATCAGCCAGTTGAAATATCACAGAGCACAGTTATACCCTTACACACATGGGGTCACCATGAGTTGGAGTTTACTCCATGGCAACTAGTATTGGTGGTGGCACAATGAGCCAAAGGGCCTCAACAATTTAAAAGCAAGTGAATAGTATCACCTGTGTGTACCTTCATTCTCTCTGTATTCATATCTGTACATGGCAGCAGGTTCACAGGGGCCCATGCTCTCTAAAGAACATCCCAGGGGTTCCCCATCATCTCTCTCTCTCTTTTTAAATGCATTTTATTGAAATATAATTTATGTAAAATGAAATACACAAAACTAAAATGACATGGGTCAATGCTTCTTTTTTCTTTTTTTTTTTTGCAGTGTCTCCTCCCCTCCACTCCCACCACTGGCAATCAACAAAGAAAGTTTCCCCTCCATATATAAACCATCCTTGATCCTTGACCCTCCAAAACAACAAACTAATACTATGTCCTTCTGTGATTGACATATTTCACTCAGCATAATGTCCTCCAAGTTCATCCATGTTATGCCATGTTTTGCAGACAGTATTGGTTACCTAGTGCCACTCTGATAGGAATATACTACAAATGGGATGGCCTTGACAAACAGGAGTTTATTCTTACAATTTGGAGGCTTTAAATCTGAGTTCAAAGTGCCAGGCCCTAAGGGCTGGGTGAAAGCCCCTCAACCTTGGGCTTCAGCTCTACCTCCTTCTCCTGGCTCACTGAAATTGGAAGTGTTCCTTAACTCAGCTGCTGGCTATGAGGCTGACAATCCCAAGGTTAACAAGTAATAAGGCACAGTCCCAGTATTACCAAACCACATGGCAGGCCATTAGTTCAAGTCTATTAAAAGTCCCAATAGGAGCTCTGGTAGCACAGTGTCTAAGGCACTTGACTGCTAACCAGAAGGGTGGCAGTTCGAACCCACCAGCCACTCCTCGGAAGGAAGATAGGGCAATCAACTTCCGTAGTGATACGGCCTCGGAAACCCAAGGAGGTGTTGCTATGAGTCGGGTCCAACTCGACGGCACATAACAACAACAACAGCAAAAGTCCCAATATCAGCAGAGCATGGCAGGCTGCTTAACAATGACTTGGCTACATGCATGGTTCAAGTATGCCATAAGCTAGATACCATTCCCCAAGCCTTCTCCTTATATACAGAAAGCAGACCACATCCGTAAGGCGGCTTTTCAGCTGCTCCCAGTAGATTGCACAATGGAGTTGATTACCAGTCTCATCATGTGGAATACTGCATCCAGCTGCCCAGCCACTCAGCCAGGCCCAGCCAAGTTGACACACAAACTTAAACTATCACACAGATTCTACATTATTCTTCAGTGCTGCATAGCATTCCATTTTGTGTATGTACCATAGTTTGTACATCCACTGTTCGTTGATTGGCATGTAGGTTGTTTCCATATTTCTGCTATTGTAAATAGTGCTGCAATGAACATGGGTGTGCATATATCTGTTTCTGCCCTGGCTCTCACCCCTCTAGAATATACACCTAGTAATGGGATTGCTGGGTCAGATGGTATCTCCACTTTCCACTTTCTAAGGAATCGCCATACTGCTTTTCACAGTGGTTGTATTATTTCACAGTCCCACCAGCAGTGTATGAGTGTCCCAATCTCTCCACATCCCCACCAGCATTTGTTATTTTCTTTCTTGTTGAACCTTACCATCAGTGCTGGGGTGAGATAGTATTTCACTGTTGTTTTGATTTGCATCTCTCTGGTGGCCAATGACTGTGAGCATCTCTTCATGTATTAGCTGGCCACCTGAATATCCTCCTTGGTGAAGTGTCTATTCATGTGTTCTGCCCATTTTTCAATTGGATTGTTAATTCCTTTGCTGTTGAGGCATTGGAGTTTTCTATAAATCTTAGAGATAAGTCTCTTGCCAGATATATAATTATCAACAAGTATGAATTTGTTGCGGTCATTTTGTTTTGTGATTTTTCATGTTGTTGATTTCTTTGTTCCATATCATTTTCTGTGCTGAGCTCATTTTGTTTATCACTTCCTTTGTAGCTATTGTTTTAGTATTTGCTAGATATTTGTGTTCTGGTAGTGTAGTTCATAAGGCATTTGATTGCAACCCAGAAGGATGGCAGTTCAAACCCCACAGCCACTCCTGGAAGAGAAGATTGGGCAATCTACTTCTGTAATGATACTGCCTTGGAAACCCAAGGACAGGTCACTGTGAGTCAGATACGACTCGACAGCAGTGAGTTTGTTTTTGTTTTTTCTTAAATATTTGTGCTGGTCCTCTTTTCCATTTTGATATGAAGGTTTATCAGTTTTCTTTGAGGCTACCTTGTGATGTGATTTTTTCCCCAAGTTTTGAACAGTCTGTTCTATCTTGCAGTTGTCTTGACTTCCCTACCATTTAGAAGTTCTATAACTACAGTTTTTTCTCTCTTTTTGGCATGTGATTGTTCTCATTTGTCAATTGATGTTTCTGGTTCCCTGTTTACAATCTTGTAGGCTTATTTACTTTGGATACTTCTCTGGTGGCATAGTGCCTAAGATATCTGACTGCTAACCAGAAGGCTGGAGGTTCATACCCACCAGTCATTCCTTGGAAGGCAGATTGGGCAATCTATTTCTGTAATGATACCGCCTCAAACCCAAGGAGGGGTCACCATGAGTTGGATCTGACTCAATGGCAATAAGTTTGGTTTGGTGGTTTTTAACTGGGTTGGTTTCTGTGTTATGCCGTCATGTGTGTTAATTGTCAGTTTTTGTTTGGTGGAGATTGTTCTCTGTCCAAAGGACTCCCTTTAGCATCTCTTGTAAGGTTGGTCTGATTTTAGCAAATTTCCTTAATTTCAGCTTATCTGGAAATGTCCTAATTTCACCATCGCATTTGAGGGACAATTTTGCTGGGTATATAGTTCTTGGTTGGAAATTTTCCTCTCTCAAAGTTTTATATATACCATCCCATTGTCTTCTCGCCTGCATGGTTTCTGCTGAGAAATCTGACTTCAGTCTTATTGGTTGCCCCTTGTAGGTAACCTTTTGTTTTTCCTGTGCCACTGTCAGGATTCTTTCTTTGTCTGTTATTTTGGTGAGTTTGATGATGATATGTCTTGATGATTTTCTTTTGGGGCCTATCCTATTTGGAGTTTGTTGGACTTCTTGAATGGATACATTCTCATCTTTCATCATACCAGGAAAATTCTATTCCAACAATGCTTTGAAAGTTTTTTCTGTGGTTTTATTTGTCTGTTCTTGTTATGGAGTTCCAATTACATGTAGGTTATTCCTTTTGATGGTATCCCACATGAACCTTGGGCTTTCTTCATTTTGTTTTTATCTTTTTTCTAATTGATCCCTTTCCAAAGAAATATTGAGGTATTTGCCTTCAGTCACACTAGTTCTGTCTTCCATTAATTCAGTTCTACTCCTTTGCCATTCATTGTGTTATCTATTTGTGAAAATTTAGTATTAATCTTCTGGAATTCTGTCTGTAGATTTTGTATTATTTCTAATTTTTCATTTATTTTGTTATTTTTTTTCTTGTATTGTCTTTTGAAATTGTTTTAGGGTTTTCTCTGTGTTTTCCTCAATTTTGTCAGTGTTTTCCTTGATCTGTCTCTCAGTTCGTTGAAGGTACCTAAATACAATCCTTTTGAATTCCTTATCAGGGAGTTCAAATGCTGTGTCTTCCTCAGGGATGTGTTTTGGGTCTGTATCCTGGTCCCTTGTTTCTCCTGCTTTATCTTGCTTCTTTGTGTGGACTGTGATGCTCTGTTGTCTCCAAGGCATCATGACTTTTTTTTTTTTTTTTTGGTCTATATTTAACTGGTAATTGTATGTTGGAGTGACTTGCCCATGATTTTTCTTTTTTTCACGTTACCTGCATAAACAGGGTACCTGTGCTTTGCTCCTCTGTTCACCAGTTGGCAGCATTATACATTCACCACCTGTCTCATTTCCCTTTGTCAGCCTCCTGTAAATCCCTGCTGTCCTTGCCAAGTGGAGCCTATTCTTAGGTCCCTGAAATCCAAATGAGAATGCTGTCACTTTAAAATCCAAAATGGCTGCTGCTTGTAAAGACTCAAAATGGCTTTATCCTTGGTCACTTTAAATGTCCAAAATGGACACCGCTTGTAAGCATTTAAAATAGCTGCACCCTTGGGCACTTTAAATACCCAAAATAGGAGATTCAATGAAGTCTCATCAGTAATCACCAGCTAATTCCTTTTAGCATCTTAGTGCTTGGAAATGTAGGTACAGCAGTTTCAATTAGGGATTCTGGTGCTCTAAACAGCTCACTGAGTCAGAGTGCACCAAACTCAGGGGAATAGAATTAGAAAGGAGAAAGGGACAGGGGAAAAAAATCAGAAGATCTATCCTGTGGAGTGCTGACAGGCAGCTAAGAAAGGCCATTAAAGACCTCCCTGGGGCAGCACTGGCTGGTCAGCAAGAAGGGCCATCTGAGACCTTAAGGAAGAAGACACACCACACCAGCATACCAGTGACCACACCAGCATACCAGTGATCACCCCAAGGACCTACCTTCAGCACCTGATTTTATTGGTAACTTGGGTTGGCTAGGTGCAAATGGGCTTGTCCAGTGCTGCTGAAACCCAAGCAGAGAGTCCATTGGTGATGCAAGAGGGTGGGCCTCAGTAGGTGCCCCCACAGCAGATCACCAGTCAGGCTTGGGTCAGCTTAGTGGTACTGAGAGGCTCGCACTTGAATTTGTCACTAATATTGGGACCACAGGTTATGTGCGGGCACTGGTCTGGCTCCAGCTCCACTGAAACTGAGCGGATCTTTGGCACCATGGGTGGGTGGACCCAGAGAGGAACATCTGTGGGGTATCATGGTCTGGGCCAGTGCCATGGGCGGGCAGGCCCAGAGAGGAACTCCTGTGGCAGATTATGGAGCTGGGCATTCGTCTTGGGTTGGCTTTTTGGCACCAAGGGGCCTTGGGAGTGAGGTTTTTGCATGTGTCTGAGCCTGGTGGAAAGTGACAACCCATAACAACTGGAGTCTTTGCTGAAATTGAGCTGTGGGCCTGTGAATAACAGTACAGTGTCATCATTAGCAGCCCACTCAAAGCCCTAGAAACTGCCCCTAGCAACAGCGAGCTTTTCTTCTTCTGCTCTTCTGCTCCCACCTTTTCTGCCATTAACTTCACTCATCCAATAGAAGAAACTAATTCAGCCACCATAATACTTCCTGGCTTGATTTCTAAACCCTCTTTATGACAAACAGAAAACCCTAACCATATTCCACACAGTGATTCCACCATAACAAAGAAAACTGCAGAGCAACCCAGCATACCTGAATTAATAACTAAAAATGTAAAATACACATGCTTCAACTTTTCAAAATAGTACATCATAAAACCAAGACAAAACAAATCAATACATAACCAACAGTTAAAGACAACCTCAAAAACAACAGGTAACCTCAAACAAAAAAATAGGACAAGGCATTAGAAGTAAAACCACAAACAAAGGTCTCATTAAACATAGAGTAAAAGGAGGCAATAGAATTATCTGAAAAGGAATTTAGAAGATATGTTTATAGAGCTTTACAACAGCCTAAGGAAAGCCCAAACAGAAGCAAGGAGAACACAGAAAATTCTCTGGAAGAACTCAGGAAAATCATTCAAGAACAAAATAACAAGATTACTGCACAGTCAGAACTCATTCAAAAATAGCGGTTAGAGATCCAGAAGATGAATACCAAAATTACAGAACTACACAATACGGTAGAAGCATAAAAGAGTAGGATAGAACTGGCCAAAGAACGCATATCCCAACTAGAAGACAACCCTGGAAACACCAGCCTGTATGAAGAAAAATCAGAATAAAGATTTAAGAGAAATGAAGAGAACCTGAGAATTATATGGGATGACATGAAAAAAAAGAACAATGTAAGACTCAATGGAATTCCAGAAGAAGAAGAAGCAAAAATAAATAAATAAAACCACTGAGAAAATTGTGGAAAATCTGCTAACAGAAAACTTCCCCCATATCATGAAGGAAGAAAAGATATTTGTCCAAGAAGCTCATAGAACCCCACATAGATCCCAAGAGAAAAACACCGAGGCATATTATAATGAAACTCTCCAAAACCAAAGACAAAAAATTTTGTGAGCTGGCTGGGACAAAAGAAGTATTACTTATAATAATCAAACAGGCTGAGCTCCCATTACTCAGCAGAAGCCATGTAGGCAAGAAGGTAATAGGATAGTGTGTATAAAACAGTGAAGGAAAAGAACTTCCAACCAAGAATGCTACATCCAGCCAAATTTTCCATCAAATATGAGGGCAAAATCAAGGCATTGTCAGATAAACAGAAATTAAGAAATTTTGTGAAAACCAGACCAACCCTGCAAGAAATGCTTAAGGAAGTCCTTCCAATAGAGAACCCACAACAGAGATCAACAAAATCAGGATACATGCATCAGCACTAAAACCAAATCAGAAATAGAAACTCAAAATAAGACCATAAAACATTGTACACTAAAAACCAAGGAAGTCAATCAGCACATGACAACAGCAACTAACCTATAGAGGGAATAAAACTTCTAGGTACAAACTTCCAAATGGAGAGGAAAACAGGACAATGTCTTCACAGCATGCACTGTTCTAAAAATGTAGAGACAAGAGTGTACTCCAAGGTAACTACAGAGAAAATTAATAGTCCCCCTAAGCAAATCCAGATGGAAGGAAAGCATATGGATTAAATAAGCACAAAACCAACAATAAAGAAGAAAAGGGAGAAAGCATTAGGCAACAAACCAAACTCAGCACAGAAAAGTATATGAACCCAGGAAACACCAACAACACGACAAAAAAACACAACAGAATGACAGCAATCAATTCATACCTATCACTAATTACACTCCATGTGAATGGACTAAATGCACCACTCAAGAGAAATAGAGTGGCAGACTGGATAAGAAAACAAGACTCATTCAATATGCTGCCTACAAGAGACCCAACATAGACACAAAGGTAAAAACAAATTAAGAGTTAAGGGATGGGAAAAAAATATATATATACACCAAGCCAATGCTAACCAAAAGAGAGCAGGAGTGGCAATATTAATTTCTGATAAAATAGACATTAAGGTGAAAAATATCATAAGAGACAAAGAAGGACATTATATGCTGCTGAAAGGGTCAATTGACAAAGAAGATATTACAATAATAAATATTTATGCACCCAATGAAAGTGCTCCAAAATATCTGAAGCAAATATTAATGGAATTAAAAGGGATAATAGACAACTCTACAATAGTAGTAGGAGACTTTAACACACCACTTTCAAAGAGGGACAGGTCAACTAGAAAAAAACTCAACAAAGATACAGAAGAACTGAATAATACAATCAACCAACTCAGCATTATAGACACGGACAGACATATATACACCTATGTTCATCGCAGCACAATTCACTATAGTAAAGAGATGGAAACAACCTAAATGTCCATCAATGGATGAGTGGAAACCAAATTATGGTACATGCACACAATGGAATACTGTGCTACATTGAAGAACAATGAGGGATTCACGAATTATCTCACAATATGGATGAACCTGGAGGACATTATGCTGAGTGAAATAAGTCAGTCACAGAAAGACAAGTACTGTATGAGGCCATTAATGTAAAAAGACAAAGAAAGATTTGCTTGGGAAATGGAACTCACTTTGTAGGTTACCAGAATGGGGAGGGAAGAGGAGGGATTAATTTCAGGCTAGTTGGGGCCCACACACTGACATAGGTAAGGGGAGGGATATATGGAAATGATCTGTGACCACCATGATAACATTAGGAAAAGGGAGGACACTGAATTGAGCACATAAGAGATAGGCGACCTAAGAGATCTGATACCAACCAATGTGTCCATAATACTTCATTACCATTAACATCAAACATCAGCTACAGAGAAACATTATAAACACCTGGGAGGGTCAGATGGGGATCAGTGAACAGGAGTATATGGTGGACCAAGGATAGATTCAACTGAGCTAATCTTGCACAGACACCAGTGATACAAAATACCTGCATTCCTTACAGAAACAATAGAAGACAGACACAGAGTAATCCCTCACAGACAACCAGACACTGGAAGAGAGATCCAATAGATCTACCATCTCAGGACCATAGTGCTGGGGGACGCCAGAGCAACTGGCAGAACAAAATACATGAAAGCTTTGTTACACATCCTACATTGGTGAGTAGTGACTGGGATCTACTGTCTCAGGATCATAGTGCTGGGGGACAGCAGACTCAACTGGCACAACAAAAAACATAAAAACTTCGTTACGCATCCTACATTGGTGAATAGTGACTGGGTTCTTAAAAGCTTTCAAGTGGCCATCTAAGATGCAGCTAACCGTCTACTAGTGCTGGAAACAAAGAAGAATGCAAAAAAAGAAAAAAAAGGCATTTGGAAGCAATCAGCCATAGGACACGATGGCCCTTGAGACCAGAAGAACTAGATGGTGTCTGGCTACCAATGCAAACCACTCAGGAAAGGGTCAAATCTGGAGATCCTGGATAGAGTGGAAGGAAAAACGTGGAACAAAATCCAAAAACTCAATAATGACCAGAATTACTGGGAAGATGAAGTCTGATAAGACCTCTAATACTATGGCCCTGAAATACATTCTGTGCCTGGAATAAAACTCACACTCAGGGGCTGGCTTTCAGCCCAGTAGTTAACAAGATGTACATGCAGACCACTCAATCCAGGATGACACACCCACATACTCTATGGTAATACATCCCTTAGAGCAGTAGACCACGGGGCACCAGAGGACCAGCATTCAAATTGAGGAAATGCAGGACAAACAAGAGTGCATAAATATGAGGGGCACAAAGGGAGAGTTACAGTGTAGGGAGGGGAGGAGACTGGGTTAGGGTTGGACATGGTAAATGGGGAGTGAAACTGAATGTACACATAATGTATGTAAAACAGCTCTTAAAATAAATAAGTAAATAAAAATAAATAAATACCCCAAATTGCCACCGCTTGTAAACATTCAAAATGGCTGTATCCTCCGGACAGCCGAAAGTCCACAGCTCAGGATGTCTCCCTCCTTGGTGTTTCCCTTCGTAGTCATAGGCTGCCAGTACAGTCATCCCTGCAGCTCTTGGCACCGAGGGCTGATCTTTAGGTCAATTCTCAGGTCCCAACACCACTTGGAAATACTCAGGTCCTGTCAGAGTAGCTGACAATCCACTGCCCTGACTCTCTGTACTCACTGTTTTTGTCCAGGTTTTTCCATTAGTTGGTGCCTCATCCACTTCTGTATACTTCCTCTCAAAGCTCAGGGTTCCAGGATCATCTTCTTTATCTCTGTCAATTGGTTTCTCTTTACTTTGTTGAAGAGGGTCTGGGAAGCTTGTCTGCCTATTCCTCCATCTTACTGGAAGTGTTGCCCCATCACCTCTTTATGCCCACAGCACACACCATGTTGGCCATGTACCTTACATTTCATAGTTTCTCCTTTTCCTCTGCTCTTGCCTTTCTGTTTTCCTGACCAAGACCATCAGCCTGTCCAGGATTTATGATAATTTAAACAAATCTAAAAGCCAATATTTAAAATTTCTAATATTTTAAAATGTTTTTTATACATATAATTATTTCAGTTATTGAACAGATTTTTATTTGGATATATATTAAATACTCAACAAAGATGTAATGTGTACTGGAAAAACTCATGAGAGTTCTGATTCTGAGAGACAGGTCATCTTGAATCACTAACCACACAGATGAGCTAACTCTTAACTGCAGTTAAGTGTCTGGCCCAGGCATATAGGAGTAGTAGGAGCAGATATGAACTTGAATATCGGTTGTCTGCTTTAAGTCTCATGCTACTTCTAAAAAAAGTTATTGAAAACCCTATGGAGTACATATCTACTCTGACACATATACGGGTTTATTTTTTAAACTTTCTTGGAGAACATGATGTGGATGGGTGAGCCATGTTGACATAGAGATGGGACATGTGTCTGTGGTAACAGGGCAGGAGCAGGTAGTGCTTTCCTGCAGCTCTTTGTTGGCCCTCCAATGACAGCATTTCTGAAGTGTTAAAGGCTAGTTCTTACAGGAATAGAAGGGAAGGATCCTCTAGCTGTCCCCTTGGAAGGGACCCGACAACCCTAGTCCACCCTCCTAAGACCCATATCTCATCCCCACATGAGGAGTGTTCATAATTTAAAGTAAAACACTCTTAATGAAATAGGAAAGTGGGGCAAAAAGTAAAAGGGCCTGCATTCTGGGAGTGCAGAGCTACAAGCAGAAGAAACATCATGGAGGGCCTGTGGGGGGTTTTTCTCCCCTCCAGGGCCACCAGTGGCAAATGTCACTGGGGAGTCTCATTTGCAGATATTTGTCATTTGTGAATGCTGTTCTGAACATTTCTCTTGTAGTAACCTTCCAAAGCCAATGATGTGAGCTGGAGGAGTGAGGCCTCTCCAGGCTAGGTTAGGCTCCCGTGCTCCTGGCTTACTATCTTGTGGCCAAGTGGTTCATCCCAGAGGAGTCCCATATAGATGCCTGGCAGAGAACATCTTTCTAGGCTACAGTTGCTTCAGCCATTGATGCTTGATTGGACACAGAGGCCACTGAGGGTGCATCTACTCCTATCGGGGCTCATCCTCTGGGGGAGGAAGCCAGGGTGGATAGCACATAGTTAGGTGACCACCCTCTGGTGACTGTTAGCGATGAGATCATGCATTAACAGATGCATCATTTGACAGCTCTGAGCCATTGTCCACCTGCAGGTATGCACAGGCCCTTCTTGTGTGGTGCATACCAGTGTTCACTATGTCAGAGCTATGTCAGGGCAGAGAAGAAAAAAATCAAGGCACAGTTTATATTTGTAAACCATGAAATAAACTATTTTTATATGTTGAATTTTCCTCAGTGAATTCCATCACTGAGAACTCCAAAAAGAAGGGATGATATAATGCACATAGAAGTATTTCCAGGCAGGAGTTTTAGGACCAGTACTGCTCTGACACACCTTTAGGAAAGCAAATGTACGACTACTAATAAGGGTGCTAGTAACACTCTGCTAAACTCAGAATCAAAATGTAATTCAGTGGCATTAGCACAATTAGAAATCCTAGATCATTAAAACAATTTTTGTTCCTGTTCACAGGCCCTCTCAATATGTCGTCAATGGGCAAGGGTTTAGGGAAGAGTTTGATCGCTCTTTCATCTCAACAGGCTACAGCAAAGGCCAAAGCTGTCCTTTTTCCACATTTGAAATGGGCAGAGACTCTGCCCAAATAAGGAGGTTGCCCTAGTCCTTCATACCACAGGACCCTGCATGGGAGTCTCAGCTCAGTATTGCCATCCTCAGTGGTGCCCACACTGTGGCATGGCCAACTGTATTGCTGCAATACAGTGGCAAGGTGAGAGAACTCCCAGTGACTCAGTTCCTGAGAAGGGGCCCTTCTTATCTTTGTTCAGGCTGCTGTGTGAAATCAGTAGTAACTTGGTCCATTCCCTGAAGAAGAAAAAGTGTTTTGGTTTTTTTTTTTTTTGCTTCTTTTAAATAAGAAACACTGGTGTCGTAGTGCCTAAGGCGTTTGACCAGAAGGTTGGTGGTTCAAATCCACTAGCCACTCCTCAGAAGGAAGGTTGGGCAATCTACTTCCATAGTGATACTGCCTCAGAAACCCAAGAAGGGGTCGCTATGAGTAGACTCTGACTCCATGGCAATAAGTTTTTTTGTTTGTTTGTTTTTGTTTTTTTTCCTTTAAATAGAAACACACTTCTTAATTTTCCCTATGGTGAAATGAATTCCTTTATGTGGCCTTTTGCTTTGGTTCTTTGAACAAACAGTTCAGGAGGTTTTTTTTCCTAACCCCTGAAGAGTTACCTTTGTCCCAGAAGCAACCTGAGGAGGGGGACTTCCAGGTTGTTTTCAACACCAGAGGGCTTATTACTTTTGTCCAGATTAATTGATATTTCCTGAGTGAGATGAAACAACTTAAATATTTGTTACTTTTTGTGTTGCCCTGGGCTTCAGTTTGCTCTGTGATTGGTCTGTTTTATGCACCTTGCAGGGATTGGTCAATTTACCATGGGAATAATGACTTGAAATTCCATCCAATACTTTGAGTGATGATTAACAGGGATATGTAGATTTGTGGCTCTGCTGGGAGGAGTAGGCCTTGAAATTGACAAGAAGTTTGTTTATATAAGCAGCCAACCCCACAAAGCTTTTCAAAAGCAAGGAGAGAAGAGAAAAGCAGCAAAGAAAGAGGAAGCAAGGAACTTTCTTAAAAGAGCTATACTGCAAGTCAAGGGCTGTAACAGTGAAGATAGTGAGAAGCCCAGAAGGGCCCCTGCAACAGAACTGGCTGTATAACAGAAAGCTGCTGCTAAGAAAGCAGCTAAGATTGGTGAACAAGCTGATACACTTTATATGAGCTGGTCCAGTTATCAGCAGAGAAGCTGATAATGGAGAGGTTTAAAGCAGAGGGGCCTGCACAGTCAAGATGAGTTGTGCACAGCATAGAGAAGGGTCTGTTTGTATGTTTGAGAGGCTGACCTGACAGCTTGCATGGCCAAAAGAAGGGCCTGCCTGCTAGCACAGCAGAGAAGGGCCTGCTGAGAAGGGGCTGAAACAGCTGTCCTGTTTGGAAGCTGCCTGGCACTGAAGAAGGGAGGGATGTTCTCTCTACCTTGTGGGAGCCTTCCAAACCTCACCCATGTGTTTCCTGATCCTGATCTTAAGTTACTCTTTGTTACTTATACATTGACTCTGATCCCAAGTTGTAACCTGTTACTTTGCTGATAAACCACATATCTGTGAGTATTCTGTGAGTTCTATGTGACCATTGCAACAAATGACTGAACCCAGCAGAGAAATATAGAGTCCCATCTGGGGAATGTCAGAAATGGAGCAGAAGTTGGAGAATGGAGGTATATTTGACCTCCACCTCATAGGAACCAGCTTTGTGCTATCCTAGTTCTTATCCCTCAGAATCCCCCAACAATCTAAAATTGGAAAATACAAGTTATTTAATATTTGACCTTCATTCTGTTTAGGTACAGTTTTGGAGCTGGTCTCCTGATGTCTGTGAGTCTTTGGGCATTGACTTAGCCCTCTGATCCTCAGTGCCCTTAAAATGGGAATGATGCCACCCCATAAGGACACTGTGAAGAGTGAGAACAGTGATCAGCTATGGCCAGTGTAGCATCCAGTGCACAGGCACTCAGGAAGGGTGACGATCACCATGGTGCTATTCCTGTGGTCTTACTCAAAGTAGTGAAGACAGACTACATTCTCTGTTCTGAATGTCAGCACACTCAGTAGTTCTCAGAACATTATTAAAAAAAAAAAAAAAAAAGTGCTGTCGAGTTGATCCCAACTCACAGCAACCCCTCCTTGGGTTTCTGAGGTAGTGTCTCTAAAGAAGTAGATTGTCCAGTCTTTCTTCCAAGGAGTGGTTGGTGGATTTGGACCAACAGCCTTCCAGTTAGCAGTCAAATGCCTTAGGCACTATTCCTGAGATTGCTGCTTCCATTATTGCTTTATGGGAGAATATTGGGATATGGCTGCTAAGTTGTGAATAACAAAGGTGTCTTAGGTCACCTCACAAATTGCATCAAAATGAACTCTCCTTTCATCCATATTGCCACATTTCTTCTATTCCAGGGGCTACAATTTCTGAGATGGTGACTGCTCCTTTCATCTTTCAATGCAGCAAACTTGTCTCAGTTTAGCGACATCTGCAATGAACAGTATGGAGAAATACTGTTTGTGTAATGACATCTTTAGGATGGCGACACATAGAAATACAATTGCTTTTTTGATTTCTAATTCAGTGTGATTGGAGGAAACTAACACCCAGGACAATGAAGCTTCTTATCTGATGGAAAGATATTATTTTTAATTAAGTCATAATAAGAGAAGTCTTAGGAAAACTCCCAACAGTGGAGGGAGAGGCAAACCATAATGCACCACCTGCCACTACTCACATAACGGAAAAAATTGCTTTGTCTCTCTGGGTCTGTATTCTCTCATGTGTAAAATGAGGAGGTATTTCACAATTAACAAAGTCCCTCTCAGTTTTACAAATCTGATTCAGAGGAAGAGGGATTTGGGAATGGTGGCCTGGACTCAAGACCCTCTCTACCCCATGACATGGTGCTGGATCTCTGGGTATCTAGTATAGGCCTGGTGCTCTGTGCAGTCTCTGTAGAGAAAGTGGTACAAGGATTACTCTATGGACTTTGAGACCAGCACTAGAGACCCCTGGGGGTGAGAACCACAAAGAAGTGGGTCTTAGAAAATGCCTGGCCCTGAACAGCAGCCATCCAGCAGGGAAAGTGTCCACTCATACATACAAGGGCATGGGATACTGCTTGCCCTAAAGCTGCTAGAGACTGCTAAGTAGGCCTGGATAGAGCTTCATGCTGCCCTTCTCTTGGGAAGCCACTTCACTTTCCACAGTAGGGAAACCTGCCATCACTTTAGAAAGTGGACCAGAGCCCAAGCATGCCAAGTAAGAATAGAAACTATTCATCCAGAGTCCTGGCAGTCAGGGAGAGGGAGATGGTTTGAACAAACAGAACTCATACCCAGTGAAGTATTGCTGATGGGAAGTCCTGTGACCACTTAGAGAACAACTAATTATAATAATTCAGGAAACAGTAAGCATGTAGAAAAGGAATTGGGGAGATAGTCTATAAAAAGTAGAAACAAAATAAAATAAATTTAATGAGAGGCTCAGGACTTCTATGGAGAAAATAGTAATATCTCTTTGAAGGACAAAAGTAAGCTCTGGGCAAATGTAAAGCCCCTGTGGCCCTGGATGGAAGGGTTAAGTGTCAATACTGTGCCTGTTCTCATGAGATGAGCATATATGTGTACAGTACAGTTCCACTCGAGAGGCTTTTCAAACTGAATAAAATGTTCTGAAAGTTTTGATGCTCCCAAATCACCAAAACATTTTTAAAAGAAGATTAAAAAGGAGCACATTTCTTACCAAGTGTTAGAACCAGAGCTGTGTAATGAAGTTGTGCAAGAGCAGGTGCTAGAACCCCCATGCTGTCTGGCATATTCCCCAGTTGCTAAGCCCTGGTCCTGCCTTGGGGCTTCTATCCAGAGAGGACACCATTTTCAATTTGTAGGAAGGCTCTTCTCAGCCTAGTGGTGGAGCTGATCAGGATATATGGAGACTTAAACTAGTATGAATGCTGGAACATACTGGCAAATCCCAAAATGTTAACTGCTGTTAGCTGCCATCAAGTTGGTTCCATCTCATAGTGACTGTGTAGAACTATGTAGCGACTATGTACACTGCCTGGTCCTGTGCCATTCTAACAATTGTTGCTGTGTTTTTCAGCCCATCATTGCAGCCACTCTGTATATCCATATTATTGAAAGACTTGCCCTTTTTTGCTGACCCTCTACATTACCAAGCACAATATCCTCCTCCAGGGACAGGTCCCTGACAACATGACAACATGACCACATGACCAAAGTCAGTGAGAAGAAGTCTGGTAATTCTTGCCTTTAAGTAGCATTCCTATACCTCTTCCAAGAAAGATTTGTTAGTTCTTCTGTCAATCCATGATATTTTCAACATTCTTTGCCAACATTACTGTTTAAATGCATCAGTTCTTCTATTGTCTTCCTTAGTCATTGTCCAGCTTTCACATGCATATGAGCAATTGAAAATAATGTGGCTTGGGTCAGGCACATCTTAATCTTCAAAATAACATCTTTTCTCTTTCACAGTTTAAAAAGGTCTCTTGCAGCAGATTTACCATGTGCTGTACATCATTTGATCTCCTGACTGCTGCTTCCATGGGCATTGCTTGTGGAGCCAAGTAAAATGAAATCCTTAACAACTTCAATCTTCTCTGTATTTTTCATGATGTTACTTATTGGTCCAGTCGTGAGGATTTTTTTTTTTTTTAATGTTAAAGTATAATCCATACTGGTCTGTACTTTTTGATCTTCATCAGTAAGTACTTCAAGGCTTCTTCACTTTCAGAAAGCAATGTTGTTCCATTTGCATATTGCAGGTTGTTAATGGGTCTTCCTCCAATACTCATGCTGTGGTCTTCTTCATATAGTTCAGTTTCTCAGATTATTTGCTTAGTATACAGATTGAATAAGTACAGTAGAAAGATACAAACAAGATATACATCTTTCATGATTTCAAACTATGTAGTATCCCCTTATTATTTTTGAACAATTGCTTTTTAGTCTATGTACAGGTTCCTCATGAACATGATTAAGTATTCTGAAATTCCCATTCTTCACAATGCTATCTATGATTTGTTATTATCCATTCAAATGTCTTTGCATAGTCAGTGAAACACAGGCAAACATCTTTCTGATATTCTCTGCATTCAGCTATGATCCATCTGATGTCAACAGTGATATCACTTGTTCCATGCTCTCTTTTGGATCAGGCTTAAATTTCTGGTAGTTCCCTATAAATATATTGTTGCAACCATTTAATTGTGTTTAGAAAAACTTTACTAGCATGTCATATTAACAGTATTGTTCATTGAACAATTTCTCCTTTCCATTGGTTTACCTTTCTTTGGAAAGGTCACAAATATGGATCTCTTCCAGTCAGTTGGCCAGGTAGCTGCCTTCCAGATTTCTTTGCATGAACAAGTGAACACTTCCAGTGCTGCATCCATTCAATGAAACATCTCAGTGGGTATTCATTCTGTCAGTTCCTGGAGCCTTGTTTTTCACCAATTCCTTGGACTTCTTCCTTCAATACGATATGTTCTTGATTATATGCTACCTCTTGAAATGGTTGAATGTCCATCAATTTTTTAGTACAGTGACTCTCTGTGTTTTTAGATCTTCTTTTGATGCTTCCTGTGTTGTTCAATTGCCTGTAGATTCCTTCAGTAATGCAAGTCAGGGCTTGAAATCTTTCTTCACTTTTTCAACTGAAGAAATGCTGAGTGTGTGCTTCCCTTTTGGTTTTCTAACTCCGTGTCTTTGCACATTTCATTATAGTACTTTGTTTTCTCAAACCACCTTCGAAATCTTTAGTTCAGATCTTTTACTTCTTCATTTCTTCCTTTCACTTTGGCTACTCTCCACTCACAAGCAAGTTTCAGAGTCTCTTTTGACATCCATTTTTGTCTTTACTTTATTTCCTATCTTTTTAATGACCTTTTGCTTTCTTTATATATGATATCCTTGATGTCATCCCATAACCCATTCGAGTCGTTGGTGTTTAATATATCACATCTGTTCTTCATATGGTCTCTAAATTCAGTTGGGATATATACACTCTTGGCTCTCATGGACTTGTTTTAATTTTTGTAAGCTTCATGTTAAACTTGCTTATGAGTAATTAATTGACTGTTCCACAGTCAGTCCCTGGCCTTGTTCTGACTGATGCTATTGAACTTCTCCATTGTCTCTTTCCAAAGAGGATGTTGATTTGATTCCTATATATTCCATCTGATGAGATCCATGTGTACAGTCACTGTTTATGTTGTTGAAAAAGATATTTGCAATAAATAAGTCATTGTTCTTGCAAAATTCTATCATGAGATCTCTATGTCATTTCACTCACCAAGATTTGTTTTCAGCTTTCCCATGACAATCACCAGTAAATATCAATGAGTCTTCATTGCATATTTTGTCAATTTCAGACTGCAGAAGTTGGTAACAATCTTTAGTTTGCTCTTTGGCTTTAGTGGTTGGTGAGCACATTTGAACAATAGTAGTATTAACTGGTCTTTCTTGTAAAATCATAAACTAAATGATAGTAAATGTGGGAATTGTATATATAACAGAATGAGATTTTGTTATAAATTCAATGGTAAAAGAATTATTTAATAAATAATGTTTAATAAAACTGGCTATCTGCAGAAAATAGCACTCTACCAGATTAAAAATAAATATCAGTTTGTGTGAATGCTTTGTTGTTGTCTGTTGTTATGTGCCATCAAGTTAGACCTGACTCATAGCAACCCTTCCTTGGGTTTCTGAGACGTTATCACTACAGAAGTAGATTGCCCAACCTTCCTTCCAAGGAGTGGCTGGTGGGTTTGAACCACCAGGATTCTGGTTAGTAGTCAAGTGCCTTAGGCACTATGCTACCAGAATGCTTAGATGTGAATAAATAACAGCAACAAAAATAATAAAACAAAAACTGCCTTCCCCCCCACAACAAACAAACAAGCAAAGCTAAGAGATAACATGTACAATCCAAGGGCAGAGATTTTCTGAAGCAGACCCAGAAGCCAGAATGCATAAAAGATAAGTCAGACATATTTAAACATGTAAAAATTTAAAACTATTGTATGACCAAATGTACCACAAAAAGGATTAAAATGCAAATTGTAGCTTTTTAGAGGAATGTATTTACAGGAAAAGGCATTAAAAAAAGCTAAGATTGATAATATAAAAACTTATAATAAGTTGTTGAGAAGGGCACAAATAACACAATAGAAAGAAATGCGTAGAGGCAGGATTCAAGATCAACCATAAAACCAGTTGGATTCCAGTATACCAGCAAAGAGATTGTTGAAAATGAGATAAGGAAATCAATACCATTTACAATACCTTCCAAAAAAATAAAATACTTGGGAATAAATCTTACCAGGAACACAAAAGACCTGTGCAAAGAAAACTACAAAACACTACTTCAAGAAACCATAAGAGATCTACATAAATGCAAGAACATACCATGCTCGTCGATAGGAAGATTGAGAAAATGTCAGCACTATCCAAAGCAATCTGTACGTTCAATGCAGTCTCAATCCAGGTCTTGTCAACATTCTTTAAAACCAAATCAAACTCACTGCTGTGGAGTCAGATCCAACATTCTTTTAGGATATGGGAAATACAGTCACTAATTTCATATGGAAGGGGAAGGGACTTCATATAAGCAAAGCACTAAGGAACTCTGGTGGCATAGTGCCTAAGGCATTTGACTGCTAACATGAAGGTTGGCAGTTCAAACCCACCAGCTGCTCCATGAAAGAAAGACTGGGCAGTCTGCTTCATAAAGATTTACCACCTTAGAAACCCAAAGGGGTAACTATGAGTCAGAATCAACTCAATGGCACTGAGTTTTTTTTTTTTTTTTTAAATTGAAGACGAACAAGAAAATAGGTCTCAGACTCCCAGATCTCAAAACCTACTGTACAGCCACAGTAGTCAAAACAACCTGCTATTGGTACAATGACCCTTAACATAGTCTAGTGGAATACAGTTAAGAACCCAGAAGTAGTTCCATAGACCTATGGTCAGCTGATCTTTGACAAAGGGCTGAAATCCATTAAATGGCGAAGAGATGATCTCTTTAACATATGGTGCTGGCAAAACTGAATATCCATTTGCAGAAAAATGAAACAAGATCCGCACCCCACACCATATACAAAAATCAACTTCAGATGGATCAAAGACTTAAATGTGAAACTTAAAACTATAAAGTTCCTCAAAGCAAAAATAGGGGCAAATTTAGAGACCCTAATTTGTGGCATATATAGACTGTCAAGCATAACCAAAATGCACAAGCAGATAAACTAGATGAATGGGACCTTTTAAAAATTAAATTTTTATGTATTTCCAAAAACTTCTCTAAAAGAATAAAAAGAGAACTTACAGATTGGGAAAAAATATTCAGCAATGACATATTTGACAAGGGACTTATCTCTAAAATTTATAGAAAACTACAATACCTCAACAACAAAAAGACAAAAAATCCAGTTAAAAAATGGGCAGAAGACATGAATAGACACTACACCAAAGAGGACAGTCAGGTGACCAACAAACTCATGCTCATTAGTCCTTAGAGAGATACAAATCAAAACAAAAATGAGATACCACCTTGCCTGAGCACTAATAGCAAAGTTCAGCAAGACAGAAATAACAAATGCTGGCGAGGATGTGGAGAGTTTGGGACTTCTCTGTGCTGCTGGTGGGACTGTCAAATGATACAACCACTGTGGAAAGCAGTATGGTGATACCTTAAAAAGTTGGTATTAGAAATACCATTTGACCCAGCAATCCCATTACTAGGTATATATCCTAAAGAAATGAGAGCCAGGACAAGAAGAGATATGTGCACACTCATGTTCATTGAAGCACTATTTACAATAGCAAAAACATGGAAACAGCCTGGCTGCCCATCAAAACAAAAATGGATAACCAAACTGTGTTACATACACACAATGGAATACTGTCCAACACTAAAGAATAATGTAGAGTCTGCAAAACACCGCATAACATGGATGAACTGGAGGACATTATTCTGAGTGAAATAAGTCAATAACAGAAGGGCAAATATAGTATTAGTTCATTATTGTAAAAAGTCAAGGAAAGATATATATATGGAAGGGAACTTTCTTTGTTGGTTACCAAGAGTGTAAGAGGAGGAGAGGGAACACTGCAAAAAAATTAAATAAATAGAAAAAAATAAGCAAGAAATGTTCAGAGTTAACTCATGGAAGAACCTATTGGATGGCCTGGGAGGCAAGGAATGCAGATTCAAGGACATCAAGGTATCCTTTCTTCCTCTCAGACTGGCAGGGAGTATTTTAAAAGAGGGAAAGGAAGGGGCACCTTCTACTTCTTCTGCCCATTTTGTGAGGATATCATATGGGATGAATATATTACTGTATAAGAAATTACCTTGAACATTTCAAAAGTGCCCCCAATAGTGTATGGAGGTTTTAATTTTTTCATATCCTAGCCAACACTTGTTATTATCTTTTTGATTCTAACCATCCTAGTGAATGTGAAGTTATAGCTCATGTAGTTTTTGTTTGTCTTATGTTTCATTCTAAATTTATTCCTTTTGTTGTTGTTAAGAATATATGCAGCAGAACATACACCAAATGAACAGTTTCTACACATACAGTTTAATGATATTGATTACATTCTTCCACTTGTTCAACTATTCTTACCCTTCTTTTCTGAGTTGTTCCTCCTTTAACATAAGCTCACTGACAGTACCTCAAATGATTAAACAAAGAGTTACAGTATGACCAAGCATTTCCACACCTACGTATATACTCAAAAGAAAACATATATCAACACAAAAACATATATATGAATATTTATAGCAGCATTATTCACAATAGCCAAAAGGTGGAAGCAACCCACATGTCCATCAACTGATAATTAAATAAGCAAAATGTAGTATAGACAAACAACTGAATATTACTCATCCAGAAAGAGGAATAAATCACTTATACATGATACAAACATGGATAAACCTTGAAAACATTTTGCTGCATAAAAGTCAGTCACTAGAGGCGGGGCAAGATGGCGGACTAGGCAGAAGGATTGCACAGACCCTCTTCAACAAAGAAAAGGGAAACCAATTAACACAGACACAGAAGATA
>NW_006921733.1:6602894-6619103 GCF_000298275.1 Orycteropus afer afer
TAAATTTTGGTCAATGACATGAGACAAAGTATATGTGAACTGCTGTATGAAAAGTGAATTTACTCTGTAAATCTTCACCCAAATCCTAATAAAAAATAAAAAAATAAAAAAGTCAGTCACTAAAGAACTTGTTATATGATTGGATTTTTATTTATATAAAATGTTTACAATAGGGAAATCTGTAGACACCAAAAATAGATGATTGATTGCTGAAGGCTGGGGAGATTGTGAATTAGGGAGGGGTGATAAAGGATAAAGAACAAAGGCTTTGTGTGTGTATGTATGTGTGTGTGTGTGGTGATTAAAATACTCTAGAATTGACTGTGATGGTGGTTGCACATATTTATGTATACACTAAAAATCATTGGACTATAGTCTTTTAATGAGTCAATATATGGTATGTGGGTTATTTCCAAATAAGCAAATCAAATCCACTGCCATCGAGTGAATTTCAACTCATATAGACCCTAGAGGACAGAGTAGAACTGCTCCATATAGTTTCCAAGGCTGTAAATCCTTACCAGAGCCTCATCTTTCTTCTGCTGCAGTGAATTGCTTGATGTGGACCTTCTAGCCATTGTCCTCCCATTTTGTGGTGTATTGTAAATCCTATTATCCATGCCTGTTTAGGATGTGGTAGTTAAGGTTGTATGTCAACTTAGCTGGTTAACTTAGTAGTTATTCCCTATAATGACTGGCAGTCGGTTCTGCAGTGGAATATGCTCTGAGCAACTGAGTAGCTGCTTTTAAACTCCCGATTGTTAAAGATGTCCACTTGGAATATTTCTGTTGGAGCAGCATAGGTGGGATGTATCTTGAGTCCCACCTTACTGGAGGGTGTAACTCAAATCACCACCCTTAGCTTCCTTGAGGGTATACGTAGAAATCTTCTATGAAGTTTCTCCCTCTACCTTGGTCTGGTCCTGTGTTTTGGCTTATTGTCCTCTCACCCCTGGATTTGAGACAGCAGCCGTCATCTGATCTGCTTATTTAGGTTTATCAAACCCCAAGAAATGGGAGGATCCTCCAGACCTACTACTCACAGACGTGGGACTTGCCAGCTGGCCAGCCTCCCACCCTCCACCACCACTATGTGAGATTATCCCTTGAGTGTCTATGAGTTCTGTGAGACATTACAATGAAATATAGAACCTTAAGACCAGGGGAGATTACTGAGAGGAGGAGGAGGAGTTAATGTCTGAGATGGTGGAGTAGCATGGTAGTTTGGACCTTTGGGACATCTTTAACCTCTGCTTCATGGAGACCAGTCTTGTTCTGATCTTTCTAAGAGAAATTGTTCAAGCACTTGTAGAGTGCCTGGTAGGTTGAAACCATCTACTTTTTCATCAGGAGCCAAATGCTTTAACCATTGCACTACCAGAGCTCCTTTATTTCATAATAAAGCTATTAAAATACAAAAAAGTATGTGCCCCAAATTGTTTTACATGCTCATACATGGGCAATGTTATGATTGAGATAACTAATCTAATCTTATGGCCTTGATATGTACCGAGATACTTCTAGAATGTCCCATGAAACTAAAAAAAAAAAAACTACACAGAAAATGTTTTGCCAAAAAAAAAAAAAAAAAGTTTTATGTCAAAATATACTAAACAGTTTTAAGTGGTTTTGTTTTTAGGTATCACTTTGCTATCACAAGCTCGTATATTTGCTGGGGAAAAATTTATTTATTCTGGATATTCAATGGTTTACTATAATGAATAATTGTGTGGCTCCAACATAGTACAGTGTGTCCATGTCTCTGGATGAGACACTCAGCATTACCTCTTAATTTTAAAGGAATGAGGCATTTATAACCTTAAGATGAAGTTCTTTCTGAACAGTGGTTAGCCCTTCCTGACTTCATCTTTAGAGTGGCTACTGTTTTTTACTCATCTTTTCTCCTTTTGAGCAAACTCCTCAAAACACACATGTGCATGCACACATGTTTGGGGATATATCCTCCAGCTCATGTAGCTTCTAGGAGAATAAAATTATTTAGAAAATACATTTCACATATGTAGTTTTAACCTACTTTATATTTGGTAAATTTGCTTTTGAAAGTTTCCCTCCAGAAAAATCACTCTCACTATCATCTCTTGCTGCCTCTAACTTTAGTATTAGGTTCAAAATCCATGAGCACAATACTAAAGGAGCAGATATTTCAGTTTATAGTGGAATGAATGTATCAGACACTGTTTCTCTGCTATTTATAAGGTTTTCCCTGGCCAATTTTTGAGAAGTGATTGTCCCCCTCCTTCTTCCTAGTTTGTCTTAGTCTGTTATCTGCATTGAAACCTGTGCACCCTGTGCAACTCTGCTGGTATCTGAAACACCAGTGGCACAGCCTCAAGCCTTGCAGCAACATGATGACAAACTGACAGACGAGTTTGTCTCCCTTAGCTGTTGGAAACCTTTGCACCCTCCTCTTACCTAATTCCTACTTGAAACCTGCCACTCTAAGGTCCCTGGCTGCTCCTGGTCCCTCTCTTTCCTGGTTCTAGGGACCTTGGGGCCTAGCCTTGCATCTCAACCCTTTTTATCTGGATATCCTGACACTCCTGAGGTACCTGAGTGGAAAGAAGATCCATTCTGGACATGTGGCAACATACATAGCTCAAGTTCCTACCACATGTGTTGCTGTTTCTCTTTCAGTACTAAATTTTACCTACATGAATTTTAACTTATGTTGTTTCTCTAAACTTCTTCTTAATCATTTTCCAAAATGTTTGTCCTTGTTGCTTTTAAGCAGTGGTTCTCAAATGGGAGTGATTTTGACTCCAGGAGACATTTGAAAATCTGTGGACATTTTTGATTTTCATCGATTTTGGGGATGTGCTACTGAATCTGATTGGCAGAGGTCAGGAGTGCACCTTAACACTCAACAATGCACAGGGCAACCCCTTACAATAAAGAGTTATTTATCCCAAAATGTCAGTAGTACTGAAATTGAGAAGCCTTACCGACTCATAGTGACCCGTCCTTTGGTTTCCGAGGAGGTATCACTATGGAAGTAGATTACCCAGTCTTCCTTCTGAGGAGTGGCTGGTGGGTTTGAACCACCAGCCTTCTGGTTTGCAGTCAAATGCCTTAGGCACTATGCTACCAGATCTCCCTTAAAGCTATTACCTTTTTCTACTACTTCTCTGTCTGTTGTTTAAAGAGTGTGAAATGAAATTTGAATAATTTTAGATTCTCATTTGGTCTTTTCAAAATGTTATTTAAGAAAAATCTCTCTCACACACATACACACCACATGTGTGTACATGCACACACACTTACACACTCCATTGTTCTACCCATCTGAAAAAAATAATTCCATGAAGAATTTTCTTATCCCAGAGGCATTAGGCCTTGGGACTTATGATTAGTCAATGGGATTCTTGGACTTCTTGTCTCATATATCCCATTTAGGGCGTTCCTCACTCCTCGGAAGGAGGGTTGGGTGACCTACTTCTGTAGTGATTCTGCCTCGGAAACCCAAGAAGGGGTCGCTATGAGTTGGATCCGACTCAGTGGCAGTCAGTTTTGTTTGGTTCTTTTGGTTTTGCTGCAGCCAGGTTGCTGGTTTGTTGTGCTTGTTTAAAAAGCTCTGTACAGTTCTTCCATTACCTGGCCAAAAGCTCCTTTCATTGGACCTGGCTTGAGGGACCTCAGACTGGTTGGTTTCATGATAGGTTGGTTTCCTTTTTCCTCAGTAATCCATCTGTTCTGCTTACCTAGTGCCGCTCTGACAAGAAATAAACCACAAATGGGATGGCCTTAACAAATAGGAGTTTATTCTTAAAATTTGGAGGCTTTAAGCCCAAGTTTAAGGTGACAGGCTCTAGGTGCTGGGTGAAAGCCCCTCAATCCTGGGGTCCAGCTCTTCCTCCTGCTTCCAGCCCACTGGAGCTAGAAGTGTTTCTTCATTCAGACAGCTGCACGCTGTTGAGGCTGAGATGCCCCAAGGTTGACAAGTAAAAAGGCACAGTCCCAATATTACCAAACCACATGGCAGACATTTACTTAAGTCCATTGTAAGTCCTAAGGTCAGCAGAGCATAGCAGGCTGCTGAGCAACGACACAGCTACATGCAGGGTCTAAGCGTGCCATGGGCTAGAGACCATTCCCAAAGCTGCTTCTTACATACGGGAAGAAGACCACATACCCAAAGATGCTACTGAGCTGCTTGTGGTAGATGCTACCATGGAGTTGATTGCCAGTCTCATCATGGGGAATAACTACCACCAGGTGCCCAGCCACTCAACCAGGCCCAGCCAAGTTGACACACAAACATAACTACCACATCGTCTGTGGGTCTTTTTATATATTTTGAACTTACCTGGCTTTGAAACTTTGGGGGGAACAGAAAATAGATCAATTGCTTTGTCTTCAAGACATAAAGTATCCCAGTATTTCTGGCCAACTATATTTCTGATGGTTTAATAACATAACATTACTTTCATCAGACCATACCTGACTTATCCAGGGAGTTTACCAACAGGATATGTAATAAACTGATAAGGAGGTCAGGTACGATTGGACCTTTGCAAAGAGCTTCCTCTTACAGGGATTAATTATTTTGTGTCAGTAAAATGATGTAGAATGATACTAAACATGTAACTGTATTTTATATGACAACACCTTAAGCAGCCCCTTGTCTTCTGTTTCTCCGAAATCCCATGGAAAATTATACCATTTCTCTAAAAAAAAAAGACCCTCTTATTTTTATTTCTAAACCACAAATCCAATGTAAGATGTAACTTGCTTCTCATATGTAGTATTTCTAGTATTATTAGTCAGAATTACTCACTTTGAATAATACTGGGAAAATATCAAGCACAAAAAAATGGATAAGCAAAGTAAAAATAGTAGCCACAACCTTACTTGTATGGCCATGTTGGCAGTTGTGTGTTCACCAGGTACTAGTGTGATAGGGAGCATCACAGACATGAGGGGAAGGTTATTGAAGGAACTGCACAGTATTGTTCACACCCTCCCGAGTTCAGGCTATGGGTCTTTTGTCCTTCCTCAGTGACTCAGATGAGAACATGGCATCTCAGTCAGCAGCAACTCTTTGTGTGGATGCTTTGTGAGTCTTTAAATGGAAGGCATTGCCATTATTTACTTAATCATTCTAAATGTTCTGCTCAGTGGTGTTTAGAAACATTTTCAATGGGAAGACTTTCGTGAATAAAGGCAGGGCAGCTTTGTAGAGAAGTGAATTTAAGAAAGCCTGAAGGGGTGTCCTGTCATATTTGAAAATGAGCTTTTTCCTCCAAGTTTGAAGAACATAGCAAGTTCTTGATTCAGCCCAAAGCCAGACAGAATGACCAGCTCTGCTGCCCCTTTCAGCCCAAGGCAAATTCCCCAGGTGAGAGGCTGGAGAAGCCTGTGTCTCTCTGCAGCCACAATTCAGGATTTGATACTGCATCCACCCACTGCCCAGACTGGACCTCACCTGGCTGGTGCTCAGTGAATCAAGAATTCAGTGCACAGTCCTCAGCCTGCTAGGGACCAATCTCTCTTTGGTGACTTTTGTCCTTGCACAAGATCCCTAGTTGGTATAAATGGTTTGTTCTTGACTACTAACAAAGAGTTGGTGGTTCAGAGCCACCCAATAGCACCCAATAGAAGATAGGCCTAGCAATCTGCTCTGCAGATTACAACCAGTAAAACCCTCTGGAGCAGTTCTGTATAACACACAGGGTCTCTGTGAGTTGGAATGACTCCACAACAATGATTTTGGCCCTTGAACAAGGCCTCTCTGTTTGCAAATAGGGAGATGTTTCTACAAGTGGACTAAAGTTCACTATTTTAAGTCTATGTCAGATACTTGCATCAGTCTGCAACTGTCTGCCTCTCATCCTTTCAGTCACTGCAGTATTTCATTTCAGACCCTATTGGCCTCTGGGATACATCTTTTAAAAGGAAAACATGAACAGCGCTTGGTTTAAAACTGTTCAAAGATGTCATGAGGTGTTCCTGTACGCTGTCAGATTGAATGCCTTTATAGTACCAAGACAAGACTTTTTGTGGAGGTTGAGAGCATGGACCCTGGGGTTGGACAGATGTAGGCTTTTACCCAGCTTTTCCAGTCTCTTGTGGATGACCTGGGAGAGGCTAGGATCCCCCTGGATCAGCTTTCAAATCTGCAATGGGAACATCACGTTAGGATCATGTGAGGCCTAGTGAAATGAAGAATGTAAAATAGTTTGCACAGTGCATGGTTTGTGATGATCAACCAGTGGAGCTGGAGTTATTGTCTCTGCTATTGTTATTATTAAGATGAAGATGATGTCTCAATACAGGCAGGGATTGGTTGAAAAATTTACCCTAAACCCTTAAGCATTCATAGAACATGGACAGAAGATCCACTTTTGAGAAACATTTCTCAGTCTTTAAGCACTAAGCTCCCATTTGATGCTGGAAGAAAAATGTGCTTGAGTGGTTAATATGTCCAGAGGGAGATGTGAGTGAGTG
The DNA here is from genome assembly GCF_000298275.1 of Orycteropus afer afer. Lineage (NCBI taxonomy): Eukaryota > Metazoa > Chordata > Mammalia > Tubulidentata > Orycteropodidae > Orycteropus > Orycteropus afer. Next base: position 6,609,360 of record NW_006921733.1, read on the forward strand.
CAAGGAATATCTGGCAGGCACATCTTTTATCTTAATGGGTGTGGCATGTTGAAGTGTGTAGGACTCAACTCATAGCGACCCCTCCTTGGGTTTCTGAGGCAGTATCACTACCGAAGTAGATTGCCCAACCTTCCTTCCAAGGAGTGGCTGGTGGGTTTGAACCACCACCCTTCTGGTTAGCAGTCAAATGCCTTAGGCACTACACCACCAGAACTCCCATCTGTAGCACAAAAAGTTATAATTTAAAAAAAAGAAGAAAAGAAAAAAAAAAAAAAAAACAAACAGTTACTGCAGAAATGTCTTAACTGTTTTTCCAGATATGTTCATGGGAAGAGAGGGTAGCACTTTTGAGGCAGAAGGTACAGCACTTAGACCCAGGGTGAGTATTCTGGAGACCCATATTTGCCTCTATCTTATGCAGTCAGCCTTGTGGGTGTGCCTAGCACAGCCCCTCTCAGTTTGTCCCACCCTCCTCTTACATGCTCTACATCTCTGATCACAAGACATGTGGATCTCTGTACCTCCCTCTAAGCCTGCTCAGCTCCTTCTACTGTATTCTCCACTTAGCACTTCCTTACCCTTCATAGCTGGCCAGCATCTGGGCTCTGCTCTTAGATCCACTCTTCTTTCCATACTGTGTCTGGGACCCTCCATGACCTCATCCACAAAAGGGCTAAATTCACCTCTCTGTTGATGATACCCAAATGTGTATCTTTGTCTGCCTTTATCTTCAAAGGCACAAACCTGGATTCTAAGCCATCTCCTATGCATCCATCCGACACAACCCCACTCAATTTCCCTCCCATAGCAAAATGGGGTGAGATTGGTGGTTTCCCCTCTTCTAACCATTCATACTCTCAGAGCACATAGATTACATATTCACTTGCCAAACCTAACCTTTCTGCCTCATTTCAGGTTCCCATGACCTGCTACACAAGATAACTTTTGATCAGACCCTTTATCTTTGATTTGGGTACTACCTTCTCACTGTTGTTGTTGTTGTTGTTATGTGCCATCGAGTCGGTCCCGACTCATAGCGACCCCTCCTTGGGTTTCTGGGGCAGTATCACTACAGAAGTAGCATTGCCCAACCTTCCTTCCGAGGAGTGGTTGGTGGGTTTGAACCGCCAGCCTTCTGGTTAGCAGTCAAGTGCTTTTAGCCACTATGCTACCAGACCTTCTCACTGTCTCCCCTAATTTCCACTCTTTTGTTTTCATTTGTTGGCCCAGAATGGGGTGCAGTTTGATGTAAGAGATTCTTTTCATCCTTCAGGATCTAGCTCATATGCTCCCTCTTCAGGAAACAGTACTACATTGCTTAATCAAAATAAGTGTTCTTTCTGACAGCATGTTCATTGTACTTAACAAAATTTTGTGCTCAGATCTTGAAAACTTCCATCTCCAGTTTCTCCAGTTTATTGTCCTTCCTACTTATCCTGTCCAAGACACAGCTCATATATAGTTGTTCTTGTGAGAGGAGGGACAAGTTTAAAGAACAAAGAGCAAGGGAGGCAAATGAAATGTGCCCTTGTGTTACCCCACTTCTGCTCCCCACCCTACCAGCACTTCCAGCAATGTGTGTATATGGTGGTTGCGGAGTGAGTGTGTGTGTGTGTGTGGCTCAGAAGTCCACATATAGTTGTGAAAATAATATACAAATAAAGCTGTCATTTTTGGAACATAGGAAAGTATATAGTAAAATATGGTCATGTAAAGTTGTTAAGGGAGCTCTGATAGCATAGTGCTTAAGGCACTTGACTGCTAACCAGAAGGCTGGTGGTTCAAATCCATGAGCCACTCCTTGGAAAGAAGGTTGGGCAATCTACTTCTGTAGTGATACTGCCTCAGAAACCCAAGGAGGGGTCACTGTGAGTCGGGTCTGACTTGATGGCAAATAACAACAACAATGTTGTTAAGATATTGTAATGGTAAGAAAGGCAAATGTGTATGCATGTTACAAACATTTTGACCTTTTCATTCATCCCCTAAATTACCAAAAAGTAGAGGAAGCAGGCCTTTCCAGTTGTGAAGTAGCCAGCTGGGTTTGGCCCTGTGAATGTGTGGTCATGGCATTTCACAAGAGCCATCAGTTAGTGTGGGCAGTGGGTCTCTCAAAATATTAGCTGCTATTTTGTGTTGACAACAGTGTCACTGAATGTGAAGGATCATGACAATCATGCCGCATTGCTAGTGATGAGTAATTGGTTATAAAAGGAATCTGAAATTAGAGCATTTCTTCCTTTTATGTCTTCCTCATCTATCCCCAAAGACCTCTTTCAAACAGATAGATCTCATTCAAGAATGCATAGCCTAGCTGTAGTGCCTAAGGCACTTGACTGCTAACCAGAAGGCTGAAAGTTCAAACCCACCAGCCACTCCTCGGAAGGTTGCACAATCTACTTCCGTAGTGATACCACCTTGGAAACCCAAGGAGGTGTCGCTATGAGTCGGGTCCGACTCAAAGGCACATAACAACAACAACAGCTGCAGATCAGGGAAAATAAGGATTGTCGTGACTATTCTTTGATTTGTAGTGGCAATGGGTCACAATTATCTTATTTTGGGTGAGTTGTTTTCCAGGGATGTTAGCCAGTTGTGAGTAATATTAGCATCTGTTATCACCTTTATTATTAGGGGACATTTTAACTAATAACCTAAAAGAAGCAATGCACTGAAAATTAAAATACATTTATTTCATTTCCTGCATATACTTCCCCCTGCTTTTTTTTTCTTTTTATAGTTATCTAAGTTTCTTTGGTTTTAGGAAATAAATATCCCATGCCCATATTGGATATATTTATAAATATACTGTAGAAAACCTTAGAGATTATAGAGCTATCTGAGACATCAGGGGGGATGATACTGAAATAGTGACCATTCTAATGTGTTTTAAGGAATAAAATATTAACACAACATTCTGAACAGTAGTCCTTAAACCCTGCATTAATGAACTACTATATAGAACTAACAGTGCCAAAAGAAAAACCTGATTAATAAATCAATTACAGTTAAAAAGTTTTATTGGGCAGAAACATCTACTCCAGAGCAAGGAGCGGGCCTCCAGAGAGATGAATTTGAATTTGTCATACACAATTCCAAAAATGGTGAAGGGGCTGTGTTGCTAATCTCCTCTAACTTCATGAGGGAGTGAGAGAATCAGTATCAGCATCAGCATCAATAGCCCAAAATTGATTTCGTTGAGGTAGAGGTCACTCATACTGCCACCCTCTAAACTTCTTGCCAATTCAGACACTAAGAGTCCCTCTACTTCCCTACTGGCTTCAATAATTCATTGCAGTGGCCCCAGAGAACTCACAGACAATTCTCATGATTATGGGTTTTATTAGGGAAGTACCAGGTAACAAATTCAGGATCAAAAATGACTCAGGAGGATACAGTCCTTTGATAAGAACAGCTTTTTCTCAGCTGTGCCACAGGTGCACTTCTCTCGGATTATGGTCTTAGCCTTGTAGCCTGTTGGTCTCTGTGCTGATCAGGCTACTGTTAGAAAGGTCTTTTAGTTTGCCAGCAGATGCCAAGAGAGGCAACCACTCCACCAATAAGCCTCCTGCTTCAAGGCACTCAGCTTTTTTGCTCCATGGAACAGGAAGCCCACACTCTGTCTTGTGCCCATCTGTGCTGCTGGAGTCTGCTGTCATCATTTCTCTGCTGCTGCTGCTTGCTATCACTCACCATCTCAGCAAAGTGTTACAGCTCACAGACTCTCCTGGGTTGCAGAGATTCAGTGCAGGGATCTCTTGTCTAAAGGAAGGGCTACACTACTGGCTTTTTTTCCTTGATGGTAGTGAGATCCACTGTTCTACTTCTAGGATGGCTCATTTTAAGTCTAAAAGAGGCAAAACTGACCAGTCTTCACTTTGGAGTTCCATACACCTTATTTGCACAGACTTACCCCTACAAGGGGAGCTCTGGTAGCATAGTGGCTAAGGCACTTGACTGCTAACCAGAAGGCTGGTGGTTCAAACCCACCAGCCACTCCTCAGAAGGAAGATGGGGCAATCTACTTCCTTAGTGATACTGCCTTGGAAACCCAAGGAGGGGTCGCTATGAGTCGGGTCCGACTTGACAGCACATAACAACAACAACAACAACACCCCTACAAGGGTGCCATGTACTTTAATTACACAATTAGTAAGCTATCCAGTCCTCTTGGTTGCCACAAGCCTCTCACATTTGCATAGTTCCATCCAGTCATCTGCTTGGAATCACAAAGACCATGGCTAGAAGAGCCACATTAAGTAATTCACTGCATTACAGACCACCTCCTGTCTCTTCTGCCATCACCCCTTTCAAACTTAAAAGATTAACTTCCCCCTTCCAATCAGATTAAGTGTGAGCACACCCATGGAACCATGTGAGCCAGCCACTTCATACCTTTCTCTCTCCATTTTAGATAGCCAATTTCTAAATTTCCCGTCCCTATCAAACCTGTCTGTATCTGAGGATACAAGCTTGTTTCTTGGTATGACGAATCTTCTTTTCCATTTGGAACTTTGAACATCTGCATCAATAAGCAGAGTCCAGTCCAGAGCAAGCTATCATTTTGTAGCAGTTAACACCAGTTCATAGTGTCAAACATTCTTACTCTTCATTCGGTTGAGTTCTGGTCAGCTCATCCATAGCCATTGAAGCTAGGTCATTGGGTACCAGCCATAAGCTTGGGAGTTCACAGACCTCCCTGCACTTCAGACCTGTCGGGCCCCTTCTCTCTTATCCTTAGCCCTTATGGATTTGGTCAGTGGGCACTATGCATAGGCTTGGAAGTCCACAAAATTCCATACACTTCAGACCAGACAGCCCTTCCTCTCGCATCCGTAGTACCCCCTCCCTACCTGACTCATAGCGACCCCTCTGTGGGTTTCCGAGGCAGTATCACTATGGAAGTAGATTGCCCAACCTTCCTTCCAAGGAACAACAACAACAACCATGGGCTAGAACAAAAGATACCAGTGGAACTAGTTCAAATTTAATCTGTCTCTTCATTATTGCACTACTTCTATTTCCACTCATCAAGTGGACCCAAGTGTCATAACAAATGAGCATACCAGGCTTTCTACTTACTGGCTCCCTTCAATGTCTAGTCTTGGAAAAGGATCTTTTTGATGGGTGATGACTTTTTTCTAACTGGATGTATCCAAAGGCAAACCAGCAAACTGCTTGCTCAAAATTCAGAAGCCAAAATAGTCTTTTTTTTCTATAGGTCTTTCCTTCAAATGCAAATCTACTGCTCCCTCAGCAGTTGTGGGTGGGTCTGCATGTCTTTTCAAACACAAATTTCAACCTAAACTCCCCAGTACATTAGAATACAGACTTGAATCAAAAGCCTGTGTTTTTTTCTGGATAAATCCTGGTTCCCCTTTTAGCATATGCAATCAAGTATTGCCTGAAGGTGGAGTTACATGCTCTCTTTAATCTGTAATATCCAGTAATGATTTCTGTCATACAACTGGGTAGGAGAAACATTCAATATCCATAGTATATTCAGATAATCACATAACCCTTAACACATAACCCTTTTTAAAACATTCCAGTTTTTTTTTAATCTTCTCTACTCCACACCTGCCAAAGAGGCAATGAGGCCACATCTTCCGGTCTCCTCTACCACAAAAGAGGAAAACAGAATCATCATCAGTAGCCCAAGGCCTAATCCTGCAAAGCCAGACACACTGTCTCCCTCTAGCCTTTTCACAACTGTTCCTCCCACCGCACCCACCACCTCTCTGCTGGGTTCGATTATACACCACAGTGGCCACAAATAACTCACAGATTATGGGGTTTATTAGGGAAGCATCAGACTACAAGTTTAGAAATGCACTCAGTCTCTTGCAGCCAGCTGTCTCATTCAGCAGCTGGCGGTTTCAGTAGCACATCACTCTCTCACTCGTGTGTGTCTCCCATGTCTTTCTCTCAGCAGTGTGTGTCTCTAATGTCTCTCAGAAGCGTATTTCTCTCAGCAGCACTTCTTTCTCAACCAGCAGTCAGAGAGAGTTCTTCTGCCTGTAGTAGGGCTCCTTTTGAGTCTGGCAGAGTGGCCAAACTAACTAATCCCAACATCCGAATTCTATACACCTGAGAGAGAGAGCAAACTTCCCAGAAGATTGCTTCATGCTACTCTCAACAGAAATACCCAAGGTGGATAACTTTAACAATCAGAAGCCATTCAGTTGCTCATGGCAAATTCCACCACAGAGTTTACAAAGACACATGGCTAGAAGAACCACACTATGTAATTTACTGCACTGCGACACCTTAAGAATTTCCAATTCAGAGGTTCTGGTAAGATGGTGGAATAGGCAGAAAGACGGCACAGACCCTCTTCAACAAAGAAAAGGGGAACCAATTAACACAGACACAGAAGATAATCCTGGACCCCTGAGCTTTGAAGGGAAGGATATAGAAGTGGATCAAACCCCGACTAGCAGAAGAATTTGCATGAAAATACCAAAAAAGGAGACATATGGAGCTGCGGTCTGGCAGCAATCCTGAGTGCTCCTGACAGCACAGACAGCGTGGAGATTGCTGAGTGGTGGTAGGACCTAAGAATGAACATAAAAATCAGCCCTGCTAGCCAGGGACTGCACAGAGGACTTCTCTGGTGGCTGGGGAATAAAAGGCGAAGTAGCAATGAAGAGGAAGGTGGGCTGAGCTGTGGACTTTTGCCTGTTTGGAGAGTGCAGCCATTTTGAATGTTTACAAGCAGCTTGACCATTTTGGATATTTAAAGCAACAGCGCTCTCCCAGATTCCAGAGGCTTAAGAACAGGTTCTGCTTGCCAGTAACCCCAAAGACACTCTGGTCCTGGATGACTGAAAAGGTGCGACATTCCCCTTGTTACTCTTATACCCCACACCTGCTTGGTGAACAGAGGTTTGGCCTTCCCCATTCCCACCCACCTTCTGGGCCAACAGGAACTCCATCCCAGTCTGTGTGCTCAGACTGACCCTGGGTGCTCTGCCCTGACCTCCACTGATATTTTTCTTTTTCCTGGTTATTAGTCTGCTTGTTTTTTCTGTTTTTAAACTACTATTATTATCAATATCTGTGTCCTTTTTACTATTATTCTTTATTCTTCCCCTCCCAAGTCCTAGTTTTCAGCTTTTTTTTCTTTTCCCTGTTCCTGGTTGCAGTGTTTCACCACCACCCCCCGCAATGGTTAACGCCATTCCTTGTTTTTCTTTTTGCATTTTTTCCCAATTTTTTTCTTCATTATTCTCCTTCTCTACCTTTTTTCTCTTATTGCCATATCCCCAGATATTGCAGGTTTTCCTGTTTTTTTCTTCTTCTTTTTCCCTTTTTTTAGGTTCTGTTCCTGTGTGATTACATAGTGTATTTTTGGTCCATGTGCTTTGAGTTTTTTGATAGTTATTCAATCATAATTTTTATCTAAGTGAGTGGGAGACAGCAACAGTCCCCATAAGACACAACTACACCCACACCTCCTGAAATTTCACTTACTGAGTGAGAGCCACCACCTCCTTCTCCACCAATGGGTCAACAATAAAAAACCACCAAGAAGAGCCTGAATCATCCTTGGCTGCTCTTCACAAACAGAGTTCTAAATACAATAATGCCACAATGTCTTGGAGACAACAGACCATCACAGTCCACACAAAGAAGCAAGATAAAGATGGTAGAAACAAGGGAGCAGGATACAGACCCAGAACACATCCCTAAGGAAGAAGCAGCATTGATACTCTCTGAAAAGGAATTAAAAAAGAATTATATTTAGGTATCTTCAAAGGATTGAGAGGCATACCAAGGAAAACACAGACAAATCCCTGGAAGAATTTTGGAAGGGAAAACAAGAACAAAATGAAAAATTAGAAATGATTCAAAACCTACAAATAGAAATCCAGATGATTAATACTAAATTATGAGAATTAGATAACACATTGAAAGGGCAAAGGAGTACAATTGATTCAATGGAAGACAGAATTAATGAGACTGAAGACAAATACCTGAATACTTCTTTGGAAAGGGATCAATCAGAAAAAAAAAAATCAAAACAAAATGAAGAAAGCCTAAGATTCATGTGGGATACCCTCAAAAGGAATAATCTCTGTGTGATTGGAATTCCAAACCAGGAAGAGAAAAATAAAACTACTGAGAAAATTGTTCAAGATTTGTTGGAGAAGAACTTCCCTAATATGATGAAAGATGAGAATATATCCATTCAGGAAGTCAACGAACCCAAAACAGGATAGAACCCAAAAGAAAATCACCAAGACATATCGTCATCCAACTCATCAAAACCAAAGACAAAGACAGAATCCTGAAAGCAGCATAGGAAAAACAAAAAGTTAGTTACACAGGACAGCCAGACAGCCAGTAAGAATAAGCTCTGATTTCTCAGCAGAAACCATGCAAGTGAGAAGGCAATGGGATGGTATATATAAAACTGTGAAAGAGAATAATTTTGAACCAAGAATTATATACTCGGCAAAATGGTCCCTCAAATATGATGGTGAAATTAGGAAATTTCCAGATAAGCAGAAAATAAGAGAATTTGTTAAAACCAGACCAACCTTATAAGAGATGCTAAAGGGAGTCCTTTGAACAAAGAACCAAAAATAGCAAATAACAACCAACCATTAATACACAGGATGACATTCCCCAGAAACCACAGTTACGGACATACCCAAAATGAACGTACAAGATTGTAAACAGGGAACCAGAGACATCAATTGGCAAGTGATGACAACTACAAACAAAAAGAGGGAAAAGAGTTTGTAGTTACAGAACTTCTAAATGTGAAGAAGTCAAGAGAGTTGCAAGATAGAATTGACTGCTCTAAACTTGGGGAGAAAATTATAAATCATAGGGTAACTTCAAAGAAAAATGATAAACCTTCACATTACAATAAAAAAGGACAAGCACAAATATTCAGCATATACTAAAACAACAGCAACAAAGGAAATGATAACATGATTCATAAACATAATGAGCTCAGCACAGAAAATAATATGGAACAAAGAAACCAGGGACACCATGTAAAAACACATAACAAAATGACAGCAACAAATTCATACTTGTCAATAATTACACTGAATGTTAATGGATTAAATGCACCACTCAAGAGACAGAGAGTTGAAGACTGGATAAGAAAACAAAACCCATCAATATACTGCCTACAAGAGACACACCTTAGAGACAAAGACGAAAATAGACTAAAAATCAAAGGTTGGAAAAAGATGTATCAAGCGAAGGGCAACTGTAAGAGAGGAGGAGTGGCAATATTAATTTCTGATCAAATTGACTTTAAGACAAAAACCACTATATGAGACAAAGAAGAATATTTATAAAATGATTAAAGGATCAATTGAACATGAAGATACAACCGTAATAAATATCTGTGGACCCAATGAAAAAGCCCCAAAATACATAAATTACACTTTAAAAGAATTGAAAAGCCAAAGAGAAGACTCCAAGTCATAGTGGGAGACTTTAATACACAACTTTCATTGAAAGATAGAACAACTAGAAAGAAACATAACAAAGATGCAGAAGAGCTGAACAATGCAATCCACCAACTTGACCTTATAGACATCTACAGAGCACTTCACTGAACAGCAGCACAATATACATTCTTATCCAGTGCACATGGAACATTTTCCATGATAGATCACATGTTAGGCCATAAAGCAAGCCTTAATAAATTTAAAAACATTGAAATACTGCAAAGCATTTTCTCAAATCATAATGCTATAAATTAGAAATCAACAA
>NW_006921733.1:6620173-6621516 GCF_000298275.1 Orycteropus afer afer
CAACATCCAAAAATCAGTTGGATTTCTCTACACCAGCAAAGAGATTGCTGAAAAAGAAATAAGGAAATCAATACCATTTACAATAGCTACCCCCAAAAAATCTGGAAACCCTAAGAGATCTACATAAATGGAAGAACATCCCATGCTCATGGATAGGAAGATTGAACATTGTGAAAATGTCAATTCTACCCAAAACAATCTATACCTTCATTACAATCCCAATCCAGATCGCATCAACATTCTTTAGGGATATGGAAAAACCAATCACTAACTTTATATGGAAAGGAAAGAGACCTAGGATAAGCAAAGCACTATCGAAGAACAAAGTAGGAGGTCTCACACTGCTGGATCTCAAAACCTACTATACAGCAACAGTTCTCAAAACTGCCAGGTATTGGTTTGATGACAAATACATAGACCAATGGAATAGAATTGAGAACCCAGAAATAGATCCATCAACCTATGGTCAGTTGATCTTTGACAAAGGCCCAAAATCCATTAAATGGGGAAGACAATGTTTGCTTATTAAATGGTGCAGGCAAAAGTGGAGCTCCATTTGCAGAAAAATGAAACAAGATCTGTACCTCATATCATACACAAAAATGAAATCCAGATGGATCAAAGACTTAAGTGTGGAACTGACAACAACTGAGTTCCTCAAGGAAAAACTAGGGGCAAATTTAGGGGCCCTAATATACGGCATAAATAGACTATCAAGCGTAACTTAAAATGCACAGACAGCAGAAGAGAAACCAGTTGATTGGGACCTTCTAAAAATTAAATTTGTAGTGCTTCCAAAGACTTCTCCAAAAGAGTCAAAAGAGAACCTACGATTGGGAAAAAAATATTTGGTAATGACATATCTGACAAGGGACTTATTTCTAGAATTTATGGATAACTCCAACACTTCAATAACAAAAAGACAAATAATCCAATAAAAAAATGGGCAGAAGACATGAATAGACACTTCAGCATGGAGGATATTGAAGCAGACAACAACCATATGAAGAAATACTCACAATCATTAGCTATTAGAGAGATGCAAATCAAAACAACAATGAGATACCATCTTGCTCCAACACTAGTAGCAAAGTTCAACAAGACAGAAAATAACAAATGCTCTAGAGGTTTTGGAGAGATTGGGACTCTGATACACTGCTGGTGGGACTGTAAAATGGTACAACCATTGTGGAATGCAGTATGGCAATTCCTTTAAAAGTTGGAATTAGAATACCATTTGACCCAGCCATTCCATTACTAAGTATATACTCTAAAGAAGTGAGAGCCAGGACAAGAACAGATATATGCACACCCATGTTCATCCCAGCACTATTTACAATAGT
>NW_006921733.1:6622556-6647672 GCF_000298275.1 Orycteropus afer afer
ACTGTCATCCACTTGGAAGGGGATCTATGTAGGAGATCCTTGATAGAGAGGGAGAACAATGTGGAACAAAACTCAAAATCATTTGGAGAAAAAAAAAAGGGGGGGAAGGGAGACCAGGTTTGCTGGTCTGATAGAGCCTGGTGGAATCACTGAGACTATGGCCCCTAGCTGCCTTTCAGGTCTGGAATTGAACCCACACCCGTGGTTTCCAGCCAAACAAAAAAACAGGCATCTTAGTTGAACATTTACCTCAGATAGATACACTCCTTGGAGAGAACAATCATGAGAGAAAGAAGGGAGCTTATGCACAGGGAGACAGCTCAGGGGCAGGAGTGCATGGAGGGATGGACACTGGGAAAAGATAACTATGGGGAGGAGGTGGGAGGGGGAGCTGTTACATTGTGGTAAACTGTGGTCAATGCCATGAGACAAAGTGTATGTGAACTGCTGTATGGAAAGTGAATTTGCTCTGTAAATCTTCACTCAAATCACAATTAAAATAAAAAAAAAGAAAAGGTTGGAATTAGAAATTCCATTTGACCCAGCCATTCCATTGCTTGGTATATATCCTAAATAAGTGAGAGCCATGACAAGAAGAGACATAAATCACAATTAAAAAAAAAAAAAAAAAATTCCCATTCACTTCCATATAGTTTTGGGCCTCTGACTGGGTAGATCCAATTGATCTTGCCCTCTTGTCAATCATCTCATTTAATTGGCCTGGGTCTTGGCTCTTACCCCAGGCCATTCCAGGGGTTGCTTTTTTCCTCTTAGCTTCAGCATAATCTTGCTTACATTTCCTTTCAGTCATTACAGGTAACAACAACCAATGTAATGAACTAAAAACCAAAGGTTTCACTTCCCATGCCCCTTCCTTCTTTGTCTTAAAAATTCCCATGCTTCCATAAATTTGAAGCCCTTAAAGGAATGTCACTTCTGACATTATCAGTAAAAGTGATATGGGTGCTGCATTGTCTGACTTCCTGTAACTTCATGAGGGAGAGAGAGAATCACCATCAGCATCAATAGCCTAAGGCTGCTTTCTGTGAAGCAGAGGTCAGACATAACACCATCCTCCAAATTACTTGCCAGTTCTGACACTAACAATCCCTCCCACGGCACTTTCTTCTTCTCTGGGTTCAATAATTCATTTCAGTGGTCACACTGACAATAATCCCAATTATGGGGTTTATTAGGGAAGGAACAGATTACAATTCAGGATCCGAAATGACTTAAGATACAGTTCTTCAGTCAGGAAAGTTGCTTCTCAGGTGTGCCACAGGCTTACTTTTCTGTAGGCTTGTTTTCTTGTTCTTGTGACCTCTTGCAGGCCCAGAGTTCTTTTAGCTCTACCAACAGGTAGCCAGAGTGGCACCCAACTCCCCCAGCAAGGCTCCTTCCTGAAGGTACTCAGCTTTCTCACTCTGTGGGCTGGGAAGCTTACCATTCTGTCTCATACCAGTTTCTGCTGCCAGGGTCTGCTGTTGAGATTTGCTTCCATTTTTTCTCTGTTACTACTTCTTGCTGTCTCTCACCATCTCAGCAGACTGTTACCGCTCTCTCTGTCTCCTGAGTCAAGGGGATTCAGCACAGGAATTGCTTGTCCAAAAGATGCACTCTACTTTTGGCTGTTGTTCCTTGATGGTAGTGAGATATCCCTTTCTGCCTCTGAGGTGGTTCATTTTAAGCCTACAAACCAAAACCACACTCAACTGGCGTTCAGTGGATCCGACTCATATAGCAAACCTTCCTTGGATTTCCAAGACAGTATCACTACAGAAATAGATTGCCCAACCTTGCAAAACAGAATAGCCATCCCATTAGGGTTCAAAACACCTCATTTACACAGTCCTACACTGCAAGGGTGTGATGTACATTATTTACATTATTAGCAAACTATTCCAATCCACTTGGTGGGCCACAAATACCTCACATTTGGGTAGTCCCACCCAGTCATCTTGTGGGGGTCACAAAGACCATGGCTAGAAGAGCTATATTAAATAATTCACCACACCACAACAGTACAAACTTTTAACAAATTTCTCAAATGGGAAATTCAAAATGCTTGATTGTCATTCACTTAAAATGCTTGGATTGGTTTATTGTTATGCATGTCTGCATTCTATAGTGTAGTTATAGCTTATTTAATTATTTCCCAGAATGGTTTTATCATGAGTTTTCACTTTCTGGGAAGGATTAAGAGTTAAGTTAAAACAACTGGAGCCATTTTCTCTAACAATAGCAATCATTTCCTGGCCCCCCCAAAAAATGTTTTTCAACAATTTAAGGCAATTTCTTGGGCTAACTTTAAATTTCATGGGGCAACTACCTCCTCTTATGAAATTATTTTCTTACTAACCTTAAAAACATAAACAGTATAATATTTTAACTCAACCTAAGGAATTGAGCAAAGATTATGAATTAAAAGATCTTAATATTTTTATGCCACATGTAGTACCTAAGGCATTTGACTGCTAACCAGAGTCTGGCAGTTCTAACCTTCAAACTCACCAGCTTCTCCTTGAAAGGAAGATTAGCCACTCTACTTCCATAGAAATACTTACCTGGAAACCTAAGGAGGGGTTGCTATGAGCCAGAAATGACTGCATGGCAATGAGTTTGGTTTTTTTGGTTTTAGTGCTGCCTTATTCTTCACACTTGCATTGTGTCATTTTGGATTTAAAAAAAAAAAAAACGGAAAAAAAAGAAAACGTTCCAATAAGAACTGTAGGTTCTGCATGACTGATTATAAAATCTTGTTAACAGATTTCTGCAGAAGAGGAAAACTTGTTATGTAAGACTCAACTATCAAAAGAAGGGACCTTCCTTCAGAATCATCTATTTAACACCCTCATTTTGCAGCTGAGAAATCAAGGCCCAGACATGAGGTGCTGGCCTAGAAACACCCCTCAGAACACTGGCACAACCAACTGACCTTTTGCCTCAAGTCTTGGTGAAGGGGAGGGGGTGATCATTTCTATAAAAAGCCTTACTTGTACCTGTTTTATTCTTTTGAAACATAAGGCATTGTTATTACTACCCCTTTCATCTTGTTTTTTTCTACCTCAAAAGAATGACACATTTTCCATAAATGCCCTTTGAACCTTTGGATCAATACTCTGAGTGTAGGTCACTTAGGAGTTGAAGGCAGGGAAATTTGGCTAATCAAAGAGATCAGCTTCCATATTGTTTTTTTTTTTTTTTTTTTTTTTATGAAATAGCTCAGGTCTCAAGACTTCTGCTCCAAGGTCCCCACATTTTACTTTGCCTTCATACTTTCTGATGTGCTCTTTTTTTTGTAGGGAGAGAATGATTCAAGTTCGAAACAGTTTTGCCTGCATTCTTTTAATGTGCAGTAGTTTTCCCTCTGACACTCTGGTATGGATATTATAAACTAAGTGTGGTAGAATTCCTAGTTAGTGGTACAGGGTCAAAGACTGAGCTGCAGGAGGGGAGAACCATCTCACTCCTGCTTCTTTGAAGAAATTGGAAATGGTGAGCATTGGTCTTTAATGCTGTGTAACAAGTTACCTCAGAAATAATTGCTTATAACAATACATGATTATTTTCTCATAGTTTCTGTGGGTCAGGAATCTAGGCATGAGTTAGCAAGACTCTGTTCAGGGTCTCACTAGGCTGTAATCCAGATGTCAGCTAGTATTGTCCTCTCATTTGAGGATAGCTTCTTCCAAGCTCATTCAGGTTCCAGGCAGAATTCGCTTACTTGGCATTCTAGACTTGGGAGCCCATTCTCTTTCTGGATGTTGGCTGAGGTTCTCGCAGCTGAAAGCTACCCTCAAGGCCTAGCCATTTAGCCCAATCATATGCCCTCTTACACTCAGAAACTCTGACTTTCTCTGTCTTTGACCTCTGGACCTAGACTTGGAAGGCTCCTGGGACTATGTAAGGCCCATGTGGTTAATCTCCCTTTTGATTAACCCAAAGTGTCCACTGATTTTTTTGTTTGTTTGTTTGTTTTGTGCCATCAAATTAATTATGACACATAGTTGGCCTATGGGACATAATAGAACTGCACCATAGAGTTTCTTAGGTATAATTTTTACAAGACCAGGTTGCCAAATATTTTCTCCTGCAGACCTTTCTATCAACAGACAAGTACTTTACCAAGTGCTTGAGAAAGTTCAAACAAGAACTGTAGGCTTAGCATGACTGATTAGGAAATGTTGTTAATAGATTCCCCCAGAAGGGGAAAACTAGTTGTATAAACCTCACTCTATCATAAGAAGAGTTTTTCCTTCAGAATAATTTATTTATCACTCTCACTGTAGCTGAAAGCTTCTTAGTCCACTGATTGTTGTTGTTGTTGTTGTTTGCCGTCGAGTCGGCCCCGACTCATAGCGACCCCTCCTTGGGTTTCCGAGGATTAGCAACCTTAATTACATCTGCAAAAGTTGTAGCTCACCATACTCCCATGTTCCAGCCTCACTCAAGGAAGAGATTGTACAGGGTGTGTACACTAGGAGTGGAGAAGGGTGGGGTCATTTTGCTAGCAGATGTCCTTAGAAGAAATGTCATGTTGCAGACTTTGTAGTTAATTTGAAAAAAATTTGCTGTAAACAAATCCACTGTATTACATATTGTTAGTATATTAAGTCTTGCCATTTATGTAAATACAACCCATGAATCTTAGGATAAGTTTTTGGTTCTTACAGAAACAAAGATAGGCTATAGGCATTCCCCTGTTGGGGTTAGAATGAGGGCATTTGCACAGAGCCCAGGGAATATCAGGAATTCCTGGGGCTTCTCCTTTGGAGAGGAAGGGTCTCAGCATCATGTCCACCAAACAGTATGCACAGTGGCCTCAAGAAATAGAACCAAAACCCAAACGAAACTCACTGCTGTCATGTTGGATCTGACTGGCGGTGAACACTCCTTGGATTTCTGAAGCGATATCACTACAGAAATAGATTGCCCAATCTTCCTTCTTAGAAGTGGCTGATGGGTTTGAACCACCAGCCTTCTGGTTAGCAGTCAGTTGCCTTAGGCACTACACCACCAGAGTGCCTCAAGAAGTACAAGGCAGTCCAAAATCATTCATTTTACCACTGGAAGAAGAATGTTATTAAGATTCTATGGTAATAATAGGTAAGGTTTATTTATAATTTCTCATGGTTCTTTTCCTGTGTGAGCATGTAGGGAGTGTGGAGTAAACCACAGGCAGGTTGATAATTGCAAGGTGAGGGTCCTCTCATCCCCTCTTAAAGGTAGGAACTTGTTATTCCTTCCAGCTGACTTACTAGGAAAGACTGAGGAAAAACAAATATCATACCACCCTGGAAAAGTTGAAAAATATGGCCTTGGTGATAGACTTAATGCAGGAGGTCACACGGTAGAATTTTGCAAGACCAGTGATTTATTCATTGCAAATATCTTTTGTCAACAACATAAACAATGGCTATACATGTAGACTCATAAGCGATGTCATTACTGATGTCAGATGTTTGTTAGCTGAAAGCATAGAATACTGGAAAGATATTTACTTATGTTTTATTGACTATGCAAAAGCATTCAATTGTGTGGATCATAACAAATTATGGATAACATTGAGAAGAATGGGAATTCCAGAACACTTGATTGTACTCATGAACAACCTGTACATAGATCAGGAGGCTATCATTTGAACAGAATAAGGGCATACTGCATAGTTTAAAATCAGACAGGGCATGCGTCAGGTTTGTGTCCTTTCTCCATACTTACTCAATTTGTATGTTGAGCAAATAATCTGAGAAGATGGATTACATGAAGAAGAAAGTGGCATCAGGATTAGAGGAAGACTCATTAACAACCTGTGATATGCAACATTACTTGCTGAAAATGAGGATGATTTGAAGCACTTACTGATGAAGATTAAAGTCTATCATATGTATTACACTTCAATATAAAGAAAACAAAAATTCTCACAAATGGTCCAATAAACAGCTTCATGATGGATGGAGAAAAAATTGAAGTAGTCAAGGACTTCATATTACTTGGTTCTACAATCAAAACCAATGAAAGCAGCAGTCAGGATATCAGAAGAAAGAGTGCATTGTGCAAATCTGCTGTAAAAGACCTCTTTCAAGTGATGAAGAGCAAAGATATCTCCTTGAAAACCAAGGTGTGCCTAACCCAAACCATGGTATTTTCAATTGCTCCTTATGCATGTGAGAGCTGGATGATGAAGGGAGACTGGAGAAGAGTTGAGGAGCTCTGGTAGCATAGTGGCTAAGTCACTTGCCTGCTAACCAGACGGCTGGTGGTTCAAACCCACCAGCCACTCCTCGGAAGGAAGGTTGGGCAATCCTACTTCCGTAGTGATACTGCCTCGAAAACCCAAGGAGGGGTCACTATGAGTTGGGAGAAGAGTTGATGCTTTCTAGTTGTGGTGTTGAAGAAGAATGCTAAGAGTATCATAGACTGCTAAAAGCGCTAACAGATCTGTCCTGGAAAAAGTGCAGCTGGAATGCTCCTTGGAAATGAGAATGGACAGACTTCGTCTGACCTACTTTGGTCTTGTTGTCAGGAGGTAATGTTCTCTGGAGAAGGATATCATGCTTGGTAAAGTAGAAGGTCAATGAAGAAGTGGAAGACCCTGAACAACATGGATGGACACAGTAGCTGCAATGATGGACTCAGTATGGCAAGGATCATGAAGCTGGCACAGGTCTGGGTAGTGTTTCATTCTGCTGTGCATAGGGTTGATATGAGTCAGAGATGACTCAATGACACCTAACAACAACAACTGAAAAAAGGAGAAACATTCTGTATATATTTGTGAGTCATAACAATAAATATGAATGTGAAGAGTGAGGCAGTGATTCCATGGGTAGTTTGGGCCCTGTACTTGGGGCTGGATCTCCAGCCCCAACAATCCAGGACCTTTGGCCCTAGTAAGGAATCTTGCCCACATAGTCTACTGAAGTGACAAGGGGTTCCCTGATGTTGGTTTTCTTGTGCAAATTCCTCCTGAATCTGGAGTTTAGAAGGTTTTGAGTATGCTCCCCACCCCCAGTTAACTGTAGGCCATTAGCAGAACAATCCAGTGTTCTTTCCAAAAAACAAAACCAAAACCAAAACCAAACTTAACTGCCATGGAGTTGGACCTAACTCTTAGCGACCCCTCCTTGGGTTTCAGAGGCTGTATCTCTATGGAAGTATATTGCCCAACCTTTCTTCCAAGGAGTGCCTGGTGGGTTTGGACCACCAGCCTTCTGGTTAACAGTCAAATGCCTTAGGCACTACACCACGAGAGCTCCTTGTGTTCTTTCCAGCCTTCCTGAACAGCTCTGCTCTCAGGTAGGGTGACTCCCATTCAGATACAAGCATACCTCAAGTGACCAGGATCATCAAGCCACCTTAGGTGCTGCCTTCTATGGCCATGTGGACCTTCCACTAGGAAGTCTCCAGGAGTCTGTATACTGCAGGGCAACCAGCTATTTCCATGGCTAGATAGTAGCTGCTAGGGAAGGATCTCTTTAAGAAAGGACTCTGATGGAGTGGTCAAGCTAATGTTTTCAGATTACAAAGAGGGTGGCAAATGACTTTGTTTTCAATGAGGTTTACAAATGGAACCTCTTTAACATAAACTGAATATAGAAAGTATTGTGGCAGCCTTCTCTCCTCTCCTGCCCTCTCATTCCCCCTCCCTGTCTCCTATTTATCCTCTCTCTTCCCCCTTCCCTCTCCCTTTTTCTTTCCCCTTTTCCTTCCATCTCCTTTCCCTCCTCCTATGCCTTCCTTCCCTTTACCCCTCCTCCACTTCCCCATTCTCCTGTTTCTCCTCTTCTTTCTCCTCTCCTCTACCTCACTTCCAATAAGCCCTCCATCTGTACCTTCCTAGGTGAGTCCTACCCCTCTGATGACTACAAGGACCACTATCTCCTTATTGTACCCAAGCCTGCCTCATTCATTCTATAGAATAAATTACTGGAAACTCTTATCTTTTGGGAATTCTCTTCTGAAAGAGCAGGTGGTTTCAAATCCTTTATACTTTCTGTAGGAACCCAACTATTGGTCATGTTAAGGAAGGCAGACTAAAAAGCAAGTGCTTCCAATGATATAAAATCAAGGTTTGACCTTAGGAAAAGGAAATAGAAACATGGTTAAATTTTGTTTTTATCTACCAAGTATCAAGGCTATGTGTCTCTTCAATTGAATAAAGGAGGATGCCAGTGTACTTGGCAGTGAGGAAGCCATACAGAAGGTACCATTTCTGTGTCATGTGTCAGAGCTGACCTTGAATGCGGGGCAGGGCTGTGATTTGACCAGTAGGCTAACCGTAATGAACGCACATGGCCAGCAGGCAGCAGGGCTTGTCACAGCTAGGCAGCAACTTTGAGGAATGTCCTGGCATTCTGAAGAATGTTTGGTTGGTGAAGGAAGAATGCATTTGTGGTCACATTGGCAGCTTGATGCTAGCAGGAGGGGAATGATGTTTATTGGGAGAAACCAGTAAAAAGGTGACATTTAAAGTGGTATGTTTTCTAGTGGTTTACCCAAAACAGCATCACTCAGAGGATTCCCTGATGAGTTCTTACTGCATATTGATGTTGAGATAAGTTTATGTTTCTTCACTTATTTAAATATGAATAAAATACCCTTCAAAGAACTCTTTAAAATGCCTTATGTAGGTTAAACTAGAGTATTTTTCCAAGGTGAAAACAAACAAACAAGCAAACAAACAAAAAAAAGCAAACAAAAAATTAGAGAAGGAACTTACAAATAATATCCTCCTCTAAATGTCTGTTGAAAATAAGTAGCAGGTGTTGAAGGCTGACTATGATGACATTGTTATAAAAATGGTATGCCCTATATGTGATCTTGAGTGGTGCTGAGTGGATAGGCATATGATTATCTCAAGGCTAAAGGTGAGGAGAGGGAGCTGGGATTCAAATTTAAGCTCCCATACTCCTGTCCTAGCTGCCAAGTGGCTAATCCTCTGATTCAAATCTATTGTCACATGGTTAAACGGTCTTCTTTTTTTTTTAATGGTTAGAAGTTTTTAAAGTATTTTTTATTTTGGTAGCATTCACATAATATAAAATTCACCATTTTGACCATTCTAAAGTGAATAATTCAGTGGCATTTAGCACATTCCTAACACTGTGCAACCATCCCCAATATCCAGTTCCAGAACATTTCCATCATCCTAAAAAGACACCCTCCACCCATTATCAGTTTCTCCCATTCATCTGCCCTCACCACTGATAATTTATTTGCTATCTCAGTAGATCTGCCTCTTCTGGACATTTCATACAAATAGAATCAAATAGTATGCTGTCTTTAAGAATATTATTGTTTTCAGAATAAACTTATTATGGAAATTTCCATCACACAAAGTAGAAAAATACATTACATGAGCCCCATGCACAGTCATACAAATTTGAAAGTCACTTACCTTTGCCAGCCTTGCTAACAAATGTCTCTTTACCAGGGAAGAAAAGAGGTACATCAGCCGATACTGGATGGATCTCCATGTGGGGGACTTTGTACGCCTGCGCTGCAATGAGATCATTCCTGCAGATGTCCTGCTCCTTTCCTCCAGTGACCCTGATGGGCTGTGCCACATTGAAACTACCAACCTGGATGGGGAAACGAATCTCAAGCGGCGCCAGGTGGTGCGTGGTTTCTCTGAGCTGGTAAGTAGTTGCCTTAGAGGCAAACTTCCCCCAGGAGGCTGCTGATCAGGTTGCGCTTCTGTTAAGGAATATGAACTTGAGGCCCCAAGGACATAGCTTGCCCATGGGGTACAGGGGGAAACAGAACTCAGTTTTCTGACATGACTCCCACTCATGAAATGTCATAGCAGTTTACCCTTGATATCTGAGACACCTATGATGCCTATCCATACTTCCAGAAGGCCAGACCTGGTGTCATACTCTTTGAATTTTCCACTTTGCCTTGGCTGATGAGAACTTCTGATCCAGTTATTAAGTCCTCATCCTACAAGTGAATGCAAACAGTCTGGCTTATTTTCTACCCTTACTCATTTCCACCATGATTTCCTCATCTATTTTTCTAACTTACATTTGTGCTACTATATTTTTGTAAGCTGCCTCAAATCTTTCTTTGAATGAGGGAAATCATACATTAAAAATTAAAAATAGTTTTGTTTTTTTTTTTCTTTTTTAATGAGGGTATTATACACTGCTGGTGGAAATGTAAAATGGTACAATCACTGTGGAAAACAATATAACACTTCCTTAAAAAACTGGAAGTAGAAATAACATGATCCAGCAATCCCACTACTGGTACATATACTGGAGAAATAAGAGCCATGGCATGAGAACAGATACATCCACAGCCGTGTTCATCACAGCACTTTTGACAATAGCGGAAAGTTGGAAACAACCTAAATGCCTATCAATGGAGGAATGGATCAACAAACTATCGAACATACACACAGTAGAATACTATATAATGTTAAAGAACAATGAAGAATTCCAAACTCTTCATAACATGGATGAACTGAAAGGCCATTATATTGGGTGAAGTTAGTCAATCATAAAAGGACAAATATTGTGTGAGACCACGATTATAAAAAGTCAAGAGAAGGGTTTCACAAAAAAAGAAATATTCTTTGATTGTTACCATGGATAGGTGCAGAAGGGAGGGTAAACCACTAACTAGAGGATTGACGGGTATTAATGAAGAAAAGAAATGAGGCATATTCATCCCAGGTCAGGAGAGCTGGTGAGAGAAAGTGCTATCCCTAAAGGACTAACACTTGTAGATTTCAATCTCTGAGTTTATTGTGCTCCAGGGTTTATTGTGCTCTCTGCCATTCCCTGAATTCTGTCTCATGTTTTCCTGACTCAGTCCTAGGCTTCCCCATACCCCCACCAGTCTTGCTCTAGCCTCCAAAGGACCCTGGTGTCCAAAATTCCTAAGAAGGATATGAACCAACATTGATGTCAGCACAATATGGGGACAGCTCTGCTTTCTCAATTGAGTGAGTCTCAGTGCAGAGCTGGCCAGGAAGTCTGGGCTGTGAAGGCTGTTATGTGCCTTCCTATCCTGGAAAGGAAGATTGGACAATCCACTTCTATAGAGATACCACCTCAGAAACCCAAGGAGGGGGTCACTATGAGTTGGGATTGACTCTGTGGCAGTGAGTTTTTTTTTTTTTTTTTTTTTTTGGTAGAGGAGCTCTGGGTGTGCTGAGAGGAAGATTTTAATGTGAATGAATGAATATGAATATCTAACATGGAAATTCAGACAGTGTGGAAAATATTAAGAATTGGAAGGAGCTCTGGTGGCACAGTGCCTAAGGCGTTTGACTGCTAACCAGAGGGTGGTGGTTCAAACCCACCAGCCACTCTGTGGAAGGAAGACGAGGCAATTTACCTTCCATAAGGATTTACCACCTTGGAAACCCAATGTGGGTCACTATGAGTGAGAATCGACTTGATGGCAGTGGGTTTGGTGTCTTTGGTTTTTAAGAACTGGAGGGAAGAGTGAACATACCTGTTGGGTGGGTAGGAGAAAGTCACACAAGTTTATCTCCTAAGTCAACTCTCAAAAATACCTTCCTTGTTTCTTATCTTCTACTCTCTTTTAACTACTGAGCCCAATAATACCTAAAAGTCATACCTGCTCACTTTTCCCCCAAACAATAACTGGAATATCTCATTGCTTAATGGTGCATTCTATAAATGAGATGTTTATAAGTTATAATTCAAGCATGACTTAAATGGCTATATTCTATGTTGCCCTATTTAGAGCCCCCATAAATGCCTGTGCAAGTAAATAGAATTGACCCATAATCTAGTTCAACTGATCAAAAGTACCAACAAAAGCAATTTTGATTCAAAAATTTCTTTATCAGTACTGAAATTCTTTAATATGCATATCTCTTCACTCTGCTTTTGTTCTTTTCCCTCAGTATCTGACAACATTTTTTTGGTACTTGAATTCTCTTTTATGCATGATTGTTCTGCTATACATAAACCACCCCATGGAGAATAAAGATAGAAATCCCCTGAATTTTAAAAGGCCCACAAGTGAAAACCAAGGTTCTAACTGCAACATTACAATGCCAGGAGTATTGAAACACAGTATATTTCAGGATTATTTTTTTCATAGAATAGAGTTAGTTAGTGTCTCAGACAGTTTAAGACTGATAATGATTTGTGTCAAATACCAAATAATATTTTACCAGCCCTGAGGGTGGTGCCCAGGAGAGAGTGTAGGAACAGCAACCTGGGCAGTACAGGCTTGTGCTGTGGGTAGGAGGATGTGCCCTGCACTCTCCTGGTATTGGAGAATCCTGCCCCTCCTAGCCTGGAGAACAGATCCACACTGGAATCTGGAACACAGGCACAGTCCTCCTCCGGTGTCCTTCCAGCACCCTCTACTGATGAGGCAACATCTTAGCTTCTCTCCCCACACACTCCATTTTCTGAAATTGTTATAAATTGTTTGCTTAAGAGTCGTGGGTTGCAGGAATGGTTAGTGAGCTCAGCTGCTAACCAAAAGGTGGAAAGTTCAGTTATACCCAGAGCCACCTGAGAAGAAAGATGGGCAGTCTGCTTCTGAGAACTCAGCCATTGAAAACCCTATGGAGCACAGACTAACTCTGCCATACATGGGGTCACCATGGGTCAGAGTTGACAGGAATGGGTTTACTTTGGTTGGGAAAGAATGTTGAGAAAGCAGAACATAGCCTAGTACTTTAAGACAATTGGGTGAATACAAGGAGAGGACATGCAGGGGTGAAATAAATCTGGGCCTACTCACAGCTGTTGTTGTTGTTGTTGTTATTGTGCCGTCGAGTCAGACCCAACTCATAGCGACCCTTCCTTGGGTTTCCGAGGCAGTACCACTATGGAAGTAGATTGTCCCATCTTCCTTCCGAGGAGTGGCTAGTGTGTTTGAACCACCAGCCTTCTGATTAGCAGACAAGTGCCTTAGGCACTAATATTTCATGCAGAATATATAAGCACCCATATCCAAGGGTGACTGTGAAGGCGGGTCAAGGTAGGCTGTGTGGTAGTGACTCAAGAATGCCCTTGGGGACCCATACCACTCAGCCCTGGTCACTATAGTGGCCATGAAGTTCTAGTTAGTTGCACATGTCGGTGATGAGTCCATAAATGGGCACAGATATCTTGGAAGAGGTTATATGTACAGGACACATATCCTTTAGAACTTAACAGAGTGGGGAAATTTGGGAATATTTCATAGTAGAAGCTCAAAGAGCTACTGACTGTTTGTGAAAAACCTCTACTGCTGCAGAGAGGGGCAAGCCTGAGAGGAGGGTTAAAGGATCATTACAGAAGCAGCCACTTTCATTATGCACACAAATTAGTACAAGTTATGAAGGCTTCTGGGGACAGGTGTCCCCAAGGAACACAGCCTGCTGCTTTTCAATTTTCACTGGAAATCTCTAAGGTGATATCCACACACCATACTGGGGAAAATGTTCCTAAGGAACCACTGAGACCCTATTAAATATTCTAGCACTTAGGGAGTCAGCCCTGGGAACAAGAAAGCATTAGTACATAGAAAATCTTAGGATTGTGTGTCAGGAATCCAAACATCTGGAAAACAATGAGAATCATCTTGTCTCTTACATTGACAAACATTTTAAAACAATTTCCCTTCTTTTTAATATAAATCATGGGAGATGATGATTGTCACACCATTTATAGACAAGGAGCAGCACAAGTGAAGGTAGGGGATTCTTTCAAGACCAGCTGAGTTAGGATAATCTCCTGAGCTAGCCCGAGAGGGATGTCCCCTTATCCCTGTTGCACTTTATCACTTCTCTTTATATACACATGTGTGTTCAGCCCTGAAGCCCTTTCCACTAAGCTGTAGACATCACATTCAGTGTGTCACATTTGTAACATTTGACTTGTAAAGGTAACATATAATGCAACATTTCACATGTAAGAGTATCATGTGTAACATTTCCAGTCATTTCTGAGGAATCAGAAATTCCCTAGCTATAATGCTGAATGGATTTCAGCAGAACTTCCAGACTAAAACAGACTAGGAAGAAAAAGGCCTGGTGATCTACTTCCAAATATCAGCCAGTGATAACCCTATGAGTCATAATTATTAGATCCTCAGCCTGTCATGGGGATGATGAATGAATTGACAGCATTACATTCCATTGTGCATGGGGTTGCCATAAGTCAGGGCCATCTTGATGGCAGCTTACAACAGCCTGGTAATTTTATATAAAAATACTTTTTTTAGAAGGTTATTTTTTTAAAAAATTTTATTATGATTTGGGTGAAAGTTTACAGAGCAAAGTTGTTTTCCGTACAGCAGTTCACATATACTTTGTCTCATGACATTGACTACAATCTCCCACAATGCAACAGCTCACCTCCTGCTCCCTCCCCATAGCCACCTCTTCCCTGTGTCCTTCCCTCCATGCATTCCTGCCCCATGAACTGTCTTCCTGTGCACACACAGCCCTTCTATTTTCCCATGATTGATCTCTCCGAGGAGTATATCTACCCAATATAAATATTCAGTTCATATGCCTGTCTTTTGTTTGGCTGGAAGCCACAGGAGTAGGTTAATTCCAGATCTGAAGAGCAGATAGGGGCCATAAACTCAGGGATTCCACCAGGCTTTATCAGACCAGTAAACATGGTCCATTTTTTTTTTTTTTTTTTAATGACTTTGAATTTTGTTCCACATTGTTTCCTACTCCATCCAGGGTCTACTACATCAGTCTCCCTTTTAGTGGTTGACAAAAGGAGTTCTGGTAGCATAATGCCTAAGGCACTTGACTGCTAACCAGAAGGCTGGCAGTTCAAACCCACCAGCCACTCCTCGGAAGGAAGGTTGGGCAATCTACTTCCTTAGTGGTATTGCCTTGGAAACCCAAGGAGGGGTTGCTATGAGTCAGGTCTGACTTGACGGCACATAACAATAACAATAACAACTGAGTGGTTGACAGTGGTAGCCTGGCACCATCTAGTTCTTCTGGTCTCATAGTTGTATAGGTAGAGGATCGCGTGGTGTACCAGTCCCTCAGGCTAATTATTTCCATGCATCTTTGGTTTTCTTCATTCTTCTTTGCTCTGGATGAGGAGAGACTCATTGTTGCATCTAGATGGCTGACAAGCTTCTAAGATACCAGTTGCTGCTTGTCAAAGTAGGATGTAGAACAATGTTTTTGTATAGTATGATATGCCTATTGAGCAGAAACTTATTTTTGTTATTTTGATTCCTTTAACAAATATTTACTGAGTACCTGCTCTGCTTCAAACACTATTCTAAGCATGACATTGATGGAAACAGGCAAACATCTCTTCCTCAGGGAGGACATGACACAGTGATAATTGTTCAGGAGTAAACCAGACAGCAAGGAAGAGGAAATGATTATTGGGTGGGGCTGGAATTTCTAATTGGTGCCCAGGATAGGTCTCCCTGAAGGAGCTGGAGAGTCCTGCACCCAAGGCCGTCCCAAGCAAGCCACATGCAAATTAGGGAAGAGCAGTTCAGGAGGTGATTTCCATGTTAATTTATTGAGAAAAAGTCTTTCAAGAATTCATCGTTTTGATTGACCTGATAGGGTTATGTGCACAGCCTAGGCTTATTGAGCACAACTCATGAACTGTCCTTGTAACAGTTTGGAGCAGAAATTTTGTGGGGAGAGCTGAAACATTGAGCTTGCTATAACTCATTCTTCACAGGTATGTGTGAATGTGTGTGCATGCACATGTGCATAGGAGTATGTCCCAAATAAGAAAACAAAATGAAACTTCCCAGACTCTTCTATTATGGGGAATGTTTGAGAGCCCTTACTCTAAAAGATGCACATGATTGACCAAATCTGTACCGACTCTCAGAAAGTGATTAGCTATCTCTTTATTTTGCCTTTGTATGTTTACAAAATTCTCACCAATATCATTAAATGGGGTGTCTGGCACTTTCAGGCGGTGATAAAATACAGGTTTCATTTTTAAATGACCATCAATCCTCCCCAGGGTTACTTGACAGAATTCAAGGAGCTTAGAAAAATAATTTCAAAAGTCCAACTATATAGAAGACAAAATGAATTTTTGTTTTTGTTTTTATTTCTACTTACACTTGATTCTAACCTACCAGCCACTCCTCAGAAGGAAGGTTGGACAAGCTACTTTCATAGTGATACTGCCTCAGAAACCCAAGGAGGGGTTGCTATGAGTCAGGTCTGACTCGACGGCACATTAACAACAACAACAACAACAACACATGATCCTAAAACTATCTGCCACAAGATGACTACAGGTGCACTACAGTTTTAAGAATACTCAGTTCTTTGGCCCAAGTTTCTTTTGTAGTAGATTTTTAACTTCCAAATCTTAAATTAAATTGTTGTTCTCAGATACTGTCAAGTGTCTGCGACTCATAGTGATCCTATGTACAGCAGAACTAAACACTGCCCTATCCTGTGCCAGCCTCACAATCCTTGCTATACCTGAGCCCATGGTTGCAGCTAGTATGTCAATCCATCTCATTGAAGGTCTTCCCCTTTTTATTGACCCTCCACTTTACCAAGCATGATATCCGTTTCCAGGGAATGTCCCCTTCAGATAACATGACTGTTCTGTTTACCTAGTGCCAGGCTCTAGGGCCTGGGTAAAAGCCCCTCAACCTTAGGCTGGTGCCTCTTGCTCCCGGCCCACTGAAGCTAGAGACATCTCTTCACTCAGGCAGCTACTGTCTGCTGTGGCTAACAAGCCCAAGATTGACAAACAAAATGGCATAGTCCTGATGTTACCAAACCACATGGCAGGCCATTAATTCAAGTCCATTGAAAGTCCCAAAGTTGGCAGAGCATGGCAGGCTGTTGAACAACAACATGACTACATGTAGGGTTCAAGCGTGCCATAAGCTAGAAACCATTCCCAAAACTGTTTCTTATATGTGGGAAGCAGACTACATACCAAAGCAGCTACTCAGCTGCTCTAATAGATTCCACCATGGAATTAAGTACCAATCTCACCATGGGGAATAACTACATCCAGCTGCCCAGCCACTCAACCAGGCCCAACCAAGTAGACACACAAACTTAACCACCACAATGAACAAAGTAGGTCAGATAAACTGGCCTTCTCACTTCCAAGGAACATTCTGGCTACACTTCTTCCAGGACAGATATGTTAGTTCTTTGGGCAGACCATGATACTTTCAGTATTCTTTGCCAACACCACAACTAGAAAGTATCAGCTCTTCTTCTTCAGTCTTCCTTATTCATTGTCCAGCTTTCACGTGCATATGAAGTAATTGAAAATACTATGGCTTGTTTAGGCACACCTTAGTCTTCAAAGAGACATCTTTGGTTGTCAGTTTTTTACAGAGGTCTTTTGCAGTACATTTGCCCAGTGCAATATGGCTTGATTTCTTGACTGCTGCTTCCATTGGTGTTGATTGTGGAACCAAGCAAGTAATATGAAATCTTTGACAACTTCAGTCTTTTATCCTTTTCTTGTGATGCTGCTTTTTGGTCAGTTGTGAGGATTTTTGTTTTCTTTCTGTTGGGATGTAATCCATACTGCAGACTATAGTCTTTAATCTTCATCAGTAAGTGCTTCAAGTCATACTCACTTTCAGCAAGCAAGCTGTGTCATCTGCATGTCACAGGTTGTTAGTGAGTCTTCCTTCACTCTTGGTACCATGTTCTTCATATCCAGCTTCTTGGATTATTTGCCTAACATACATATTGAATAAGTATGGTGAAAGGATACAACCCAGACACACTGCCTCCATGATTTTAAACCATGCAGTATTCCTTTGTTCTGTTTGAATAACAGCTTCCTAATCTATGTACAGATTCCTCATGAGCAGTTAAGTGTTCTGGAATTCCCATTCTTCTCAATGTTATCTATAATTTGTTATGATCCACACAGTCAAATGCCTGCATAGTCAATAAAACACAAGTAAACATCATTCTGGTATTCTTCACTTTCAGCCAAGATCCATCTGACATCAGCAATGATATATCATTGTTCCACATCCTCTTCTGACTCCAGCTTGCATTTCTGGAAGTTCCTTGTCAATATACTGCTGCAGCCATTTTTGAGTTATCTTCAGCAAGATTTTACTTGCATGTGATATTAATAATATTGTTTGATAATTTCCACATTCTGTGGGATCATCTTTCTTTGGAATGGATATCTTATTGGAATCTTTCTCTTCCAGGCAGTTTGCAAGGTAGCTGTCTTCCAAATATCTCAGCATAGAAGAGTAAGTGCCTCCAGTGTGACATCATTTGTTGAAACAGCTCAATGGGTATTCCATCAATTCCTGGAGCCTTGTTTTTTGCCAGTTCATTCAGTTGTATCTTCAACTTCTTCTTTTAATACCTTTGGGTTTTGATCATATGCCATCTCCTGAAATGGATAAACATCGACCAATTCTTTTTGGTACAGTGACTCTCTGTGTTCTTTCTGTCTTCTTTTGATGTTTCCTGCATCATTCACTATTTGCCCATAAAATCTCTCAATATTGCAACTGAAGGCTTGAATTTTTCCTTCCGTTCTTTCATCTTGAGAAATACCGAGAATGTTCTTCCCTTTTGGTTTTCTAACTCCAGGTCTTTGCACATTTCATTATAATAATTGACTTTGTCTTCTCGAGCTGCTCTTTGGAATCTTCTGTTCAACTCTTATCTGGTCATTTCTTCCATTTGCTTTAGCTATTCAAGAGCAAGTTTCAGTCTCTTCTGACGTACATTCCTTCTTCCTTTCCTTTCCTTTCTTTTTAATGACCATTTGCTTTCTTCATGTATGATATTTTTGATGTCATCTCAAACTTCATCTGTTTTTTGGCCATTGGTGTTCAGTGTGTCTAATTTGTTCTTAGATGTTCTCTAAATTTAGGTGGAATACAATCAAGGTCATATTTTGGCTCTTGTAGACTTGTTTTAATTAACTTCAGATTGAACTTGAACTTGCATTTGAGCAGTTGATGGTCTGTTTCAAAGTCAGCTCTTGGCTTTGTTTTGACTGAAGATATTGAGCTTCTCCATTGCCTCTTTCCACAGATGTATTCAATCTGATTCCTATGTATTCTATCTGGTGAAATCCACATGTATAGTCATCGCTTATGTTGTTGACAAAAGGTTTGCAATGAATAAGTCCTTGGTCTTACAAAATTCTATCATGCAATCTCCAGCATTTTCTATCACCAAGACCATAGTTTCCAAATATTGGTGATCCTTCTTTGTTTCAAACTTTTGCATTCCAATACCAGTAATAATCAACACATCTTGGTTGCATGTTTGGTCAATTTCAGATTGCAGAAATTGGTAAAAATCTTCAATTTCCTCATCATTGGCTTTGGTGGTTAGTGCATAAATTTGAATAGCAGTAGGAGCTCTGGTAGCATAGTGCCTAAGGCATTTGACTGCTAACCAGAAGGCTGGCAGTTCAAACCTACCAGCCACTCTTCGGAAGAAAGGTTGGGCAATCTGGCTGAAGGTTGATAATATCTGGTTAACCTGAAGTATTTAGCCAAAAAGATCTTACTATATTTTAAAAAAATTTGAATATTTTTTGTTATACATTTAATTTCACTTTTTGTTGTGTGGTTGAAGTGTGAAGTGTTGTTATTTTTTGTTTTGTTTTGCTCTATTTTTTATTCCAGCAAAAAGACAAAACAATAAGAAGCTTTTAGTGTACTTATGGTAGAATAAAATATGTGTTTCTATTTTCCTCCTTGACTTTATTTTCAGTATAAAATGTGGAATATAATTAAATGTCAATTTACCTAAATTTAGTTGAATTGTATCAGCAATTGCATATGCTTACAGATTTACTTTGTCAACCTGAAGTATTTAGGCAAGAAGATCTTACTATATTCTATAGAAATTTTGATGTATTTTGTTATACACTTAATTGTACTTTTTGTTGTGCAGTTGAAAGTGTGCAAGTATTGGTGTTTTTTGTTTTGTTTTGCTCCATTTTTTATTAAGTAAAAAGACAAATAAATAAGAAGTTTTTAGTGTACTTATGGTAGAATATGTGTTTCTGTTTCCTTGATTTTATTTTAAGTATGAAATGTGAAATTTAATTAAATATCAACTTACCTAAATTTAGTTGAATTGTATCAGCAATCACATATGCTTACAGATTTACTTTGTGTGTTCATGTGTATGTGTTGTGTTGAATTTATGAAACAGAAACTTTTTGTATATCAGTAGGAATAACTAAGAAAGTGAGGTAGACTAGTGTATGTGTTTATGTGTATGTGTATGAATGAGACTATATCTATCTGTGTTTGTGTGTGTGACAGTGTATATGTGTGAGTTTGTATGTGTGTTGTATGTGAGTGTGTTTGTGGCAATAGGTGTGTGATTGTCTGCATTCCAAAGAAGAAAGAAAAAGGAAGTGAAATTGCTTTCTTAGCGTCTAATTTTCTATTATCTTTACATTTAGGAGAGAGTAAATATTCTTTTCTGGC
Organism: Orycteropus afer afer; assembly: GCF_000298275.1. Lineage (NCBI taxonomy): Eukaryota > Metazoa > Chordata > Mammalia > Tubulidentata > Orycteropodidae > Orycteropus > Orycteropus afer. The sequence continues at coordinate 6,642,969 of NW_006921733.1, forward strand.
TAAGATATAGTACACTAGAGATAGGCTGGTCAGAAAGTCAGTGTTCTCAGGGAATCTGGACTTTTCAGCTTAGTGTGGATACCTCCTGTGAATCATCAGAGGTAAGGTGGTAGAGGTAAGTTCCAGTCTTTGTCCTCTGGGTTCAGAATACTTCTTTCCTCAGTAGGGAGCCTTGGCCTATGCCATTCCCCCTTAGTGCTGTAACACTTCTTTTTTCCACAAGCACAGCCATGCTTCCATTCACCAAACCTTGATTCCCACAGTCATGTGCTTTCGTTTATCCTAATTTTACTTCTGAAATTTGGAAGGTCTGTTTCTCAATTTCACCAGTGATTATTGGGAAGGTTGTATAATGCTTTGAATTTGCATGTATTACTCAAATGGAAGGCAGTATTGGGTTTCTCACTGTGGTATTTGTGATTCTTAGAGTCCCATTGACCCAGGATGGAGAGATGTGGAAGCAGAGAGACACACATATGCACTTTCATAATAATATTAATATAAAGCAGAGCTCATAAGGGAATCTTATCTTTAAGGAGAGCAAAGACTCTACTTGGGAAAATGCTGCCTACTTGGGTATGTATGGAAGTGTGCTCAATTTTATTGAACCAAACCAAAACCCAAACTCACTGCCATCAAGTTGTTTCTGACTCATAGTGACCCCTCCTTGGGTTTCCAAGGCAATATCTCTACGAAAGTAGATTACCAAATCTTCCTTCTGAGGAGTGACTGGTGAGTTTGAAGCACCAGCCTTCTTATTACCAGTCAAATGCCAAATTTTACTGAAGGTAGTCTAAATTGGTTGAAAACAGTATTGATATATATTCAGAGCTTTTCTACCATTTCTAATGAATAATCAGTGCAGTTAAAGAAACCAAAGAAGTAACTGAATGACCCCATTGTAGTTTTTAACTAAGTTGAGATCTAAACAAAATCCTTAGTTTATAGTTTATCACTGTTAAATTAAGCGATATTCAGTAGTATATCTGTCAGAAGATTTATACTTCTCTCCCTACTAAATATAAAATGACAAGAACTATAGCTATAGTTTGTCATTACCAATAATGAAAATACATCTCCTTGGATTCCAAAAAGTGTTTATTCAAGTATGTCTTGTCAGAGTTATAGAAGTTAAGAATTGGGCCATAGAATAGAAATCATTAATTATCACAGAAATCACACACACACACACACACACACACACACAGAGAGAGAGAGAGAGAGAGATAAAGATTTAACCAAACTTCATTTGACTATATTGTCTTTGTTTGAACTGGGGGAAAAAAAAAAAAAAAAAGTTCTCACTCATTGGACTTTAGTACCTGCCCCTGCAGAAAGCTAAATGAGCATCTCATTAATATGAAAAATAAGGCTGACTTCAAAGGGTTCCAAATAAGGGTTTCTTTTAGATAGAACTTCAAATGTTAGCTTGACTGTCAGGCAGATATTTTGTGGGGTTGGTTTCAATCATGAGACTTGCACCAAGATGTGAGCCTGCTGGGTTATTTTGAGTGTTGTCATGTCAATGCTAAAAATGGATGGGGGAGGTTGTTGATGCAGGAATGTGTTTTGTGGCTGATGTCAGTCTCTCTGCTCTAACATTCCAAACCAAACCAAACTCACTGCCTTTCAGTCAATTTTGACTCATAGTGACCCTTCCTTGGGTTTCCCAGGTGGTAACTCTATGGAAATAGATTGCACACTCTTCTTTTTGAGGAGTGGCTAGTGGGTTTGAACTGCCAGCCTTCTGGTTAGCAGTCAGATGCCTTAGGCTCTATGCCACCAGAGCTCCTGCTCTAGCATAACAGATTGGAAAGAAAACTCAGATAAGAAAAGCATTTTTGAAGAAAAATAAAGTAGGAGGTCTCACACTCCCAAATCTCAAAATCTGCTATACAGGATAGACCCATCCATATATGAACAGCTGATTTTTGACAAAGGATCAAGGACCCCTCCTTGGGTTTCTGAGGCAGTATCACTGTGGAAGTAGATTGCCCAACCTTCCTTCCAAGGAGTAGCTGGTGGGTTTGAACCACCAGCCTTCTGGTTAGCAGTCAAATGCCTTAGGCAGTATGCCACCAGTGTTCCCAGGGGCCTTAATTTATGTCATACATAGACTATCAAACATCACCCAAAATGCATATGCACTGAAAAAGAAGCTAGATGACTGGAACCTTTTTAAAAATTAAATTCTTATGCACATCAAAAAACTTATCCAAAAAAATAGAAAGAGAACCTACAGATTGGGGAAAAATATTTGGCTATGACATACCTGCCAAAGGACTTATCACCAAAATTTATAGAAAAGTTCAGTACTGCTACACTAAAAAGACAAACAATCCAATTCAAAAATGGGCAAGGGACATGAACAGACACTTCACTAAAGATAATATACTGGCAGCCAACAAACACACGAGGAAATGCTCATAATCATTAGCCATTAGACAGATGCAAATCAAAACCACAATGAGATATCATCTCACCCCAGCAATAATAGCAAAGTTCAACAAGACAGAAAATAACAAATGCTGGCGAGGTTGCAGAGAGATTGGAATTGTCATACATTGCTGGTGGGACTGCAAAATGGTAGAACCATTGTGGAAAATGGTATGGCGTTTCCTTAGAAAACTGAAAATAGAAATACCATTTGATCCAGCTTTTTATTACTAGGAATATATCATAAAGAGGTGAGAGATAGGATGTGAACAGACATATGCACACCCTTATTTGTCATAGTGCAATTCACTAATCAAAGAGATAGAAACAACCTAAATGCTCATCAGCAGATGAATGGATAACTGAATTATGGTACATTCACACAATGGAATACTATGCTACATTAAAGAATAGTGAAGAATACATGAATTATCTCACCATGTGGATGGATCTGGAGGACATTATGCTGAGTGAAGTAAGGACAAATATTGTATGAGCCCATTATTGTAAAAAGTCAAGGAAGGGTTTACTTAGCAAAGGGAACTTGCTTTGTACATTACTGGGGATGAGAAGGAAGAGGAGGGAAAATTTCAGACTAGTTGCGGGCCACATGTTGATTTCATTAAGGAGAGAGATGGTATGGAAATAGTTTGTGATCAGCCTGATGACACTGGGGAAGGGAAGATCACTGAAATGTGCACATAAGTTACAGACAACAGAGGCAAATGCTAACATATGCACAATACTACATTACCACTAACACCAAACACCAGGCTGCAGATAAATGCATAAGACAACTGAGAAGATCAAGTGGGGGTCAGTGAACAGGAATGCACCCTAGACCAAGTAAGGATTTAGATGAAGGTAATCTTGCATAGATACTAGTGATACAAAATTAGTCACACTCATTACAGAAGCAACAGAAGACAGAGTTGGAGTAATCTCTCAGAGCCAACCAAACACCTTGGGAGAAAGAATCACCAGGCCTGCTGACTCAGGACTATGGTATTAGAGAACACCAGCCTCAATTGGCACAACATAGTACATAAAAATCTTGTTCTACAGCCTACTTTGGTGAGTAGCAACTGGTGTCTTAAAAACTTTTGAGTAACCATCTAAGATGCAACTAATGGTCTCCTCTCATGTGAAGCAAAGAAGAGTGAAGAAAATAAAAGACATTTGGAAATAATTAGTCCAAGGATATATTGTCCTTGAGGCCACAGGAACTAGATGGTGCTCTGCTACCAATGCCAACCACTCGGGTAGGGATCAAAACTGGAGATCCTGGATAGAGTGGGAGGAAAAACGTGGAACAAAATTCAAAAACACAAAAGTGACCAGAATTACTGGTCAGGTGGAGTCTGGTGAGACCTCTAAGACTATGGCTGTGGGATACCCTTTGGGCCCAGGATTGAACTCACTCCCAAGGATTGGCTCTCTGCCCAACAGTAGAAAGACTTACATGTAGAACACCTAACCCAGGGCAATGCACTCACCTACTCTAGGGAAATACACTCCTTAGAGTAATTGGCAATGGAACACTAGAGGGGCAGAAGTCACAAGGAGGGAAAGCTGGACAGACAGGTTTGCATACTTAAGAAGGGCATAGGGTGGGGGGTGGGGTCACAAATGGGAGGGGAAGAGTGTGTTATGGTCAGGGATGGTAATTGGGGCATGAAATCAAATATACATGAACTATTGAATGTAAAACAAATTTTGTACTTTAAATTTGCACCCAAAACACAATAATAATAGTAATAATAATAATAATAAAGGACTAGCAAGAAACTGAAAATCTTTCATGTCAGCAAGGCAGCAACCATATAACTTTCCTGAGTACTTCTGCTCATGGAAAGATATCCTGAATAATGGCCTCCTGAAGAGTCTGTAGACAGGACACCAAGAGGCAGGCGCACCCTTGAAATAGGGAAGATCTGGGTCTGCCAGTATGGATGTATGGATTACACCATAACATAAAGAAAAATTTTCTCACAACTGGACCAATAAGCAACATCATGATAAAAGATAAAATATTGAAGTTGTCAAGGATTTCATTTTAATTGAATCCACAGTCAACACCCATGGAAGGGACAGTTAAGAAATAAAACGGTGCATTCTGTTGGGCAAATCTGCAAAAGACCTCTTTAAAAAAAGTCTTTTTTATAAAGCAAAAATGTTGCCTTAAGAACTAAGGTATGTTTAACAAAGGCCCCAAATCCATTAAATGGGGAAGAGAATGTTTGTTTAATAAATGGTGCTGGCAAAACT
>NW_006921733.1:6649867-6663139 GCF_000298275.1 Orycteropus afer afer
GTATGCCTGACCGAACTCATGGCATTTTAAATAGCTTCATGTGCATGGGAAAGCTGAGCAGTGAAAAAGGAAGACTGAAGAAGAGTTGATGCATTTGAATTATTGTGTTGGTGAAGAATATTGAGTATACCAGGGAATTCTAGAAGGGAGGTCTGGTGGTGTAGTGCCTAAGGCATACGACTGCTAGCTAGAAGGTTGGTGGTTCAAACCCACCAGCCACTCCTTGGAAGGGAAGACTGGGCAATCTACGAAGAAGAAACAAATTGGTCTTGGGAGAAATATAGCCAGAGTGCTCCTTAGAACAGAGATGGTGAGACGTCATCTCACTTACACTGGACATGTTATCAGGAGGGACCATTCACTGGAGAAGGACATAATGCTTAGTAAAGTAGAGTCAGAAAAAAAAGAGGAACACCCTTAAGAGGATTGATTGATACAGTGGCTGGAACAGTTGACTCAAGCATAGCAACAATTGTGAGGATGATGCCGGACCAGGCAGTGTTTCATTCATAGTGCAGTTATTATGAATCAGAACGGACTCAACAGCACCTAATTACAACAGCTGGGTCTGTCATGGCATTTGCTCAGCAAGCAAAGACTGTGGAAGAATGATATATCACCCCCTCTAGCCCCATAAAAACAATAACAAACAACCATAGAGCACTCACTGTGTGTAGGCTCTCTTCTTTTTACATGGCTTTGCTGCTATGATCCTCTTAACATCCCTGTGGGAGTAGTAATGTCATCATTCTCATTTAAAAGATAAAGATTGAGGTACCATGAAGAAGCTCCTTGCCTAGTATGGGATAGTCGTGAGGGTGAGTCTCAGTGCCTGGTAGTAAGCCATCCTTAGTGCCAACTCCAGCGGTGATCACCCTAACTCTGGAATATTCAGGTTCATTGAAAGGGGGCTGGGCAACTGCACAGCAACAGTAAAGTCTGGAAGAAATCAGGAGCAATTAGTATTTCTATCAATCAAAGTTTTATCTTCTACTATTAGCAATAGTTTCTGATGTTCCTGAGCACAGAATTGATGCTTCTGACACTGTAAATAGGACAAATAGGACACTGGTAGGCCCATGTGATGAGCTAGAAGGTGAAATGTAGTGCCAAGTTACCCAAAAAAAAAAAAAAGAGAGAGAGAGAGAGAGAAATGAAAGAAACATTGTCATTGGGTATATCCAGACTCATAATGACCCTGTAGTACAGAGTAGAACTGCCCCATAGGGTTTCCTATGTTGTAATCTTTACAGAAGGAGATTGCCACATCTTTCTTCTGCTGAGCAGCTGGTGAGTTCAAACCTCCAACCTTTCAGTTAGTAAGTGGCCAAGCTCTTAACCATTGTGCTACCAGACTTCCTTGCTGTCAGGTCATGGAGATGAAAAACCTCAGAACTTGGAACCCACTAGATGCTCTGTGGAAGCTTCCAGATGAGGCAATCAACTTCCATAAAGATATATTGTTGTTAGGTGCCATCAAGTTGGCTCTGAGTCATAGCAACCATGTGTACAACAGAACAAAACACTGCGCAGTTCTGCTCTATCCTTAAAATACTTTACATGCTCGAGCCTATCATTGCGGCCACTGTGTCAATCTTGTTGAGGATCTTCTCCTTGTTTGCTGACCCTCTACTTTACAAAGCATGATAAAGAATGCTCCAGGGAATGGTCCCTTCTGGCAGCATGACCGAAGTAGGTCAGACTAAGTCTAGCCATTCTTGCTTCCAAGGAGCCATTCTTACTGCATTTCCTCTGGGACATATTTGTTTGTTCTTCTAGTAGTCCATGGTATTTTCAGTATTCTTCACCAACAGCACAATTCAAAGGCATCAACTCTTCTTTGCTCTTCCTTATTCATTGTCTACCTTTCATATGCATATGAGACCATTGAAAATACCATGGCTTGGGTCAGGCACACAATAGTGTTTAAAGTGACATCTTTATTCTTCATGACTTTAAAGAGGTCTTTGCAGCAAATTTGCCTAGTGCAACAAGACATCTGATTTTCTGATTGCTGCTTCCATGGGTGTTGGCTGTTGATCCGAGTTAAAATGAAATCCTTGAAAATTTCAGTCTTTTCTCCATGATTTTGCTTATTGGCCCACTTGTGAGGATTTTAACTTTAAGCTGAGGTGTAATCCATATTGAAGACTGTACTCTTTGATCTTCATCAAGAAGTAAGTGCTTCAAATCATCTTCATTTTCATCAAGCAAAGTTAAGTGATACTCATATCACAGATCCTGATGTCACATTCCTCTTCATATAATCCAGCTTCTTGGATTATTTATTCAACATTAATAAGTATGGAGAAAGAATACAACCCTGACGTACACCTTTTCTGATTTTAAACCATTCAGTATCCTCTTGTTCTGTTCGAATGATAGACGCTTGGTCTATGTACATATTCCTCCCTAGAAAATTAGGTGTTCTGGAATTCCCATTCATTGTAATATTATCCATAGTTTGTTATGATCCACACAGTTTGATACCTTTGCATAGTCAATAAGGCATAGGTAGACATCTCCGTAAATATTTACAGCCTTGGAAACCCAATGGGGTTGCTATGAGTCAAATCAACTCAATGACAGTGGGCAATGGTTTTTTTTTTTTTTTTAAGTTCTCTTAGGCCCAAGAAGGGGTCATGATGAGTCAGATCCAATTCAATGGCAGTGAGTTTTTTTTTTGTGTGTGTGTGTGTGTGTGATATTTGAGGGGTTGTATCTGAGAAAATGGGAGCTCTGGTAGTGTAGTGCCTAAGGCACTTGACTGCTAACCAGAAGGCTGGCGGTTCAAACCCACCAGCCACTCCTCAGAAGGAAGGTTAGGCAATCTACTTCTGTAGTGATACTGCCTCAAAAACCCAAGGAAGGGTCGCTGTGAGTCGGGTCTGACTCCACAGCACGTAACAACAACATCTGAGTAAAAAAAATCAGGCTTTTTTTAGGAAGGACCTCTATTATCTGCAGGGGTCAAAGGCCAACTAACTGGAGTTCCACCTTCAAGCCCTGCATTTCTCTAGGACTCCACAGGCAGAAATGCCCAAGGCTTTCTGGGGATTTTTCCCCTCCCAGGGATCCTATTTGAATTTGCAAAATCAAAGAGGAAGGAGAGTATCAAGACTAATTGGGTGGTAGTATTCTTAAGCTAATCATGTTAACTTCCACTGACTGGAAGAGGAACAGGCTTTTCACTTGATGGCTGTATTGCTAAAAATTTTGGCCCTAGCAAGTTTGCCAAGTGTGATAGTTAATGTTTTGTGTCAGCTTGCCTGGACCATGTTTCTTAAACAAGCAGTTGTGATTTAGTAGTCTCCATGAGGAGATCTGATGTATTGTATTCATATCCATGATGCGATATGCCGTGAGCAGCCAATCAGTTGAAAGAGTTTCCTCAGGGGTGTGGCCAGCTTTCAATATAGATAGATAGATAGATAGATAGATAGATAGATAGATATCCTGGCAAAATACTCTTTCTGCTGGATCTTGCTCCTACATCTAGTTTATAATCTCTGGTTCTTGGAACTGAACCAGTGACATGGCATATTGCGTGCCAGTCTTTGGATTGTTGTTTTCCAGCCTGTGAGCCAACAATCTGCCATTTTACCTGCCAGTCTTGGATTCATGATCTGCTGAAGTCAGCAGTCTGCTTTATTGCCTATTGATCTTGGGTTCCTCACCCCCTGCAGCTGTGTAAGACAGAAAGAGCCTCTAGCTTGATGTTTGACCCGTGAACTTGGTACTTGCCAGGCCCTACAATTATGTGAGGCATTTCCCTGAGATAAATTTATCTGTCTTATATATATATATATATATATATATATATATATATATATTTATATATATATGACTTTGTTTCTCTGGAGAACCCAGTCTGAGATATTTTGAGTCTGAGAGTGGTTCCAGAGAAACAACATTGTAAGGATGAGTTTCCTAAATTAGTTCTCAAGTTCGGTTAGTGATAAGAGTACTGATGACTCTGCCTCCATCAGTAAATGGGGTGCTGCTAATCTATGGCCTGAAGTGGCAGTATTAATACACAGAATAGTACCACCAATAGATCAATTATTGGTGAGAAGTGAGGCTATGGTGATCACATTATTTGATACTTTCCTGCAATTTTGTCTGAACGAAGAGTACAGGGAAGCTGGTTGGTTGGTCCTAATTATACTAGAACAAGTGGTGAAAGAACAGGATGAGCTCAGGGTTTTGGAGTCCCAGCTCAAGGTTGGCATAAAAGACATCAGTGTTCCAGTTGTGCCCTGAAAGAAAGTCTTATTTCTTGTAGTAGCAGAGTTTATGTTGCCAAAAACCAAACCCAGAATCGTATTGTAAGAGTAACTGAATTATAATGCCAGCTGAATGGCCAACCTCCAGTGGTGTCTGAATTTAAAGTGAAGAAGGCATTGATTAGAAAGAAATGGGTTCCAAAACTTGGAATGCAGATGTCTGGGAACCTAGGGGAAATGGAGGCACTAAATTCTGTTGAATCACTCTTGCCAGCACAGCCAGCCCTCTCATCTCCATCTGATGAAACTAACCAGCTGTTTCTGCTGAGTCTTTGTCTGAGAATACCATCTGGGATGGCACCTGGGTCTGGAATGTTGCATGAAACAGATGCCTTACAAGATGTTGCTGAATGTTCCCAGGAGCAACTCCCATCAACCACTGTTGCTTCTAGACCTATAACAAGACATGAGTCTCAGTGAGCCCCAAAAGGTGAAACACAAAGCATGAACCAGGAAAAGGTATACTACACCCTGAAAGAACTTCTTGATTTTTCTAATATGTATAAACAGAAACCTGGAGAATATGTTTGGAAATGGCTATTAAGGGTGTGGGATAATGGTGCAGGGAACATAATACTGGACTGGTCTGAGTTTATTGACTTTGTCCCACTAAGTATAGATTCTTCATTCAGTGGTTCATCTCTGGAGGTTAAGAAAGGATCTAATAGTTTATTTGATTGGTTTCTGAAGCATAGATTATCCAGTGGCCTACACTAAGTCAAACTGAAGTACCAGATCTGCTTTGGTGTACTGTAGAAAATGGTATCCAAAGGTTTTGGGAAATTGGCATGTTAGAATGGATTTATCAAATCAGACCCACCACCCTTATATGGATTACCCAGAGGAACAAATTTGTGACAGGTGCCCCAGCATCCTTGAAGACCACTGTGATCGATATTTTATGTAGCCCAGATTTGACGGTAGGAATTACCATAATTGAATTAAGGTACCTAACTGCAGTGGATTTGGTTGGACCCCATGGTGGTAGGGGCCAAGTGACAGTACTTAATCAACAAAAATAAGGTGGAAGTGGTTACTGTGATATACAACAGGGTCAAAGCAGTAGTCAGAATAGTCTTACTCATATGTACTTATGGTATTGGCTACTTAGGCATGATGTCCCTAGGAGTGAAATAGATGGAAATCTACTAAATATTTACTTCTTCCACACAAGAGGAAGAATCCTAGGTCAAATGAACAGCAGCCTAACCTGAATCACCAGAATTACCAGAATACAAAGTCAATTCTCAGACTTGAACCATTTTACAGACCACAGCCCTTTGAAAGAAGGGAGGCCATGACCCCTTGAAGAACAACCCCACTGTACTGCCAAAAATTTGTACTGTTAATATTTCTCCCAGCCTTCCCCACAGGTTGTCTATGGCCTTTTGTAAGAGTGACTATTGACTGGGGAGAAGGAAATAATCAGACTTTTTTGGTGGTACTAGATACTGGCTCTGAATTGACACTAATTCCAGGAGATCTAATATGTCACTGTGGCCCACCAGTCACAGTGGGGCATATAGAGGTCAAGTTACTGATGGAGTCTTAGCTCAGGTCCATCTCATAGTGGGTCTAGTGGATCCCTGAAACTATCCTGTAGTGATTTTCCCAGTTTAAGAATGTGTAATCAGAATAAATATACACAGCAACAGGCAGAACTCCCACATTGGATCCCTGACATGTGTAGTAAGGACTATTATAGTAGGAAAAGCCAAATGAAAGCCATTAGAACTGCATTTACCTTGGAAAATAGTAAAACAAAAGTAATACCACATTTCTGGAGGGATTACAGAGATTAGTGCCATCATCAAGGACTTTAAGGATATAGGGGTGATGACTCCCAACACATCCCCATGTAAATTGCTTATTTGGCCTGTGCAAGAAATGGATGGATTTTGAAAAATGACAGTGGATTATCTTAAACTTAATCAAGTGGTGACACCAATTGCAGCTGCTGTTCCAGCTGTAGTTTCATTGCTTGGGCAAATTCATTGATCTCCTGATATCTTGTATGCAGCTGTTGTGATCTGGCCAATGTCTTTTTTTCAGTTACTATTTTGAAGGATTATCAGAAGCAGTTTGCCTTCAGCTGGCAAGGCCAGCAATACACTTTCACCATGTTATCTCAGAGGTGTATCAACTCTCCAACATTAAGTCATATTTTAGTTAGGGAACTTGATTGCCTTTCCCTTCCACAGTATATCCTTCTGGTCCTTTATATTGGTGACATTATGCTGATTGAACCTAGTAAGGAAGAAGTATCAGTGACTCCAGACTTATTGATGATACAACTGCATTCTAATTAACCCAACAAAAGTTAGGCACCTTCCATCTCAAGCTGCATCTATGTCCTCATGGGGAGTTCCTTATGATCAATTGACTAAGGAAGATAAAACAGATGGCTCTGCATGATTTGCAGGCAGCACTTGAAAGTGGACAGCAGCAGCAGCTTTTTATTGAGACCTCCCTGAAGGACAGTGGTGAAGGGCAGTTTTACCAATGGGCAGAACTTCGAGCAATGCATCTGGTTGTTCACTGTTCTTAGAAGGAAGAATGGCCACATACTGATTCATGGACTGTTGCTGTGTCTGACAAAACCACACAGGTCATGAAACGAAGTGACACGAAAGGATTAATGGTTTTCTTTTTACTTAAGGAATTGGGGCCAGGTGGACGCTCTGCATGTTCTGTGAGAGCGACCCCTGATGTCTTTGTTCTACTTTATTTAAGTGTTTGTACATGATTACATCATTAGTCTTGGAATCCATACAACCAGCTTATTTTCTACAAAGTTAAAGTTTTACTCCTCTATGTGCTCAAGGACAACAGGTAGTCATTAAAACAATCACAGAAGTCTCCTCAGGTATAAGGAGTGTAAAACAATAAATGTTTATTAGGGCACAGTGACCCAAAGTACGAAACATCCCAATAAGATAAAAACATGGACTACTGGAAAAACATCTACTTTTATTACTTGATGTTTTGCCAATTAAGCATTTAACAGTGAGAGAGACCTTGCCATCTCTTAAAGCAAACATTCAACCACAAGAGAGGCCTTGCCATCTCTAAAAACAACATTAAACTGCAAGAGAGGCCTTGTCATCTCTTCACTGTAATTAGAACATGTGTCTTGCAGTCTCATGTTCTTTTGGGGGTCTTTTTCTTGGTCTCCAACATTTCCTCCCTTTTTATTTTTTATATGCAGATGTACTTCAGTAGTCAAAGACTGAATTACTTGATGCATTAGTTTTTGAACCGAAAGAATAACAAATAATACAATTAAAAATATTATAACATATGGTAAAAGGTGGTATAGAAATGTAGGAATACTTTTCCAAAAGGGTTAAGTTTCTTAAATACATTAAATATAGTGTTTCCAACTTGATTTGGGTTGCTAAAGGGGCAGGGAGGCCACACAGAACTCAGATTATGGGGTTTATTAGGGAAGCATGAGGTTACAATTCAAGTTCAGGAAAAACACTCAGTCTCTCTCAGCCTGCCATCTCTCAGTCTGCCATCTCTCACAGTCTCTTTCCCAGCAGGGCATGTCCCTTGGTGTCTCACTCAGCAATGCATGTCTCTTGCATCTCTTTCCAAGCATCGCATGTCTCTCCAGAGCGCGTGTCTCTTTCAGAAGCTCATCCTTCTCAGCCAGCGGTCAGAGAGAGTTCTGTCTCTAGGAGGCTTCCTTTTGAACCTGGCAGAATAGCCAAACTAGCCAATCATAGCATCAGAATTCTAAGCACCTTAGAGAGGGCTAACTTCCCAGAACATTGCTTTGGGCCAGTCCCAACAGAAATACCCCAGGTGGGTAACATTTACAATCAGGAGCTCCTCATTTGCTCACAGCAAATTCCACCACAGAGTTTACAAAGACTTATGGCTTGAAAAGCCATACCAGGTAATTTACTATATCTCAGGCCACCCCCTGGCTTTTCTAGCCATTATACCTTTTATACTTCAAAAATTCACATCCCTTTCACCATCAGTTTAAGATTAACCACACGCATGAAAGCATGTAAGCCAGCCACTTCATGCCTTTATCTCCCCCCATTTTAAATAGTCAATTTGTAATTTGCCCATCCCTATCAAACCAGTACTCTGAGGAGACAAGCATGGTCCTTTCTCTCTGGAGAATCTTCTGTTCTGCTTGGACACTTCAGGCATCTGGATCCATAAACAAGCGAAGTCCAGCCCAGCTCAAACCATCAAACTGCAGCAACTTAACACCAGCTCAGTGTCAAACATAGTCCTCTTTGATTGGTCAGGTTCTGGTCAGCTCAGTCTTAGCCATCACAGCTAGGTCATGTGTACCAGCTGCCAAGTTTGGGAGTCACACTCTTCCCTTCACTTCAGACCAGCTAGCACCTTCTCTTATATCTTCACTCTTCAGTGCCCGTAGGCTCACAATTCATTGCAATTCAAACCAGCCTGCCCTTCCTGTCATCCCCAGGCTCCGTGGCCTAGGTTAAAGAGTACCAAACTCAGCCTGTTTCTCCTTTGTGACATTTCCCCCATTTCCACTCAGGTGGACCCAGGTGGTCACAAGTGAGTAACATACAAGTTTATTATTCACTGGCTTCCTTTAACTTTCAGTCCTGGAAGGGTTTTATCTCATGGATCATGACTTTCTTATCTTGATATACCCAAAACTAGTCTGCTTGCTCGAAATTCAAAGAGCCAAACAGTCATTATATTTTTCCTCTTCAGGTCCTTATTCAAATGCAAATCTTATGTTCCCTCAGTAGTACTGGGTGGGGCTCAGGTTTTCTACCTAAGCCCCCTATACTCTACACACAAGGTTTGAAACAAAAGCCTATTTCTTCTGGGCAAATTCTATTTCCCCTTTTAACATAACCAATCAAATATTGGCTGAAGGCAGACTTACACACTCTCTGTTACCCACATACCTCATAATAATTTCTAATGTACAAGCAGGTAAGAGAACACTCAATAGCCATAGTACATTCAGATAAACACATAATCCAAAGCACATAATCCTTTTAAAGACATTCCAGGTTCATCTCTTCACCTTGATTATCGTCCCTTTCTATCCATATGGCCTTGGGCCTTTGGCTGGGTGTAACCAAAAGCCCTAGCCTCTGAATCAATTATCTCCTCCTTCTAATGCAGTTTTAGCCAGCATATACCAATCATAAGGACATAAAACTTCTCGAGAATGGTTTCTATTAAGGTTTTTACAAATGGTGCTGTTGGCCCATAGGTGGTAGCAGCTTGTTCCAAATCTTTAAGAGTTTTAAAAGAAAATATTTTATGGCCTCGTTGGTTGATTAGTGTGATGATCTATGTATTCTGTTAAGGGAAAAACATGTTTTAATTCTAATGGAATGTCCTCATCCATGGCCCTAACCTTTTGAACCATAGTTTGTATAGGTTATAAAGGAGGCAGTGTGGATGATAAACAGTTAACTTGCTTTCCTGAGGGAAGGAAAGGGTCAAAAGGTGGAGGAGAGCAAGTGCTGGCATGGTTGCAGCTGAAACAGTCTGATTTAAAAAAGATTTTCCTGGCTTAAAAATAGATTTAAGGAAGGCTATAACTTCTCTCCCTTAACTTCTGAGGGTTCAGTTTCTAACTTCTATTTAACTGTTTCTTCTTGTAATTTTAACTCTTTTAATTTTGAATCTGTAGCCACATTTTTTTCATTCCCTACTTTAGGATCTGTGCACACACTTATTCCCTTATCTAATTCTAAACACAGTTTTAAAATACTCCAAATAGGAAAACAAAAAACAAACAAACAAACAAAAAAAAAACACACTCTGGAGTATCCTCCAATCTACATTCTTTTAAAAACTCATACATTTGTTGACCAATGGTTTCACAAACTGTTAAATCAATGGTTCCTTCCAGAGAAAACCAAGGGTAACAGTGATCTACACATTGCAAAAATTCCTCTAATTCCTTTTTAGACACTGTAAAACCTCTAGCTTGAACTAATGTTTTAAGAACAGAAATTTAATGATCTCTTTCATGAAATGCTGAATTCTCCATGTCAGCCTGGCTTAAAGAAGATTTATTTAATTCACCCACACTCACCTTTTTTCTGTTACAGAGCTCTGCTTTTCTTCAAGTGGAGTGTCCTCTTGAGTGCTGCTGCCGCTCCACTCTGGTTCCCTGTTCGGGTGCCAATTGCTGCATCTGGCAAAACTTCACAGGTCACAAAATGAAGCGACACAAAATTATTAATGTTTTTTTTTTTTTTATTTAAAGAACAGGGGCCAGGCAGATGCCCTGCATGTTCTGAGAGAGCGACCCCTGATGCCTTTGTTCTACTTTATTTATATATTTATACATAATTACATCATTAGTCTTGGAATCCATACAATCAGTTTATTTTCTACAAAGTTAAAGTTTTACTCCTCTACATGCTCAAGGACAACAGGTGGTCATTAAAACTATCACAGAAGTCTCCTCAGGAATAAAGAGTGTGAAACAATCAATGTTTATTAGGGCACAATGACCCAAAGTATGAAACATCCCAATAAGATAAAAACATGGACTACTGGAATAACCTCTACTTTTAATACTTGATGTTTTGCCAATTAAGCATTTAACAGTGAGAGAGATCTTGCCATCTCTTAAAGCAAATATTCAACCACAAGAGAGGCCTTGCCATCTCTTCACTGTACTTAGAACATGTGCCTTGAAATTATGTTCTTTTTGGGGGGTCTTTTTCTTGGTCTCCAACAGACTGTGAACCATGGTTTGGCTGGATGGTCAGGGAATTGGAAGGAACATGATTGGAAAATTGGTGACAAAGAGGTATGGAGAAGATGTATATGCATAGATTTCTGTAAATGGGCCAAATAAGTGAATATATTTGTGTCTCACCTGAATGCTTACTAAAGGGTGACCTTAGCAGAGGAGTATTTTAATAATCAAGTGGATAAGATGGCATGTTCTGTGGGAACCAGTCGTCTTCTTTCCCCAGCTACTCCTGTCATTGCCCAAAGGGCTCATGAAAAAAGTAGTGATTGGTAGCAGGAATGGAGGTTATGCATGGGCTCAGCAACATGGACTTCCACTTACCAAGGTTGACTTGACTACAGCCAATGCTGACTGTCCTATCTGCCTGCATCAGAAACCAGCACTGAATCCCTATGGAACCTTTCTTCAGGGCGATCATCCAGCAACTTGGTGTCAGATTGATTACATTGGACAAGTTCCATCATGGAAAGGACAGAGTTGTGTTCTTACTGAGATAGATACTTACTCTGAATACAGATTTGCCTTTCCTGCATGCAGTTCTGCCAAAAGTGTGATACGTGGATTTACAGAATGCCTTATCCACTGTCATGCTATGCCACACAGCATTGCCTTGGATCAAGGGACTCATTTCACAGAAAATGAAGTACAACAGTGGACCTGTGGTCATGGAATTCACGGTTCTTTCCATATTCCCCATCATCTTGAAATAGCTGGCTTGATAATGTGATGGAATGGCCTTCTAAAAATACAATTAATGCACCAATTAGATTACAATACCTTGCATAGTTGGGCAGTGTTCTCCAGGAGGCTGTATATGCTCTAAACCAGCATCCAATATATGGTGCTATTTCTCCAATAGAAGGAATCATGGGCCCAGGAACCAAGGGATGGAAATGGGAATGAGACTACTCACCAATTATTCCTTAGTGACCCATTCAAAAGAAATTTGTATCCTGCTCTTGTGGTCCTATCATCTGAAGGTTTGGAGGTTTTAGTCCCAAAAGGTGGAACACCACTACCTGAAGACACAGTACTGATTCCACTGAACCAGAAGTTAAGAATGCCACCCAGCCATTTTGGATTCCTCATGCCTCAGATCAACAGGAAAGAAGTGAATTACTGTAATGTATCCTGATTACCAAGGGGAAATTGGATTGATATTACATAATGGAGGTAAAGAAGACTATGTCTGCAATACAGGAGATTCCTTAGGACATCTTTTAGTACCACCATGCCCTGCAATTAAAGTCAATGGAAACTTAAAGCAACCCAATTATGATATGACTGCTAATGCTATCAGTGATAGAATAATATCCATATGCCTACAAGGAAGACCTGTTAATACAACTATTATTCAAATTTATGCACCAACCACCAAAGCCAAAGATGAGGAAGTTGAAGATTTTTATCAGCTTCTACAGTCTGAAATTAACTGAACATGAAATCAGGATGTGTTAATTATCACTGGTGACTGGAATACAAAAGTTGGAAACAAAGAATCACTGGTAGTTGGAAAATTTGGCCTTGGTGACAGAACTAATGCTGGATATCACATGGAGGAATTTTCCAAAACCAATGACTTATTCATTGCAAATACCTTTGTTCAACTACACAAACGGTGGCTGTACACGTGGACTTCACAGATGGAACACACAGGAATCCAATCGACTACATCTGTGTCAGGAGGGAATGGAAAAGCACAATATCTGTAGCCAAAACAAGGCCAGGAGCTGATTGTGGAACAGACCATCAACTGCTCATATGCAAGTTCAACTTGAAGTTGAAGGCAATTAAAACAAGTCCACAGGAGCCAAAATATGACCTTGAATATATCCCTCCTGAATTTAGAAACCATCTAAAGAATAGATTTGATGCATTGAACACCAATAACCGAAAACCAGAAGAATTGTGGGAAGACATCAAAAACATCATCCATGAAGGAAGCAAGTGGTCACTAAAAAGACAAGAAAAGAATACCAAAATGGATGACAGAAGAGGCTCTGAAACTTGCTCTTGAGTGAAGAGTAGCTAAAGCAAATGGAAGAAATGACAAGATAAAAGAGCTGAACAGAAGATTTCAAAGAGCAGCTTTAGCAGACAATGCCAGTTACTAAATGAAATGTGCAAAGATCTAGAGTTAGAAAACCAAAAGGGAAGAACACACTCAGCATTTCCCAAGCTGAAAGAACTGAAGAAAAAATTTTAAGCCTTGAGTTGCAATATTGAAAGATTCTATGGGCAAAATATTGAATG
>NW_006921733.1:6663687-6667705 GCF_000298275.1 Orycteropus afer afer
TACTTGTGTTTTATTGACTATGCAAAGGCATTTGATTGTGTGGATCATGACAAATTATGGATAACATTGAGAAAAATGGAAATTCCTGAACACTTGCTTGTATTCATGAGGTACCTGTACCTTGACCAGGAGGTTGTCATTTGAACAGAATAAGGGGACACTATGTGGTTTAAAATCAAGAAGGGAGTGTGTCAGGGTTGTGTCCTTTCTCCATACTTATTCAATCTATATGCTGAGCAAATAATCTGAGAAGCTGGACTATATGAAGAAAAACATGGCATCAGGAGTGGAGGAAGAATCGTTAACAACCTGAGATACGCTGATGATACAACTTTGCTTGCTAAAAGTGAGGATGACTTGGGGCACTTACTGATGAAGATTGAAGAATACAGTCTTCAATATGGATAACATCTCAATATAAGGGAAAAAAAAAATTCTCACAACTGAACCAATAAGCAATATCAGGATAAATGAAGAAAAGTTTGAGGTTGTCAAAGAATTTACATTGCTTGGTTCTACAATCAATGCCAATGGAAGCAGCAGTCAGGACATTAGACAATGTATAGCACTGGGAATGTCGGCTGCGAAGGAATGCTTTCTAGTGCTGAGGAGCAAGGATGTCTCCTTGATGACTAAGGTGCACCTGACACAAGCCATGGTATTTTCACTTGGCTCATATGAATGTGAGAGCTGGACAGTGAATAAGGAAGACCAAAGAAGAGTTGATGGTTTTGAGTTGTGGTGCTGGCAAAGAAAGCAGAAAGTACCGCGGACTGCTAAAAGAACTAACAGATCTTTCCTGGAGGAAGTGCACCCGAAATGCTCCTTTGAAGCAGGAATGGCCAGACTTTGTCTCACCTACTTTGGGCATGTTGTCAGAAGGGACCATTCCCTGGAGAAGGATGTCATGCTTGGTATGGTGGAGGGTCAATGAAAGAGGGGAAGGCCTTCAATGAGATGGATTGACACAGTGGCTGTGACAGTGGGCTCAAGTATAGCAAGGACCATGGAGCTGGCGTGGGATTGGGCAATATTTCCTTCTTCTGTGCATGGGCTTGCTATGAGTCGGAAACAACTTGACGGCACCTAACAACAACAACACTAATGGCCCAGACACTTCAGAAATGAAGATTTGTGTCACTCCCTCTCCTGGTCCCCAAACCAATAACCATGGCCAGCTGAGGTGTTTGCTGAGGACAAAGGGAATACAGAATTGGGGGTAGAAAAAGGTAATTCTATATACCAGCTATGACCTTGTGACCAGTTGCAGAGACAAAAATTGTGGTTGTTATAAGTATTTCTTCATTGTATGTATGAATCAGATATTTTTGGTTTTTTCATTTATAAAATATAAGATGTAAACAGGATTAATGTATTTTTGGTTGGATTCAGCAGCCCCTGAAGCTGTGTGAGATAGGAAACGTTTCTAGCTTGAAGTTTGACCCATAAACCTGGGACTTGCCAGTCTCTACAACTGTGTGAGCCATTTCCCAAGCTTCACTCGTTTTGTTTCTCTAGAGAATCCAGCTTGAAACATCAAGCCTTTGTAGCAAAGTGACATTCTCTACTGCCTGCAGTGGCCAGGTAGTTGAGCACTCATGTCTGCATGTGTTATATGTACTAAAACTCCTATGACTCAGAGGGAATAAAAAATAATTAAACGGTAACTAAGGAGTGGTTATTAGAAAATATGATTAGAGTTACTTTAAAGATTGATGTATTGTGTTTGTCTGTATGTGTCTGAAGGTGGTTTCTTGTAGTTAAGTGCCATCAAGTCAGTTATAGCTCATAGCAACTTATAACAGTATTTCAAAGAATATTTCTATGAAATATTGCCTGGTCCTGTGCCATCTTCACAATCATTGCTTTATTTGAGACCATTGTTGCAGCCAGTGTTAATCCACCTTGATGAATGTCTTCTTCTTTTTCGCTGACCTTTTACTTTTCCAAGCATAGTATTCTTTCCTAGGACTGATTGCTCCTGATAACATGTCCAAAGTAGTGAGATGAAATCTCCCTCCTTTCTAAGGAGCATTCTGGCAGTACTTCTTTCTTCCAAGACCTATTTATTCTTTCTTCTAGTAATCCATGATATATTCTATATTCTTCACCAACAGCATAATTCAAATGTATTAGTTTTCCTTCACTCTTCTGTATTAATTGTTTAGCTTTCACATGCATATGACTTGCATGAGGCACACCTTAGTCCCTGAAGTGACATCTTTGATTTTAACACTTTAAAGAGGTCTTTTGCAGAAGATTTGCCTAATGCAAAAAAAAAAAAAAAAAAACAACTTTGATTTCTTGATTGTTGCTTCCTTATCCATTGGTTGTGCGTCCTAGTAAAATGAAATCCTGGTCAACTTCAATGTTTTCTCCTGCTTGAGAGCTTAAAATCTGAATCACTTGTTGTGCCTAAGTAGAGCAGCCTGGGAATGAGCCATAACTCCATCTTATGTCTTGATATGAGTCAAGACTTTATGTTGAATTTTAAACTTTCCTTTGTAATAGCAGCTCTCCTCACATTTGCTTAAGCTTTAAACTGATATAACCATATACTTTAAAAAATACATATTTTTCCTCTTTTGTCAGACAGATGCAGGATATCACAGCCTGTTCCCAGGGGTCTTTCCTCTATAGTTAAACAGATTTGAAATGTGATGGCTGCTACCCTGTGGGTCTTAAAACATAATATTATTGATAAATCTTATTTACAGTATACTGCCAGGAAATACATGCTTATAAAAGCAGTTTTAATAACATGTTTCCAGGAAAACATATCCTATGATTGATTGTCCTGTGAATATCCTGTAATTACCTACAAAAGACATACATGAAGACAAATGTAGGATGGCAGAGTAGGAAGCCATGCTACCCAGCCCTCTACAACAAAGACCTGAGAAACCAAGCGAAACAGATGTGGATAATAATCCTGGGATACTGAGCTTCAATAAAAAGGATTAAAAAGTAGATTAAATACCATTTAGAGGAAGAAACTGAATGTAAACAGCAAACAAGAAGACAGACAGAGTGGTGAATTGTCAACTGGTTTGGCACAGCATGGTCATTTTGAATTATTGCAAGCAGCATTCCTTTTGGGAAAAGAACTAGATAACTAGCTCTGCTTCTTCCAGGACTACACCAGCAACTATATCTGTGGCCTACAGTCAGAGAAGTATGAACTCCTCTTTACACTTCCATACTCTGCTGGTGAGCAGAAGTCTATCCCAAACCTCACCAACAGGCAGTGAGTGACACTCCCACACAGACCACCCTTGCCTGCCTGGTGGGTCACCCAGCCTATATTACCCCCATTCCCCAGGAGTCCAGCATGCCCTTGCAGAACAATTGAAGCACAGACAGTGACTTTTGTCATCAAATTGCCCTCTCATGGATCAGGCATCATGTGTAGGCATCCCCACTTGTTTAGAAGCACATGTTTCTCTGGACAAAGTACCCTGCCCATGCTGCCCTGCAGCCAGTAGAGCATATCATGGATGATTAGCATACTGCTCCCTGTAGCCCCAACTTTCTCATTTTTCCTCTTCCCTTGTAATTTTTCTTTTTTCTTATTGCTCTTTCCCTTTTTAAAAATGTTTTTCCTCTTCATTTTTTTCTTTTTCCTTATTGTATTTTTTCTCTTTTTCCTTTTTCTGTCCTTTTCAAAAATTTTATTTTTGCTATATATATATATATATTTAATTATTGCTTCAGGAGGCAGCAACTGTGCCCACAGTACACACACACACACACACACACACACACACCCTCCTACTACTCAGTGAGGGAGTGCCAGTACCCACTCCTACACTCCTTTGTTGATGATAGACAGTAGCAAACACCAGCCTAGCCTGCCTTCAGCTGCTCTATGTTAACAGTGAACAGAACTGCACACATTCCCATCCTCTCTCATACCTACCAGAAGACAGGTGATGAGTGCTTAAGTGCTTCCAACAAGAGAGCAGAGTAGCACACCACAGAGTAGCACACTTGCCCTGCTTATCTGGATATATATAAT
>NW_006921733.1:6667805-6679422 GCF_000298275.1 Orycteropus afer afer
TATATATATATATCCTGAGTGAAACCCACCAACATACAGTAATCAATTAAATACAGTAATAGCACAGTGTTTTAGAGACCACAGATAACCACTTTACACAGAGGAATGAAACAGGGTGGTTCAGGTAAGTGGCCAAAATACAGAGCCTTCTGAGGAAGAAGTGGCTTTGGAACTACCTGATAAGGAATTCAGAACAATTATAGTCAAGTCACTACCACAGTTTATGACAGAGATTAAGGAAAACATAGAAAAAATAAAGGAAAATACAGGCAAAACTCTAGAATACTTCAGGAAAAAAGTGTAAGAAAAAACTGATGAAATAAATAGAAAATTAGAAACCATACAAAAACAGCAAGTAGAAACTCAGAAGATTAATATTAAAATTTCAGAAATAGATAACACATTGTAAGGGCAAAGGAGCAGAATTATATAAACAGAACACAGAATTAGTGAAATTGAAGACAGATCCCTCACTGCTAGTCTGTTAAAGGAACAATCAGAAAAAAGAATGGGGAGGGGGAGAAAAGATAGAAAGCCTAAGAATTATGTGGGACAACAAGAAGAAGAATAACTTATATGTACTTAGAATTCCAGAACAGGAAAAGAAAAAATAAGAGCACCAAGAGAACTGTAGATTTGTTGGATGAAAATTCCCCTAATATCATGAAGATGAGTAGATCTGCATTCAAGAAGCTCAGCGAACTCCAAATAGGACTGAACCAAAAGAAAATTGCCAATGCATATCATAAAACTTTCCAAAACCAAACACAAAGAAAAAATACTGAGCAGATTGGGAAAAACAAAAAGTTATCTACAAAGAAGAACCAATAAGACTAAGCTCTGATTTCTCAGCAGAAACCATGCAGTCAAGAAGCCAATGGGATGATATATCTAAAACCATGAAAGAAAAAAATTACCAACCAAAATGATCTGTCCAGCAAAACTATCTCTTAAATAAGATGATGAAATTAGGACATTTGGAGATAAACAGAAATTAAAGAAATTTTTAAAAACCAGACCAACTTCACAACAATGATAAAGGGAATACTTCAAACAGAAAACCAACAACGGCAGACAACAGCCTGTGATTAAGACACATGAAAACGTCATCCAGAAATCAACCCAGATATATAAGTATCCAAAATAAAGCTAAAAGACTGAGAATAGGGAACCAAAAACATAGATTTGCAAATGAGGACAGCTAAAAGCAATAAGAGGGAATAAATGGTGAAGTTACAGAACTTACAAATGGAGGATAAGTGAAGATGACATCAAGATAGAACAGAAAGTTTTAAACATGAGGGAAAATAATCGATTACAGGTATCCTAAAAGAAAATTAATAAACATACTCACCAAAATAATAAAGAAGAAAATCATAAAGGTCTAGTAAACATTAAAACAAGAGCCACAAAAAAAAAAATTAAGAAAATCCATAAACAAACTAACTCAGCACAGAAAAATATATGGAACCACACACGTCCACACACAAATATACAACAAAATGGCAATGGTAAATTCATACCTATCGATAATTACATTGAGTGTAAATGGATTGAGTGCATGAATCAAGAGACAGAGAGAGAATAGATAAGAAAATGTGACCTATCAGTATGCTATCTACAACAGGCACACATTAGACACAAAGAAAAAAGTAAGCTAAAAAGAAAAAGATGAAAAAATATATTTCAAGCAAATTGCAAGCAAAAAAGAGCAGGAGTAGCAATATTAATTTCTGATAAAATAGATTTAAGACAAAAACTAGCATAAGAGGCAAGGATGATCATTATATAGTGATTATGGGTCAATTAAACAAGAGGACATAACCATAATACGTATCTACACACCCACTGAAATATCCCCAAAATACAGAAATCAAACTTTAACAGGATTGAAAAGACAAATTGACAGCTCTACAATAATGGTTGCTCAGTGAAAGACAAAACAGCTAGAAAGAAACTCAACAAAGATACAGAAGATCTGAAAAACACAATCAACCAAATTGATTTCATAGACATATACAGAGCACTCCATCCAACAACAGAACATTATGTATTCTTTTCCAGTGCACATGGAACATTCTCCAGAATAGATCATATGTTAGGCTACAAAACATACTTCAATAAATTTTAAAACTTTAAATACTTCAAAGCATCTTTTCAGAGCACAATGCTATGACATTAAAAACCTACAACAAGAAGAGCAAAGAAGAAAGAAATCACATGCAAGGAAACAGAATAACAACTTGCTTATTGTTCTGGTTACCTAGTACCACTCTGACAAGAATATGCCACAAATGGGATGGCCTTAACAAACAGGAGTTTATTCTTACAATTTGGAGGCTTAAGTCCAAGTTCAAAGTGCCAGGCTCTAGGGGCTGGGTGAAAGCCCTCAACCTTGGTGTCCAGCTCTGCCTTCTGCTCCTGGCCCACTGGAGCTAGAGGCATTTCTTCATTCAGACAGCTGCAGGCTTCTGAGGCTGACAAGCCCCAAGGTTGACAAGTAAAAAGGCACAGTCCCAATGTTACCAAACCACACAGCAGGCCATTAATTTAAATCCATTGTAAGTCCCAAAGTCAGCAGAGCATAGCAGGCTGCTGAGCAATGACACGGCTACATGCAGGGTCCAAGCGTGCCGTAAGCTAGAGACAATTCCCAAGGCTGCTGCTTATATACAGGAAGCAGACCACATCCAAAGGCAGCTACTCAGCTGCTTGTGGTAGATCCCACCATGGAGCTGATTGCCAGCCTCATCATGGGGAATAACTACCACCAGCTGCCCAGCCACTCAACCAGGCCCAGCCAAGTGGACACACAAACGTAACTACCACACTTACAAATTACTAAGTATAGAAGAAAAATAAAAAAAGAAAGAAAGAAATAATTCCTTGAATCAAATAAGAATAAAAACACAACATGCTAAAATTCTTTGGAAATTGCAAAGGCAATGCTCAGAGGATTGCCAATAAATGCAACCATCAAAAAAGAACTAAGATCCAAAATCAACACCTTAACCCAAAATCTCCACCAATTAAAAAAGAACAGCAAAAACATCTACAGTTACCAGAAAAAAAGGAAATAATAAAGATTAAAGCAAAAATAAATGAAAGAAAAAGCAGTAAAACCATTTAAAGAATTAACAATATAAGAAATTGGTTCTTCAAAAGATACGAGAGGTCTCCAACAGCAGGACAAACTTGTCTGTCGGTTTCTCCTACTGTGGTGACATGTAGATGTGAGTTTTGAGGCTGAGCCTCTGGTGTTTAAAACCCAGCAAGATGCACCTGGTGCATAGGTAACAGCCAGTTTATAGACTGAGACAGACTAGGAAGAAGGAAGAGGCCGTCCACTTCTCAAAGAATTGGCCAGGGAAAACCTTATGAATAGCAAAGAAACACTGTTTGGTACATTACCGTGCAACTTTAGGAATAGTCCGTTTAGGCTAAAAGGCTCGCAAAATAGGACTGGGAAAGAGCTGCATCATCTGAGTAAACCCAGCCTTACTCATGGAAAAGAGAAAGCTTTCGAGACCTTCATTTGCTGATGTGGCACCACTCAAATTGAAGAGAAACAGCCACAGACATCCATTAATCATCGGAACATGGAATGTACGAAGTATGAATCTAGGAAAACTGGAAGTTGTCAAAAAGGAAATGGAATGCATAAAGATTGATATCCTCAGCATTAGTGAGCTGAAATGGACTGGTTTTGGCCATTTTGAATCAGACAACCATATGATCTACTATGCCGGGAATGACAGTTTGAAAAGGAATGGCGTGGCATTCATCATCACAAAGGAGGTTTCAAGATCTGTCCTGAAGTACAGTGCTGTCAGTGATAGGATAATATCCATACGCCTACAAGGAAGACCCATTAATATGACTGTTATTCAAATTTATGCCCCAACCACCAAAGCCACAGATGAGGAAATTGAAGAATTTTATCAGCTTCTACAGTCTGAAATTGACCAAACATGCAATCAGGATGTGTTAATTATCACTGGTGACTGGAATGCAAAAGTTGGAAACGAAGAATCACCGGTAGTTGGAAAATTTGGCCTTGGTGACAGGAATAATGCTGGAACTCGTATGGTAGAATTTTGCAAGACCAACGACTTGTTCATTGCAAACAAAAGAATTAGTAAAATTGACAAAAGAAGTTGAAACTTTAAGAGTGGCAAAGGAGAAATGAAAATAACATGTATAAAAATAGGTGACATCACAACAGAACCAACTGAATAAAAAAGGATTACAACAGAATACTATAAAGAACTGTACTCCAGGAAACTTGAAAATCTCAAAGAAATATATTATACACACGCACACATACACACACACATATACTACATATATACTACCTACCCAAACTAACAGAGTCTGAGGTAGAAAGTTATAACCTCCCAATGAAAAGAAAGTCCTGGCTCAGACAGCTTCAGTAGTGAATTTTCTCAGATATTCAGAGAAGAGCCAATACCCATTCTTCTCAAAGTATTCAAAAACTTAGAAAAGGAGGGAATGCTCTAAATTTCATTCTATGAAGAAAGCATAATCCTGATACCAAAGCTAGGCAAAGGCGCTGTTTAGAAAGAAAATTATAGACCAATATCTCTCATGAACATAGGCAGAAAAGTTCTCAATAACATCCTACCCAATAGAATCCAACATATTAAAATTATAATACATCATGACCAAGTGGGATTCATACCAAATATGAAAGAATGTTTCAGCATTAGAAAATCAACATAATCTACCACATAAAGGGGAAGAGTGACTTGATCATATCAATCTATTGGGGAAAAAAAAAAGCATTTGACACAATTCAAAACACATTCCTGAAAAAAAATGCTAAACCAAATAGGAATAGAAGGAAAATTCCTTAACTTAATGAAGGGCATATATACAAAACCAATGGCCAACATTATTCTCAACAGAGAGTGACTAAGAGCATTCCCCGTATGGACAGCAACTAGACAAGAATATAATTTATCACCATTCCTATCCAATACTGTGTGGAAGTCCTAGCTCGAGCAATTACTTAAGAAAGGGAAATAAAAGGCATCCAAATTGATAAAGAAGTAAAAGTAGCTCTATTTGTAGATGATACTATCCTAACTATGCCAAACATTTGCCCTGTCCTCATACCATACTGCCCTGTTGTGATCCTCCTGAGATCTCAAAACTTATCCAGGGTTATCCTACTTCTGCACTCTGATTTCATTTGTGTGGGCTTGCTGGTTAATGGAGTGTTCAAACATGCAGGCAGGGGTGGCACCACTTCCCTGGAAGGAGGAAACTTAGGTCCTGAGAGGTTCAGTGACTCAGCCCAAATCTATAACTCATTGGAAGGGCTGCCTAAGGCCTGTTCCCACATTTCTTGCACCTTCTACCTCTGCTTGTGCTCTAGCCTGTCCATGTCACTCTCCAGAAATGCCATCCTGGATGAACTCAGCCTCCAGACAGTGGCCTTCTGTGTTCCCCACTGAGGAGGCTGCCCTGTGTCCCATACATAGCCTCTCACGCTACTCAACCCCAGCTTTGGTGCAGCTGCAGCCAGAACTGTCGTGTCCGGCAAAACCGCACAAGTCACAAAATGAAGCGACACAAAAGGATTAATGGTTTTCTTTTTTATTTAAAAGGAACAGGGGCCAGGCAGACACCCTGCATGTTCTGCGAGAGCAACCCCTGATGCCTTTGTTCTACTTTATTTATATGTTTGTATATGATTACATCATTAGTCTTGGAATTCATACAATCAGGTTATTCTCTACAGAGTTAAAGTCTTACTCTTCTACATTAATCAAGGACAACAGGTGGTCATTAAAACAATCACAGAAATCTCAGGAGGAAGAAGTGTGAAACGATAAATGTTTACTAGGACACAATAACCCAAAGTATGAAACATCCCAATAAGATAAAAACATGGACCACTGGAATAACATCTACTTTTAATACTTGATGTTTTGCCAATTAAGCATTTCACAGTGAGAAAGACCTTACTATCTCTTACAACCACAAGAGAGGCCTTGCCATCTCTTAACTGTAATTAGAACATGTGCCTTGCAATCATATTCTTTTGGGGGTCTTTTTCTTGGTTTCCAACACAGAACCATCTACCAAATCATAGTTCTAATCTTAGCTCCTCTGGCACAAAACCTGCAGTGGCTGCTGGTACTATTGGACTCCAAGGGGAAATTGAATTATAGCTTCCCAGACCAGATCAGCAGAAAAGAATTGGCTCCCATCCAAAATGGCTGTGCTGTGCTGTGCTGTGCTACCCTACGCAGAAAAGTGGATTGGCCAGGGAAATTCTGATGCCAAGAAATGAGTGTGTGTGTGTGTGTACAGTCACAAAATGCGTGTGTGTTTGTGGAGACCCCACTTAAAATTTGGTTTGAAGAAACCTCTGTTGATTGCAAGTGTTGACAAACCTAGAAATGATTATTTCTGGGATGTCTTGAATCACTGACACATTCTGATTTTTTGCCTTATAAATCTGAGCTCTTTATCCTTCCTAGATGTGTAGCATTGTGCTCTGTCAGAGTACATGGTAACTGTTCCAGTCTGCCCTATCTCAGTCCCTTGATGCAGGTCAAAGGCCTATGAGTCTTCCCATGGGTAAACTGACTGAGATTTAACTGATTCCAGCATAATGAGGTGATCATGCAGGCCATGGCCTGTGCTGGCATTCTGAGCACTCAACATACCTAGGCCACCACCATTGCTGAAGAGTCGAGAGTAAAGCAACTGCCCTTCCACAATGGTCAGGCACATGCATACAGGGAGTCCCCCAGGACTGGTGCATTGAGGAGAGGCTGCAGAGTTGGGCATTCAAAGACAGCCTGGAATTTGGGCTGTTACTGAGTGTGTGCTCTGAGCGAGGAAGAGCCTGGGTTTGCATTGACCTGGCCATACCAGGCCCCTTGTACATGACCCCAAGTGTTACTTGTACCCCTGTGCAGGAAAGCAGGTCGCCCTGGCCCTGCAGTGATATGCTCTCCCTCACTGAAAGTGCTGCACTGCAAAGAACTAGGGGTGGTAAAAGGTTGTAGCTCTCACATGAGCCTTCCTGGAATAAGAACACCAGAGGAAGACAGAGATGGACACCAAGAAGGATTGCTGTGTTTATCCTTCTCAGTGCAGAGACAGTGGAAAGTTCTGATTTTAGTGGAAATTCTTGTGTCACACATTACTATTGGCAGGAATGCCATGGAGGAATTGTTATTTTCCATTGAGTCAGACCCAACTTATAGCGACCTCTCCTTGGGTTTCCGAGGCAGTACCACTACGGAAGTAGATTGCCCATTTTCCTTCCGAGGAGTGGCTGGTGGGTTTTTGAACCACCAGCCTTCTGGTTAGCAGTCAAGTGCCTTAGTCACTATGCTACCAGAGCTCCCAGGGAGGAATAGAGACCATTAATTTTAATGTGCTTGTGGCTATTACATAGAATCCCTCTATAAAGTCAGGACTTTGTTGCTTTGCTGAACTCAGCAGACCTGGTCGTGCATAGATCCAGTGCTGACTTTATCATAAGGCTTCCACCCCCAATGTCTGATGATACTCCCCAAAGATCCTCTACTTATGACTGGAGGGTGGTTTTAAAGGCTTTGCTCACAAAAGGAAAATGCATATAGAACAAACTTTAAATTATGTTTAGAGTTTTTCCTGCCGCCTCAGAAGAGTTCACCAGGCAAACTGCAGGGAAGGTTAAAAAGAGAAATAGCTTTTCTTACCTTTCCTACAGTCCTGTTTCCTCAACCACATACATTTTATGGGACCTTTAAAGGTAGTCAAAATTATCCTCTGCCTCTAGCACAGCCAGATGCTGCCAACTCCTGGCACTGTATATCTAGAAGCATAGCCCATGCAATTTCTAGTGTACTAAGGTGAACCACCTTTGGCAATGGACCTTCATGTTCCAAGTGAGGGAAAAACATTGGAAAGATGCTTCTGGAACTTAGGATGAAAAATATTTGCATGTAACAATTCATTGGATCCTTGTTCCATGCAGAATCAACACCCCCCCCCAACACACACACCCCACCACCACCACCAGACCCACTGTAGCAGCATCTGCATTTTAACAAGTTCCTGGGAGATTTTGTGAGGCTTCAGGTGTGTGGAAATCTGCACTACGGGACTTTAAACTTGTCAGACAAGGGTATATTCTTCTCTAAATCTAAATGTTTCCTCAGTTTCCAATAGGCCAATGGGTTAATCAACCTCCTATTATCGTCCTGCGAGAAGTCGATATTTCTAATTTTTTCTATTTCTAATAAATAATTTCTATTTCTAATTTCTAATATTTACTAATTAAGAAACTTATTTTTAAAGAGTACATAGATTGATTTGTACAAAGGATGTGCTTTCCAAAAACTATGATTAAAATCAGTTGAGTAATATCCTTCTTTGGATTTAATTTTTGGGATACAGTATTTATTGCTGGATCTGTGTTGATTAGCTAGCAACTTGGATACCCTTATCCCCACATTTTACCTGCAAAGCAGTTGATTATTAACAGTTGCAGTGCAGTGAATTACTTGTATGGCTTTTCTAGACTAGTCTTTGCAACTCCTACCAGATTACTGGGTGAGACCTTGCAAATAAGGTATGTAGAACTCTGATGTTGGGATTTGTTAGTTTTGTCCCTTTACCAGGCTTAAAATGAGTCCTCCTAGAGGTAGAGAGGGGATCTCACTGCCATGAAGAGAGAAGAGCTGGAGGTGAAGTGGAGTGTATCCTTGGACCGGAGATCCCTGTGCTGGATCTCCTTGGCTGAGAGATGCTCAGGGAAGGGACATCCCAGCAAAGAGATGATGACAGTGGAAACAAGAGGCATAAGACAGAGCAGAAGGTTTACCTAGCCTACAGACACAGAGGCTAGGACAAGAGCCCAAGGGGCAGAGAGGAGTATCTGAGGGCACAGCAGACAGGAGACTGTCTTGATCGAAGAGTTGTATCCTAAGCTTGTTCTGAACTTGAATTGTAGCTTGTTACTTCCCTAATAAACCCCATAATCATGAGTATTGTCTGTGAGTTCTGTGTGGCCATTGCAATGAATTATTGAACCCAGCAGGAAATAGTGAGTACCATAAGACGGACGGTTGATGTCAAAGTTGGTAAAAAGGCTGGAAGGTTGTGGCATGTCTGGCCTCATAGGAATAAACCTCCGGCTGCTGGTGGTGTGCTGTCTTCCTCTTGTGAAGTTAGAGGAGGTCAGAAGATGCCACCTCCATGTCCTTTTTGCAACAGTGCTAATTTCTATGGGTTGGTGCTTCCTGGAATGAGCCCTTTTAGAATATGTACTGCAGAATTGTTACCACCATCCTATTGAAATGGCAGCCTGTTCTCCTCACAACTCTCCCACGTGAGGAAACTACCCACTGCCTCCCTGGGAGGGTACCCTAGCCCTCCTAAAAACCACCACCTCTCATCAGCTTGTCATCATCCTCCTAGCTGGTCACCACCTCCTCAAAGGTCACCCTTGCACAAGACAGCATTTAAAATATTGTATGTGGTGCATACCAGACTTTTTTACCAGGTATGTCTGGTTTTACTCAAGATGTGAGCCTGGAAACCCTTGAGCTTTCCTCTGCTCCTTGAGTGGCCTTTTTCCAGGTACTGTCTATCCATTAGGGAGCCCTTGGTGGTACAATAGTTAAGCACTCAGCTGCTAACCAGAAGATTGGTGGTTTGAACTCACCAGAAGCTCTGTAGAAGAAAGATGTAGCAGTCTGCTTCCACGAAGGTTACAGTTTTACAGAGGCCCTGTTGGGCAGTTCTACTCTGTCCTATGAGATTGCTCTGGTTTGGAGTCAACTTGATGGTAATGGGTTTGTTTTCTTTGACTGGATCCCAAAGGATCCCTGGTACAACAGTTGTTAAGTGCTCAGCTGCTGACAAAAAGGTCTGTGGTTCCAACCTACCAGCCTCTTTACGGGAGAGGGCTATGACAGTAAGGTTCCATACAGATTGTAGTGTTGGGAAAGCCTGTGAGTTCTACTCTGTACTATAGTGTCACTATGAGTCAGAATCATGGACACGTTACAGCAAACAGCAAATCCCTCACTGTCAGGAAGAGGGCTCTCTGGTTGTCACTCTCCCTTTGGCCTTCACACCAGGATGGTGGTGTTATAGGCCAGTTATTGAAACATCCTGGAAATCCTGGGGTGCTTACACCTCTTCTTCTTTCCCACAGCAATGACCAGGCTGATCTGACCTCATCCCTAAGGTTCCCCCTTAAGGAGGCCAACTTAACAGCAACCAGCCTCCTATGACCTGGCAATGATGTCTTCCAGGGATGTCTCCTACAGAAACAGTGGAATATATAGAGTGACATTTCCAT
The DNA here is from genome assembly GCF_000298275.1 of Orycteropus afer afer. Taxonomy (NCBI): domain Eukaryota; kingdom Metazoa; phylum Chordata; class Mammalia; order Tubulidentata; family Orycteropodidae; genus Orycteropus; species Orycteropus afer. The sequence goes on from NW_006921733.1 coordinate 6,678,145, forward strand.
AGGCATGTTTACTGCAGAGATTTTTGTCATATCAAAAAAATAATAGAACTTAAATTTCCATCAATAGGGATCTAATTACACGTAATTAACTTTAATTATTGGAAACCCATACAATGGAGCACACTGGAACTATTGAAAAATCAAAAGGGGAAGTATTGCTAATGGAAAGACCTCCAGGACAAATTTGAAAAGAGGAAGGTCCGATCAGTGTGTGGAATATGTTGCAATGTGAATAGAAAAGGAGGAAGGGTAAGCATAAAACACACCAAATTACTTAAATATGCATGATTACCTCTAGAAGGATGCATAAATAACTGGGACCGTGGTGGCTGTGATCAGGGGTGAGAATGAGGCTTTTGATAGAATCTCTTTAATTGAGGTGAAAATAGACACAAAAACTTCACTGGTTTTATTGTACTTCTTTTGTATTTAAAAAATTGCACCATGGACAAATATCACCTATTTGAAATATATAAATAAAAGAGAAAAAGAAATACAGCCTTGGAAGCCCTGTGGGGCAGTTCTATCTTGTTCTGTAGGGTTGTTATGGGTCAGAATTGCCTCAGTGGAAATGGGTGTGGTCTCTTTATTAGACTCTAAACAATACATCCTTTACTCAAGGCATCTAGGAATATTTTCTTTTTCTTTTTTTGAACACTTCATTGTGGTTTGGGTGAAAGTTTACAGAGCAAATTAGTTTCACATTGAACAATTTAGACACATTTTGTTTGATATTAGTTGCAATCCCCTCAATGTAACAATAGCCTTCCAACTTTCTCTCGAGTTCCCCATTTCCATTCACCCATCTTTCCTTCCCCTTCCTGTTTTTGGGCAAAGTCTGCCTTTTTGTTCTCATATGATTGATTGTTTTGAGGAGTACATTCCTCACAGGTGGGGTGTTCACTTTATAGGCCTATTGTTTGACTGAAAGGTGATCTCCAAGAATGGGTTCACTTCCAAGTTTGAAGCGTGTTTAAGGGGAACAGTCTTGGGAGTTCCACCAATCTTATTAGACTACTAACTCATGTCTTTTTTTGTGATTTTTAATATTGTTCTACATTTTTCTCTTAATCTGTCCAGGATCTTCTATTGTGATCCTTCCCAATGACAGTGGTTGATCATGGTAGCGATGCACAATCTAGTTCTTCTGGTCTCAGGCCACTGGAGACTGTCGTCTATGTTGTCCATTAGTCCTTTGGACTGATTGTTTGCTTGAGTCTTTGATTTTCTTCACTCTTCTTTTTTTTTTTATTGTGATTTGGGTGAAAGTTTACAGAG
>NW_006921733.1:6680319-6681049 GCF_000298275.1 Orycteropus afer afer
AGCTGGGCACCATCTAGTTCTTCTGGTCTCATAGTCATATAGGCTGCAGATCGGATGATGTACCAGTCACTAGGACTAATTGTTTCCATACATTTTTGTTTTCTTCATTCTTATTTGCTCTGGATGAAGAGAGACCCATTGTTGCATCTAGATGGCAGCTTGCTAGCTTTTAAGATCCCAGTCTCTACTCGCCAAAGTAGGAGGTGAAACAATATTTTGTATAGTATGTCATGCTAATTGAGCTTAATGACCCCTGTCAGCTCTACTATACACCTGGGAATTGTGATCATTCACATAAACTTATATAGTATTGTTGTCTGCCAACCCTATACACGTTCTTGGATACACTCTCAACTTCATAGACATACCTAATAGTTTAGCCTGTCCATCATCTATCCACCCATATACCCATGTTTGCCTTCACTGACAACGCAGAATTGTATGTGCAAAAGGATGATCTTTGTTGTCTGTACCTCCCACATACCTTTCTGTGTCTTTCTCTTCCTCAATGCCACCATATAGGTCACTCACATTTGGTACATTGCCTTTCTCATCACCCAAATCAACACTTGTCTCTCTCTATCTAACAGCATTCTCTCCCCTCCCCTTCCACCCCTGGTAACCAACAAAGAAAATTCTCTTCTAAAGATAAACCTTTCCTTGACTTTTACAATAATGGACTAATACAATATTTGTCCTTTTGTGACTGACTTATTTCACTCAGCATAAT
>NW_006921733.1:6711662-6729318 GCF_000298275.1 Orycteropus afer afer
AAGTATATGTGAACTGCTGTATGAAAAGTGAATTTACTCTGTAAATCTTCACCCAAATCCTAATAAAAAATAAAAAAAAAAAAAAGAAAGCCAAAATACCTTTTTGGATAAACCAGCCTTCTGAGGACTTAAAAATTATATTAAACACCACAGTGGCCAGAAGTAGACAACTGCAGAGATAATCAACTAATCTCAAGATCATGGAACGAAATTCCGATAAGTGTTACTGAATTTTCTGGACTTTGTGTAATGTTCTTAATTATTCTTATACTCTTTTGTGTTGATATTTTTATGTGTTGTTTCTATTACATTTGTAATCAAACGTTTGTTTCCCCAGAAGTGCAGAAAATTATGTATCTTGAGAAAACCAAGTTTCTAAAGAATCCTAATTTCTTCAGTTAGTCTTTTGATTCTCCATTGTGTCTTTCCACAAATGTAGTTTATTTGATTCCTGTGTTTTCTGTCTAGTAAGGTCCATGTTCCATGTATATAGCTGCTTTTCATGTTGTTGAGAAAGGTATTTGCAACAAATAAGTCATTGGTTTTTCAATATCCTATCATGTGATCACCGGCATCATTTCTATCACTAGGACCATGTGTTCCAATTACCGTTGATTCTTCTTTGTTTCAAATTTTCCCATTCTAATCCCCAGTAATCATTAGTACATCTTGATTACATGTTTGGTCAATTTCAGACTGCAAGAGTTGGTAAAATATCTTCAATTTTTTCTATCTTTGTCTTTAGTGGTTGTTGCGTAAATTTGAATATCAGGCATATTAACTTGTCTTCCTCGTAGGTGTATAGATATTGTCCTATCATGGCAGCATTGTACATCAGGATAGATCTTGAAATGTTCTTTTTGGCCATGAATACAACCTTGTTACTCTTCAATTGTCATTCCCAGAATAGTAGATCATATGACATTCTGATTCAGCTTACTAATGCCTAGAATATCAATCTCTATCCATTACAATTCATTATTCACAACTTACAATTTTCTTCAATTTTACTTTGTACATTCCATGTTCTGATTTTAATGAATGTTGCATCTGTTTCCTTCCATATTAAGCCTGTGCCCCTTCAGCAAATGAAGTTCCTGAGAGCTTTACTCCATCCATGTCATTAAAGTTCACTCTACTTTGAAGAAACAGCTCTTCACCAGTTGTATTTTGAGTGCCTTCCAACCTGATGGGCTCATCTTCCAGCAATATATCAGACAGTGTTTCACTGCTATTTATCTTCATAAGGTTTTCATTGGCCAGTTATTTCAGAAGTGAATAGCCCCATCCTTCTTCCCAGTATGTCTTATTCTGGAAGCTCTGTTGAAGGCTGTGCACCATGACGGACCCTGTTAGTATTTGAAATACTGATGGTAATGCCTCCAGCCTGAATCATAGTGACCCCTCCTTGGGTTTCTGAGGCAACATCTCTATGGAAATAGATTCCCCAAGCTTCCTTTCAAGGAGTGGCTACAAGGAGTAGATACAAGGAGCAGAATACAGACCCAGAACATATGTCTAAGGAAAAAGCAGCATTGAAACTCCCTGATAAGGAATTCAAAAAAATTATATTTAGGTATCTCCAAAAGATTGAGAGACAGAGCAAGGAAAACAATGACAAAATTAAGGAAAACACAGACAAAACACTAGAACAATTTCAGGTGAACATATAAGAAAAAAAATGACAAAATAGATGAAAAATTAGAAATGATACAGAATCTAGAGAAAGAAATCCAGAAGATTAATACCAAATTTTCAGAAATAGATAACACATTGAAAGACCAAAGGAGTAGAATCGAATCAATGGAAGAGAGAATTAATGAGATTGAAGACAAATACCTTAATACTTCTTTGGAAAGGGATCAATCAGAAAAAAAAGAGCAAAACAAAATGAATGAAGCCTAAGTTTCATGTGGGATACCATCAAAAGGAATAAACCAAAACAAACCAAACTCACTGCCGTTGAGTCAGATCCAACTCATAGTGAACCCTCCTTGGGTTTCCAAGGTGGTATCACTACAGAAGTAGATTGTCCAACCTTTGTTCTGAGGAGTGGCTGGTGGGTTTGAACCGCCAGCCTTCTGGTTAGTAGTCAGATGCCTTAGGCACTATGCCTAAGTTTAATTGGAATTCCAGTACAGGAAGAGAAAAAGAAAACCACTATGAAAATTTTCCTAGATTTGTTGGTAGAGAACTTCATTGATAAGGTGAAAAATGAGGATATATCCATTCAGAAGTCCAACAATCCCCAAACAGGATAGACCCCAAAAGAAAATCACCAATACATATTATCATTAAACTCATCAAAACCAAAAATAAAGAAAGAATCCTGAAAGCTACATAGGAAAAAACAAAAGATACTTACAAAGGACAACCAAAAAGAATAAGCTCTGATTTCTCAGGAGAAACCATGCAAGCGAGAAGGCAATGTGATGGTGTATATAAAACCCTGAAAGATAAAAATTTCCAACCAAGAATTATATACCTGGCAAAATTGTCCCTCAAACATGATGGTGAAATTAGGAGATTTGCAGATAAGCAGAAATTAAGGGAATTTGTTAAAACCAGACCAACCTTACAAGAGATACTAAAGTGAGTCCTATGAAAAGAAAACCAGTAATAGCAAACAACAAGCAACCATTAATACACAAGATGACATAACCCAGAAAAGAACACAGCTATGGAAGTATCTAAAGTAAAATAAATTTACAAGATTATAAACAGTAAACCAGAGACATCAATTGGGAAATGAGGACAACTACAAACCAAAAAGAGGGGGAAAATAGTGTAGTTACAGAACTTCTAAATGGTGAGGAAATCAAGAGAGTTGCAAGATAGAATAGATTGTTCTAAACTTCTAAACTTGGGGAGAAAATTCTAAATCACAGGGTAACCTCAAAAAAATAAATAAATAAATAAACCTTCACATCACAGTAAAACAGCAGACAAGCACAAATACTGAGTAAATACTAAAGCAACAAAGGAAATGATAACACAATTCATTAACATAATGCACTCGCACAGAAAATTATATGAAACCAGAAACACCAGGAAAAATCTCATATAACAAAATGACTGCAACAAATTCATACTCACTGCCATTGAATCAGATCTGACTCATAGCAACCCCTCCATGGATTTCCGAGGTGGTATCACTATGGAAATAGATTGCCCAACCTTCCTTATAGGAGTGGCTCGTGGGTTTGAACCTCCAGCCTTCTGGTTAGCAGTCAGATGCCTTAGGCACTACACCACCAGAGCTCCTAACCAGTACATACTTGTTGATAATTACACTGAATGCCAATAGATTAATGCACCACTCAAAATACGGAGAGTTGCAGACTGGATAAGAAAACATAACCCAAAAGTATGCTGTCTGCAAGAGACACACCTCAGAGGCAAAGACAAAACTAGACTAAAAATCAAAGGTTGGAAAAAGATCAAGCAAATGGCAACCAATAAAGAGCATGAGTTGTTGTTGTTGTTGTGTGCCATCTAGTCGGCCCTGACTCATAGCGACCCATCCTTAGGTTGCCAAGGCAGTATCACTACGGATGTAGATTGCCCAACCTTCCTTCCAAGGAGTGGTTGGTGGGTTTGACTGATTAGCAGTCAAGTGCCTTAGGCACTATGCTACCAGAGCTCCTAAAGAGCATGAGAGGCAGTATTAATTTCTAGTCAAATTGACCTTAAGACATAAAACATCATAAGTCACAAGGAAGGACATTATAGTGATTAAAGGATCAATTGAAGAAGAAGATATAACCATAATATCTATGGACCCAATGAAGAGCCCCAAAATACAAAAGCTAGACTTTAACAGAATTGAAAAGGCTAATAGATGACTCCACAGTCATAGTAGGAGACTTTAATACACCATCTTCAATGTAAGATAGAACATCTGGAAAGAGATTCAACAAAGATGCAGAAGAGGCTAAACAATACAGTCCTCCATCTTGACATTATTGACATTTGCAGAGCACTTCATCCAACAACAGCACAATATACATTCTTTTCCATGTTAGGCCATAAAGCAAGCCTCAATAAACTTAAAAACATTGAAATACTGCAAAATATCTTCTAAGATCATAAAACTAGAAATTAACAATAGATGAACAGAAAAAGAGCAAACACATGGAAACTGAACAACATCCTCCTTAAGAAGAAGTAGGTAATAGAAGAAATAAAAAGTGAAATTTAAAAAATTCTTTGAATCAAATGAGAATGAAAACACAACATACCAAATCTTTGGAACACAGCAAAAGCAATGATCAGAGGGCAATTTATAGCAATAAATGCACACATCAAAAAAGAAGAAAGAGTGAAAATCAACACTTTAAACCAACATCCCTAACAATCAGAAAAAGAAAATCAAGAAAAGTGTACAGTCGCCAGAATAAAGGAAATAATAAAGATTTGAACAGAAATTAATGAAACAGAAAATAGAAAGACAACAGAAAAAAATAAACAAGACTAGACATTGGGTTTTTGAAAATATTAATAAAATGGAGAAACCACTGGCCAATTTAACCAAGAAAAAGAAGGAGAGAATACAAGTAACATGAATATGAAATGAAATGGGTGACATCACAGCAGAATTAACTGATATAAAAAGGATAATATCAGGATACTATGAAGAACTGTACTCCAACAAATTAAAAATTTTGGAAGAAATGGACATATCTAGAAACACACTACTTACCAAAAGTAACACAAACTGAGGTGGAAAAGTTGAACAGATCCATAGCAAAAGGAAAAAAAATGAACAAGTCATAAAAAAAATACCACCAAAAAAAAAAAGTCCAGGCGCAGACAGTTTCACCAAAGAATTCTACCAAACATTTAGAGAAGAACTGACACCAATCCTACCCAAATTGTTCCAGAATAGAGAGAAGGATGGAATCGCCCCAAATTCATTTTCTAAAGCAAGCAAAACCTTGAAACCAAACCCAGGCAAAGACATCACTTGAAAGAAAATACACACCCATATCCCTCATTAATATAGATGCAAAAATCTTCAACATTATCCTAGCCAATAGACTCCAACAGCATATAAAAATAATAATGATTCATTATGACCAGGTAGGGTTCATATCAGGTATGCAAGGATGGTTCAACATTAGAAAAACAATCATCATCATCCACCACATAAATTAAAAAAAAAAAAGAAAAGAACCACATGATCATATCAATCAATGCAGAAAAGGTGTTTGATAAAATCCAACAGCTATTCCTGATAAAAATGCTCTGCAAATTAGGAATAATAAAGGGCATATATGCAAAACCAACAGCCAACATTATTCCCAATGGAGAGAGACCAAAACCATCCCCCTTATGAACAGGAAGCAGACAAAGATGTCTTCTATCACCACTTCTATTCAACATGGTATTGGAAGTCCTAGCCAGGACTATACGGGAAGTAAGAGAAATCAAAAGCATCCAAATTAGTAAAGAAGAAGTCAAATTATCCCTATTTCTGATGATATGCTGCTATACATAGAAAACTTAAAAGTTTTCTTTTAACTTAACAAAAATCAAACAAACAAAAAAAAAAAACTACTGGAACTAATTGAGAGATTTAGTATTGTGGCAGGATACAAGATCAACATCTAAAACTCCTCTACACCAGCTAATTGAGAGATTTCGCATAGTGGCAGGATACAAGATCAATGTACAAAAATCAGTTGAACTCCTCTACACCTGCAAAGAGATTGCTGAAAAGGAAATAAGGAAATCAATACCATTTACAATAGCTACCAAAATATAAATAAATAAATAAATGTAAATACTTGGAAATAAATCTTACTGGGGACACAGAAGACCTGTACAAAGGAAACTGTAAAAGACTACTTCAAGAAACCATAAGAGATCTACATAAACAGAAGAATATACCATGCTCATGGAAAGGAAGTTTGAATATTATGAAAATGTCATTTCTACCCAAAGTAATTTATACATTCAGTGCAGTCCCAATCCAGATCCCATCAGCCTTCTTTAAGGTTATGGAAAACCCAATCACTAACTTTATATGAAAAGAAAGAGACCTTGGATAACCAAAGCATTATTGAATAAGAAGAACAAAGTAGGAGGTCTCACATTCCCAGCCAAACAACAGACAGGCATATGAGCTGAACATTTACATTAGGTAGATACACTCCTTGAAGAGATCAGTCATGGGAGAATAGAAAGGTAGTGTATGTACAGGGAGGCAGCTCGGGGGGCAGGAGTGCATGGGAAGTAAGGACACAGGGAAGAGGTAACTATGGGTAGGAAATGGGAGGGGAGCTGTTGCATTGTGGGAAATTGCAGGCAATTTCATGAGATAAAGTGTATGTGAACTGCTGTATGGAGAGTGAATTTGCTCTGTAAACTTCCACCCAAATCAGCATAAAAAATTGGAAAAAAAAAAAAAAAACTTATGGAGCCATTCTACTCTGCTCACTTGGTGTCAGAATCAAATTTGATTGCAACTAACAGCAACAAATGTATAAGCATTTTACCTGTAGATGATAATAGCATTATTTCTCCTTTTCAATGATTATATTTTATGTATTTTTCTTGTCTTATTGCAATAGCTAGGACCTTTTATACAGTCTTGAAGAGAAATAGTGAAAATAGCCATCCTTTCTCTGTTACTCATCATATAGAGAAAGATATAAACTTTTAATCATAGGTTTCACTAGGATTTTGGTTCATCCAAAAGACTAATGATGATCCCTTTTATTATTAATCTGGCAAATTACACTGATTTTTCTGTTATATAAACATTAAATTTTTAGGACATATCCAGTTTTGTAATGTATTATATATGTAAATAAATGAGAGAGAGAGAGAGAGCTGGCTTTTTTGTGGCTGTTCGTTGTCATCAAGTTGTCTGCAATGGATGACAGTCTTATATATAACAGAACAAAACATTAGTACTCACAATTGTTGGTACGTTTGAACCCACTAACACAGCTGTTGTGTCAATCTATCCCATGAAGAATTTCCCCTGATTTTTCTAACAATCTACTTTACCAAGTGTGATGTCCTGCTCTAGTGATCAATTTTTCTTGAGGATATGTCTAAACTAATCTGCATGAAGTCTGACCATCTTCATTTTTGGAGCATGGCTGTACTTCCTCCAAAATTGATGTGTTCCTTCTTCTGGCAGTGAAAAATATATTCAGAATTCTTTGGCAACACTATAATTCAAATATGTCAATTCTTTGATCTTTCTTTTTCATTATCCAACTTTCACATGCATATGAGGCAATTGAAAAGACCATTGGTTGGGTCAGGGGAATCTTAGTCTTCAAAGTGAGGCCTTTGCTTTTAACACTTTAAAAATATCCTCTTCAGATTTTCCTGGTGTTGTTTGATTTCTTGATTGCTGCTGTCAGGGGCATTGCTTATTGACCAAAGTAAAATGAAAAAGAGTAAAAAGATACTTGAGTTTCTTCACAATTTATCCTGATATTGCTGGCTTGTTAGGTGCTATTTCTTCCTCAAATATTTGGCAGAATTGACTGAGTCTAAAGTTTTCTTTGTAGAAAAATATAAAATTATTTACTAAGGAGCCCTGATGGCAAAATGTTTTAGTGCCAGCTGCTAACTGAATGGTTAGAAGTTTGAACCACTAGCTGCTCTATGAAAGAAAGATGTGGAAGTCTGATACTATAGGTATTACAACCTTGGAAACTCTATAGGGTGGCTCTAATCTGTCCTATAAGGTTGATATTAATTGGAATAGAGTCAATGGCAATGGATTTTATTCCATTTATTTAATGTTAAAGAACAATTAAAGATTTCTCTTTTTTCTACTATAAATTTTGGTAGCTTGGATTTTTTAATTGTGCTATTCATTTAAATATTCAAATGCATTGGCATAAAATTGTTCATAATATACTCTTAACTGTTTGATGTATATAGGACCTTTAGTTCTATCCCCTTTTTTATTTTTACTATTCACATTTTTTGCATTCATTTTTGTCTAGATTAGTCTTATTGGGGATTTATTATTTTGCATATTTATTTTCTGCTGTTACATTTTTTCTATCTTCATTGTCTTTGAGTTTCATTTGTTGCTGTTTTTCTAACTGTTGAGATGGATGCTGGTCAATTTCTGCCATTTAGTCTTTTCTAATATATCCACGTAAGCTATTAATTTATTTGAAACAGGAATTATCCCAGGAGTTTTGATACATAGTATATTTCATATCATTTAGGTATATGTATGTTCTATTTATGTGCACTTTTTTCTTTGATCAATTGATCATTTAGTATTGTATTCCATAATTTCAAAACAAGTGAGTTTTTTCATAACTCTTATTATTAATTCTAGTTTAATTATACTCTGTATATATTCAATTATTTGAAAATTGTTTATACTTGTTTTATGGCTTCTTGGCTCTTAATCTATGATGCTTATGTCCTCTTGTACCTGGTCATCTCTTGAATATATGTCTGATATTAAACTTGAAATTTTAGTTTTACAAATAATTTAAGGCCTAGGATTATATTATTTTCCTTCAGAGAAGGCTTATGTTTTGTCCACTATCTGGGAGTTCTAACAATCTGGGATCACCTTAATCCATTTACAGGAATGGTTACCCATATAACTCAAAACTGGGTTGTAGTTTACAAAAAAAAAAAAAAAAATTTCTGGTTTGCCCTTCCTCTTGGGGTGTAGTTCTTCATGATCCCATCAAAAAGCATGACAGTTAGCAGGTTCTTCTGTTCTGTGGTAGGTAGAATAATGCCATCATCAAAAAATGTCCATGTCTTAATCCCTGAAGTTTGTGAATAAATTATGTTACATTGAAAGAGGAGTTAAAAGACTTCAGATGAATTTAAGGTTGCTAATCAGTTGACTTTGAGATGAGAAGATTATCCTGGATTATCTGGTAGCCCCATGTAATAACAGGGTACTTAAGTGGAGCAGAGGAAGTCTGGAAGGCAGTGTCAGAGTGATGTGAAGTCAAACACTTAACTTGACATTGATGTTTTGAGAGAGAAGGTGGCCATGACCCAAGGCATGGAGGCAGTCTCTAGAAGCTGGGAAAGGTGAAGAAATGGTTTCTCCCCTAGTCTTCACAAGGAGTGCAGCCCTGCTGACACCTTGATTTTAAGCCAGTGACACTCATTTCAGACTTCCAACTTCCAGAATTATAAGATAATGAATATATGTTGTTTTAGCAGTTAAATTGATTAACATTATTACAGCAGCCACAAGGAGCTCACATAGATCCTGTGCTATGTTAGTTTCACTAGTTCTGCTCAGTTTCTCAACTACCTCTTTTAGAATCTACAGACTCCCATAAAGGAACAGAGGCCCCAAACACTAGTCTAATCTCTTTGGAGTTTTGTCTTTTCTAAATCTTGACTTGGTTATTCTTCATCTTTTTATGAAATCTCTGATACCTTCAGGCAGGTGTTTTTAATATTTTGCCCAGTGGTTCTATCTGCCCCAAGCCAGGGGTTTGTTCCAAATCCATGCTGGACAATTTTTCCTTTAAATCCAGATGACTGAGTTCATCTGGTTGTGTTTTAGAATTTCATTCTTGACACTGTGTGCTTCACTTCTAGAGTCATTTGCAGGTTAGTGAAAGAGCTTAACTGATTCCTCTTTTCTAATCCGTATCCATTCCCCCGCCTAAAATTAGCAGCATGCTATTCTCCTATATTTCAATCCATGGACTCTGTAGTTCATCTGGGACCTGGAACTCAGGGTCCTCTTCTGCTATCCTGCCTGAAGAAAGGGTGTTTATTTCTAGCCAGGTTCTCTGCTCCGTGATCTCCAGGGATAACAGGCTCACAGTGTCTTTGTTCATATGGTCACCTCCACCTGTAGTGACATAAGAGGGGTGCAGCCTGTAGCTGTGAAAAGCTAACTGAGAGCTTGCATATGCAAATCAGCTCAATAGTGCTGCTGTACTTGGCCTTGTGCAGTGGGACAAAGTTGGAGTAAGTATAGACTCTTGTAAGGGGCACTTTTAAAGAATAGTCCTCAACTAGGATTTGAAGTTGTTTTTCTATAGAACAGCTTTTATTGCTTACAGTTTAAATGCATAGCCAGTCCTCAGATATTCTTGAGAACATAGAACCAAAGAAAAAATGGGTCTGCAGACAATCAGCACTCACTCCAGCCCAGTACAGGTCTCATGAGCAGGATGGGAAGAAAAGCTTTTGATTTTGAAAATCTAGTTTCAAACCCAGCACTTGGAGACTTTGAGATTTGCCATCATCTGCACAAAAATTTTCAGGCTTTTGAATGTGAGAAAGCAAGGAGGCAAGAGAACAAAGAACAGAAATTCAAGGAAAGGGAGGCAGGCTGGCACATGCAATTTCAAGTTGGGTTTAACAAGTGGAACACTGACTTCTACTTTGAAACAAAGAACACCCAGCATCCTCTGATCGTTTCTGTAAAAGCTGTCAAAGGGCACTAAGCTTCCAGAAGCTTCCTCCAGGATGCAGATTGACTGAGGTAGCCACAGGGAGATCTGTGGACCTAATACCCCACCGTCAACAGCTGTTATACTCAAAATAGTGAAATTATCAGGAAAGAGTGTGTGTGCATTGCATCAGTTTCTACAACACTACCCTGTACTTCACTGTGCCAAATGGAGAGCTTTGTAATTGCTACTGTGTTTTATGTGTACTGAAATACTTAGAACACCTTGGAGAATATAACCATAATCTAATATATACTTATATGCTTAAAACACTTTTTAAATAATATAACCACAATTTATCAGTCATGTACTGGTGTACTTAGAACACCGTAGATAATACATTCACAATCTATGGTGTACTGAAGTATTTAGAACATCTTAGATAATGCAATCATAATTATTTCAACTATAGATTAAGTAGGTATTTAGATGTGTTTTATGATCATTTATAGTCATTTTTTCTGGGTATTATCTCTAACACTCAATCTGTGAAAATGGGGAAAAGTTTACTTTAACTGGCAGTACCTTATTTGTTTGCTGTCTCCCACCATGAGGCAAAGAATATGGGCAGGTTTGTTCGGGTATTTATTTATTTAATAAACGTTACTTGAGCACCCACTTTGTGCCAGGAGACATTGTAGTATGAAAGACAGAAAGTATTTATTTTCTATTTTGGATGAATAGACTGAAAATATTGATTTGGCAGTAGGATATTTCTTGAAAAATTAAGTTCACACCTTTATTTATTCATTCAATATTAGCCTTCTGCCTTAAAATTTCTATAGCATGAATGTTGTTGTTGTTATGTGCTGTCGAGTTGGACCCAACTCATAGCGACCCCTCCTAGAGTATCCGAGGCAGTATCACTACGGAAGTAGATTGTCCAACTTTCCTTCTGAGGAGTGGCTGGTGGGTGCATGAATAGGCATGTAGTAAATACAAATCAAATCAAAAGTACAAAACAACAGTTGTTGATGTAATTATTCCATTAATTTGAGCCAAAATACTTTTCCTAAATTAATTATAGTATTTTTCTCTCTTTGTCAATAAATCAGATTAGAGACTGTGAAAAAACTATATTATGTGCCACTAAGTGAAAGTGTGATTTCAATGATAAAAGAGGGGATATGTTTTCTGGAGTATATGAGAAGGGTGTTTTCCAGAACTACCAGCCCCTCTTTGGCCATCCCATCATCCTGTGTAGGGGTAAAGGGATGCCTGGCTGATAACAGCATGGCACATTAGGTCCATTTAGAATTCATTACACTTGGCTGTGTGCATACCAGGCTCTGAATGGGTTTTAAGGAACTGAACTTTTATCCTCAGGGAACTATGGTCTGGTGAGGGAGGGACAAGGACCAGCACCAGACATGCTCAGGGAAGCATAAGGTTTGATGTTTGTGAGGAGCCAGACAAGCTCAGAGGAGCAGCATTGGCTACTTCCAGAAAAGTCTTTTCCACAAAAGACAGCACTGGGTATCCTGAAATACAAGAGACAATTATTGCATCAGTGGGGTAGAGTTGTTCCAGAAAGTTGTGAGTCTGGGCCTGGCCAAGTCATCCTGGGTGACAGCCATGGGTGCTTGGAGGGCCAGCAGCAACGAGGTGAGCTCAATGACTTAGAAGATTTTACTCTGGGTGGGGGCAGCAGTCTAAAAACATTGTTAGAACAGGGTACTGCTGTGGTCAGGTTGGCCTTTTTGATCCCTGTGGTCCTGCAGGGCCTAAAACAAGTCCAAGAAGGCAGTAACACCAAGGAGTCCTGTTTTCCATGTCTAGATGGCGGTGGGAACAGTGACCCTGCCTGGTTACTGGGGAGCAGGGTGAGAATGGCTGCTTGTACTCAGAGCCTTCTCTCATCAGGCCCAGTGAGACTATGTGGTCTTCAGAGACCAAGATAGGTGGTGTCTCTGAAATTTCCACTCAAAGAATTAGACTGAGTTCCCACTTGCTATGTACTAGTAATGCCCTGTTTGTGTGCCATCAGTGTACAACATGCTTTGTGCTTACCCATCAGCTGATGTGGGTGATCTGGGTTAGCCTGCCATTATTTTTATGACACAGAAGAAGTTTGTTGTTGTTGCAGCCCTGGGTGTACACATATCCCATGTCACATGATGGCTGGTACAGCATCACAGATGCAGTCATGAAGTCCCAGGGACAGAATGTCCTACCATTTAAGAGCTATGCACATTATATTTTTTTAGAGAAAGAATAATAAACAGAGATGGAATATTTTGAGTTTCCCCTCTTTGTCTGCCAAGAATAATCTTGGTGTGCTGTGGAATCCACAACCTTCATAGCCATCCTGGACTATAAATCAGTGAAGATCTCCCTGGGAAAGCAGTGAACTGGCTTCAAGAAAGTCCTCACAGCTTTAAATAAATCAGATTCCTTGAAACATAGCCTCCCTCTGGAAATAGTGCATGAGACCATTTCAGTTCAAGGAAAGAAGGACTGATTTCTAATTAAGACTTCAGGAAGAGGCTGTTAAAATAGCATTTTAATTTCAGTTATTTCATTGAGCTGTTATTTCCTAGTGAGTTCTCTTTTTAATGTACATGATGCACTGGAAAACAGTGCAACTGTTTTGAAGTCATTACTTTTCTGATGGTGTTCTCTGCACAAAAATGTGTTGCTGTGATATAGCAATTGGTACATGGGATGATGATTAAGGAATTTCTGTAGTTTTTACCCACTTACACTTTTTTTGTGATGGTATGCATACATGACCAAAACCACTTCAATTTTGACTGTTGTGACAATAGAGAAAAGAGAATGACAGGCAAGGGAAGAGAGAGGTGATTTTTTTTTAAAAAAAATCATTAGTTGTACTCAACAATTTATACTAAAATTTCCTGGATGGGACAGTTTGCCCTCAGCTGTTAACCTAAAGCTTTATGGTTTTAATCCACCCAGTATCTTCTCAGAAGAAATCTTCCATAAAGATTACGTACCAAGAACACCCTATGGAAGGATTCCACTCTGTAGCACATGGGGTCTCCATGAGCTAGAATGGACTTGAAGGAAACAGATTTGGTTTTGGAGATTTTCTCTAAAGGTTTAGTTCCTGTCTTTTCCTCTCTCTTCTTTCTTCATCCACTTCTGAACTTCTGATATACAAAGCACTGTTGTATCTTATCAATGGCAAGATTCAAAATTAAAGACTTTCTTTGTGGTGAGCTGTCATTTTCTAATCAAGAATAATAAATTATTGCCTTACACATAAGTTCTTTTAAATCTTTTTCATCAAATATCTGTGAGGAATTTAGTGTAACTGAGGAAATGGTATTTTATTATAAGCTCCTTTTTTTTTTTTCCCAGAAAGTTTGAATTTTCTTCTCTAAATCTACACAGAAAGTAGGAAGCTGCTTCTTCTTTTTTTTTTTTTTTTCCAAAAAACCTATTTGTCCCTGGCCTTGTTTAGTGGTATACTTGGCTATTTTATTTCACAGGGTAGCTTCAGAAGACAAAGTAATTGTATTACAATGAAATGTGCAAAAGCATAAGAGAGTAGGAAAACCAAAAGAAAAGAACACACTGGTTTCTCAAGCTGAAAGAACTGAAGAAAAAAAATCAAGATATCAGAAAGATGTTTATTGATTATGCAAAGGCATTTGACTTTGTGGATCATAATAAATTATTGATATCATTGCAAAGAATGGGAATTTGAGAACACTTTATTGTGCTTATCAGGAACCTGTACATAGATGAAGAATTTGTCATTTGAACACAGCAAGGACATACTGTAAAGTTTAAAGTCTGCAAGTATGTACATAAGGGTTGTATCCTTTCACCATACTTATTCAAACTGTATGCTCAGCAAATAATCCAGAAAGCTGGACTATATAAAGAAGAACATGGCATCAGGATTGGAGGAAGAACCATTAACAACCTGCAATATGAAGATGATACAACTCTACTTGCTGAAAGTGAAGAAGATTTGAATCATTTACTGATGAAGATGAAAGACCACAGTCTTCAGGATGGATATTCTTCAGTATGATTATACTTCAACATAAAGAAAACAAAAATCCTCACACCTGGTCTAGTAAGCAATATCATGATAAATGGAGAAAAGATTGAAGTAGTCAGGGATTTCACTTTACTTGGATCCAGAATTAACACCCATGGAAGCCCAGTTAAGAAATTAGATATTGGGAATTCCTGTAGGATGGCAGAATAGGGGGAAAGCCTGCACAGACCCTCTTCAACAAAGAAAAGGGGAACCAGTAAACACAGATACAGAAGATAACCCAGGGCCCCTAAGCTTTGAAGGGAAGAATATAGAAGTGGACTAAACTCCAACTAGCAGAAAAATTTGCATGAAAACACCAAAAAAGGAGACGTACAGAGCTGTAGTCTGGAAACGATCCTCATGGCATAGACAGCTTGGAGATTCCCGAGTGCTGGTAGGACTTAAAAATTAACCTAAAAATCATCCCTACTAACCAGGGACTGCACAGAGGGCTGCTCTGGTGGCTGAGGAATAAAAAGGGAAGTAGTGAATAGGAAGGCAGGCTGATCTGTGGACTTTTGTCTGTCCGGAGGGCACAGCCATTTAGAATGTTTACAAGCAGCTTGACCATTTTGGATATTTAAAGCAACAGCATTCTCCCAGATTCCAGGGACTTAAGAACAGGCTCCACTTCTGGGAACCCCAAGGACATTCCAGACCCAGACAACTGGAAGGGTGCTACATTCCCCTTGTTGCTGTTATACCCCACACCCTCTTGGTGAATGAAAGTGCAGCAATCCCTCACTCCCATGCACTTTCTGGGAATTCCAGCAGGAATTCCATCCCAGTCTGTGTGATTGGACAGAGCCTATATGTCCTGCCCCCTTTGGCCCAATTTTTTCTCTTTTTTCTGTGTTTAGTTTGTTTTTTTCTGTATGTTTAAAAACTACTATTATTATTATTACTTTTGTCCTGTTTACTATTATTCTTTATTCTTCCCCTCCCAGGTTCTAGTTTTCAGCACTTTTTTTTTTCCCCGTTCCTGGTTGCAATTT
The DNA here is from genome assembly GCF_000298275.1 of Orycteropus afer afer. Taxonomy (NCBI): domain Eukaryota; kingdom Metazoa; phylum Chordata; class Mammalia; order Tubulidentata; family Orycteropodidae; genus Orycteropus; species Orycteropus afer. The sequence goes on from NW_006921733.1 coordinate 6,727,109, forward strand.
TTTTTTCTTTTCTGTTTTTCATGGTTAATCCTGTTCCTTATTTTTCTTTTTGTGTTTTTCCCATTTTCTTCATCATTATTCTCTTCCTTTACATTTTTTCTCTAATTGCCCTCTCCCCAGATATTGCTGGAATTCTTTTATACCCTTTATCCTTTTTTTTGGATACTGTTCCTGTGTGATTACATGGTATATTTTTCTTTCCATTTGCTTTTACTTTTTTGATGGTTATTCAATTGTTATTTTTGTCTAACTGAGTAGAAGACAGAAACAGTCCACATGTGACACAACTACACCCATGCCTCTTGCAGCTTCTCTTACTGAGTGAGAGCCACAACTTCCTTCTCACCAACAGGCCAATGATAAAAAAACAGCAAGAAAAGCCTGACTCACACTTGGCTGCTCTTCAAAAACAGTTAACAGAGATCTAAATACAACAATGCCACAATGTCTGGGAGACAACAGACCATCACAGTCCATACAAAGAAGCAAGATAAAGTGGTAGAAACAAGGGAGCAGGATACAGACCCAGAACACAACCCTGAGAGAGAAGCAGCATTGGAACTCTCTGATAAGGAATTGAAATGCATTATATTTAGGTATCTTCAAAGGATTGAGAAACAGACCCAGGAAAACAGACACAACTCTAGAAGAATTTGGGAAGAAAATACAAGAACAAAATGACAAAATAAATGAAAAATTAGAAATGATTCTAAATCTACAGATAGAAATCCAAAAGATTAATACTAAATTGTCAGAATTAGATAAAACATTGAAAGAGAAAAGGAGTAGAATTGAGGCAATGAAAGACAGAATTAATGTGATTAAGACAAATATCTGAATACTTCTTTAGAAAGGGATCAATCATAAAAAAATCAAAACAAAATGAAGAAAGCCTAAGGTTCATTGGGATACCATCAAAAGGAATAACCTACATGTCATTGGAATTCCAGAACAGGAAGAGAAAAATTAAACCACTGGGAAAATTGTCCAGATTTGCTGGAGGAGAACTTCCCTGATAGGATGAAAGATGAGAATATATATATTCAGGAAGTCCAATGAACTCCAAACAGGACAGACCTCAAAAGAAAATCATTAACACATATCATCATCAATGCATCAAAAACAAAGACAAAGAAAGAATCCTGAAAGCAGCATGGGAAAAACAAAAAGTCACTTACAAAGGACAACCAGAAAGAAAGAATAAGCTCTGATTTCTCATCAGAAACCATGCAAGCAAGAAGGCAATGGGGTTGTATATATAAAACACTGAAAGAGAAAATTTTTCAACAAGAATTATATGCCCGGCCAAATTTTCCCTCAAATATGATGGTGAAATTAGGAGATTTCCAGATAAGCAGAAACTAAGGGAATTTGTTAAGACCAGACCAACCTATCAAGAGATGCTAAAAGGAGTCCTTTGAACAGAGAACCAAAAGTAGCAAATAAAAACTGACCATTAATACACAAGATGAAATAACCCAGAAACAACAGCTATGGGCATATCCAAAGTAAAATAAGCTTACAAGATTGTAAACAGGGAACCAGAGATGATCAATTGGTCAGTGAGGACAACTACAAACAAAAAGAGGGAAAATATTGTAGTTACAGAACTTCTAAATGGGGAGAGAGATGCAGGATGGACTTGACTATTCTATTCTTGGGGAGAAAATTATGAATCACAGGCTAACCACAAAGAAAAGTGATAAACCTTTGCATCACAATAAAAAAGAGGACAAGCACAAATATTCAGCAAATACTAAAACAACAGCAACAAAGGAAGTGATAACACAATTCATAACCATAATGTGCTCAGCACAGAAAAGAATATAGAACAAAAAAACCAGGACACCATGAAAAAACACATAACAAAATGACAGCAACCAATTCATACTTGTCAATAATTAAATTGTGTGTTAATGGATTAAATGCACCACTCAAGAGATGGAGAGAGGTAGATTACATAAGAAAACAAAACTCATCAATATGCTATCTACAAGAGACATACCTTAGAGATAAAGAGAAAAATAGACTAAAAAGCAAAGATTGGAGAAAGATATATCAAGCAAATGGCAACCATAAAAGAGCAGGAGTGGCAATATTAATTTCTGTTAAATCGACTTTTAGACAAAAACTACCAAATGAGACAAGGAAGAACGTTATATAATGATTAAAAGATCAATTGAACATGAAGATATAACCATATAAAATAT
>NW_006921733.1:6729740-6731430 GCF_000298275.1 Orycteropus afer afer
AAAAGAGTAAACACATGGAAACTGAACAACACCCTCCTTAAGAATGACTGGGTAAGAGAAGAAATTGAAAAATTGAAATTCAAAATTTCATTGAATCAAATGAGAATAAAAAACACAACATACCAAAACTTTTGGGACACAGCTAAAGCAGTGATTAGAGGCCAATTTATAGTAATAAATGCACACATCAAAAAAGACAAAAGAGCCAAAATCAACACTTTAAATCAACATCTCCAGCAATTAGAAAAAGAACAGCAAGAAAAGCCTACAGTCACCAGAAGAAAGGAAATAATAAAGATTCCAGTAGTAACCGATGCAACAAAAAATAGAAGGGCAATAGAAAAAAATTAATAAGACCAGAAGTTGGGTTTGTGAAAAGATCAATAAAATTGAGAAACCACTGGTAAATTTAACAAAGGAAAAGAGGGAGAGAATACAAATAACATGAATAAGAAAAAAAAAGGGTGACATCACAACAGAACCAGCTGAAATAAAAAGGATAATATCAGGATACTATGAAGAACTGTACTCAAACAAATTTGAAAATCTGGAACAAATTGACAGATTTCTAGAAACACACCACTTACCTAACCTAACACAGACTGATGTGGAAGAGTTGAACAGATCCATAAGAAAAGAAGAAATTGAACAGGTCATCAAAAAATTGCCAATAAAAATAAAAACCTGGCCCAGATACTTTCACTGGAGAATTCTACCAAACATTCAGAGAAGAACTGACACCACTCCTACTCAAACTATTCCAAAGCATAGAAGAGAATGGAATCCTCCCAAACTCATTTTATGAAACAAGCATAACCTTGATACCGAAACCAGGCAAAGACATCACTCAAAAGGAAATCTACAGACCAATATCCCTCATGAATATAGATGCAAAAATCTTCAACAAAATCCTAGCCAATAGACTCCAACAACATACCAAGAAAAGCATTCTTGATATGACCAAGTGGGGTTCATATCAGGTATGCAAGGATGGTTCAACATTAGAAAAACAATCAATGTCATCCACCACATAAATAAAACAAAGGAGAAGAACCACATGATCATATCAATTGATGCAGAAAGGGCATTTGATAAAATCCAACACCCATTCCTCATCAAAACTTTCAGCAAAATAGGAGTAGAAGGGACATTCCTAAACATAGTAAAAGGAATCTATGCAAAACAAGCAGCCAACATTATACTCAATGGAGAGAAACTGAAACCATTCCTCTTACAAACAGGAACCAGACAAGGATGTCCACTAGCACCACTTCTATTCAACATTGTACTGGAAGTTTTAGCCAGGGCCATAAGGCAAGAAAGAAACCAAAGGCATCCAAATTGGTAAAGAAGTTAAACTATCCATATTTGCTGAAAAGAGAGCCAAGAGACTCAGTCAAAAATCTACTAGAACTAACTGAGAGATTTAGCATCATGGCAGGATACAAGATCACCATCCAAATCTATACCACCAAAGAGATTGCTGAAAAAGAAATAAGGAAATCAATACCATTTACAATAGCTACCAAAAAAAATAAAATACTTGGGAATAAATGTTACCAGGGACACAAAAGACCTGTACAAAGAAAACTACAAAAATACTACTTCAAGAAACCATAAGAGATCTACATAAATGGAAGAACATCCCATGCTCGTGGATAGGAAGATTGAACATTGTGAAAATGTCAGT
>NW_006921733.1:6732355-6753215 GCF_000298275.1 Orycteropus afer afer
GACCCAGCCATTCCATTACTAGGTATATATCCTAAAGAAGTGAGAGTCATGACAAGAACAGACATATGCACACCCATGTTCATCACAACACTATTTACAATTGCCAAAAGATGGAAACAACTTAGGTTTCCATCAACTGAGGAATGGATAACCAAACTATGGTACATACACTCAATGAAATACTGTGCAACCCTAAAGAATAAGGTAGAATCTGCAAAACACCACATAATGTGGATGAACTTGGAAACATTATGCTGAGTGAAATAAGTCAATCACAGAAGAATACATATTGTATTAGTCTCTTATTGTACAAAGTCAAGGAGAGATTTATCAATGGAAGGAAATTTTCTTAGTTGGTTACTAGGGGTCGGAGGGGAAGGAAGGGGACACTGTTAGATAGTAGATAAAAGTATCGATTTGGGTGAAGAGAAGGGAAATGTACCAAATGTGAATGATCAGCTTGGTGGCACTGAGGGAAAGAAGACATAGGTACATGGGAGGTACAGACAACAAAAATGAACCCTTTTGCACGTACAGTACTGTGTTGTCAGTGAAGGCAAACATGGGTATATGGGTGGATACATGGGTAGACAGGCCGAACTATTAGGTATGTCTATGAAGTGGGGAGTGTACCCAAGACCATGAACAGGGTTGGCAGACAATAGTCCTATTAGTTTATTTGTAGGATATGTAAGAATTCCCAGGTGTATAGTAGAGCTGACAAGTGACAAGGTTGTAGTCACTTCTTGGTCACAGTCAGCTACCCAGAGGGACTGAGTAGTTGAAACTGTAGGCTCGGGACCATAGTTGCAGGAGCCATCAAGCTAACACAAAAACAGTGTTCCACCTCCTTCTTTGATGAGTAGTGACTGGGATCTTAAAAGCTTGGAAGCAGCCATCTAGATGCAACGATGGGCCTCTCCTCATCCACAGCAAAGAAAGAAGAAAACCTAATTTATGGAAACAATTAGTCCTAGTGACTTGTACACCATGCGATCCACAGCCTATATGACAGACCAGAAGAACTCGATGGTGCCCAGCTACCTCTGTCAACCACTCAGAGTGGGATCTGTGTAGGAGATCCTGGATAGAGAGGGAGAACAATATGGAACAAAACTCAAAATCATTTGGGAAAAAAAAAGGGGGGGACCAAGTTTGCTAGTTTGATAGAGCCTGGTGGAACCACCGAGACTATGGCCCCTAGCTGCCCTTCAGGTCTGGAATTGAACCCACACCTGTGGCTTCCAGGCAAACAAAAGACAGCCATATGAGTTGAACATTTACCTGAAGTAGATACACTCCTTGGAGAAAACAATCATGGGAGAAAGGAGGACTGTTTATGCATAAGGAGACAGCTCAAGGGGCAGGAGTGCATGGAGGTATGGACACAGGGAAGAGGTAACTATGGGGAGGAAGTGGGAAGGGAGCTGTTGCATTGTGGTAAATTGTAGTCAATGTCATGAGACAAAGTGTATGTGATCTGCTGTATGGAAAGTGAATTTGCTCTGTAAATTTTCACCCAGGTCAAAATTTTTTAAAAAAAGAGAGAGATATTAGACATCATATTGCACTAGGCAAATCTGCAAAAGTGTTAAGAAGCAAAGATGTCACTTTGAAGACTAAGGTGCACCTTACCCAAGCCATGGTATTTTCAATTGCCTCATAAGCATTTGAAAGCTGGACTATGAATAAGGAAGACTAAAGAAGAGTTAATGCCTTTGAATTGTGTTTGTGAAGAATACTGAAAATACTATGGACTGCCAGAAGAATGAACAAATCTGTCCTGGAAGATGTGCAGCCAGAATGCTTCATAGAAGTGAGAATGGCCTCCAGACTATATCTCATCTTTGGTCATGTTGTCAGAAGGGACTCGTCTTTGGAAAGTATATCATGCTTGGTAAAGTAGAGCATCCACAGAAAAGGGGAAGACCCTTAACCAGATGGATTAACAGTGTCTGCAACGATAGGTTCAGGCAGAGCAAGCATTGTGAGGATGGTGCAGAACTGGGCAATTTTTCATTCTGTTGTATATAAAGTTGCTATAAGTCAGAGGAGACTCAATGGCAGCTAACAACAACACATTGCTATATCTCATATTCCCTTGTTTTATATTAGACTTATAGTCAGTCCAGTCCACTTAATAGCCAATAAAATTCTAGTAATTGTCACTTATTACAAAGGTAGTAGTCATTATTCATTATAAAAATGAAAAATCCTGTGTTAAGTACTCATGTGTGATTGGCATTCTACAAAGATTAGTGGGCATACTTCTTCCATGAGATATCTTTGATGTGGTACAAAACAGAGAGACTAATGCATTTTAGAATGGAACAGTCTGGCCCAGATTTCTCTAATGTGTGCATGTTATTATTTTAGGTCTCCGAGTTCAATCCCTTGACATTCACCAGTGTTATTGAATGTGAGAAGCCAAATAACAACCTGACTAAGTTTCGTGGTTGCATGTGAGTATTGTGTATCTGCCTGTGCCTGTCCTTGGATTTGGTCTGTATACAGTCATACATTGTCCTTGGGTTTGATCTAGTAAGTCATGTATTGCATAACATGTGTTTCGGGAATGTCTGACCACATAGAGTTAAGAATCCTGATCAGAGAATGGGATACAGTGAATAAAACAGGATGTAGCAAATACAATAGTTTTCCACAAAGAACACGTGTATCTTATGTCTCTTGTATATAAAGCAATTGCACTGCCAGGTGTATAATGGTACAGTACAGATGTAACCTGTAATACGTATGTCTTGATATTCATAATAAATGCCTGCATTGCTGGCTTATGTACCATATGTCCTCTCATTATTTTATTATTTCAAATTATTACAAAATTATTTTAAAAATACATTTTATTAAAATATAATTTATGTGCAGTGAAATACACAAAACTAAAGTGACATGGGTCAGTGCATTTTTTTTTCTTGTTCCTTGCTTTTTTTTTTTTTTTTTCAGTGTTCCCTCTCTTCTCCTCCACTCCTGGTAACTGACAAAGAAAGTTTCTTTCCATAATGAACTAATACTATATTTGTACTGTGATTGACTTATTTCATTCAGCATAATGTCCTCCAAGTTCATCCATGTTATGCAGTGTTTTGCAGATTCTGCATTATTCTTTGATGTTGCATAATATTCCATTATGTGTATGCACCACAGTTTAGCCATCCATTCTTCTGTTGATGGACACATAGTTGTTTCCATCCCTTTGCTATTGTAAACAGTGCTGTGATGAACATTGTTGTGCATATACCTGTTCTTGTCCTGGCTCTCACTTCTTTAGGAAATATACCTAGTAATGGAATTCCTGGATCAAATAATATTTCTAATTCCAGCTTTTCAAGGAATCACCATACTGCTTTCCACAGTGGTTGTTTCATTTTACAGTCCCACTGGCTGTGCATGAGAGTCCCAATCTCTCCACATCCTTGCCAGCCATTTGTTATTTTCTGTCTTGTTGAACTTTGCCGTTAGTACTGGGGTGAAATGGATTGCATTGTTGTTTTGATTTGCATTTCTGATTGCTAATAATCATGAACATTGCTTCATGTATTTGCTGGCCACCTGAATATTCTCTTTGGTGAAGTTTCTATTCATGTCTTCTACACATTTTTTAATTAGATTGTTAATCCTTTTGTTGTTGAGGTGTTGGAGTTTTCTATAAATTTTAAAGATGAGTCCTTTGTCAGATATGTCATTGCCAAATGTTTTTCCCAATCTGTAGGTTTTCTTTTTACTCTGTTGGAAGTGTAATTATCAACAAGTATGAATTTGTTGCTATTATTTTGTTATGTGTTTCTTTTGTGGTGGTGTTGATTTATATTACTGTTGTTGGTTCTCTGTCCAAAGGACTCCCTTTACCATCTCTTGTAAGGTTGTTGTGGTTTTAACTAATTCCCTTAATTTCTGCTTATCTGGAAATCTCCTAATTTCACCATCATATTGGAGGAACAGGTTTGCTAGGTATATAATTCTAGGTTGGAAATTTTTCTCTTTCAGGGTTTTATATATACCATCCCATTGTTTTCTCTCATGTATGGTTTCTGTTGAGAAATCAGAGCTTAGTCTAATTGTTGCCCCTTGTAGGTAACTTTTTTTTTCCTGTGTTGCTTTCAGGATTCTTTCTTTGTCTTTGATTTTGCTGCGTTTGATGACAATGTCTTGGTGATTTTCTTTTGGGGTTATCCTGTTTGGGGCCCATTAGACTTCTTGAATGGAAATATTCTGATCTTCCATCATACCAGAGAAATTCTCTTCCAATAAATCTTCAACAATTTTCTGTGTGGTTTTATTTATCTCTTCCTATTCTGGAATTCCAATTACATGTAAGTTATTCCTTTTGATGGTATGTCACATGATCCTTAGGCTTTCTTCATTTTGTTTTGATCTTTTTTCTGATTGAACCCTTCTGAAAGAAGTATTGAGGTATTTGTCTTCAAGCTCATTAATTCTGTCTCCCATTGATTCAATTCTACTCCTTTGCCTGTTCAATGTGTTATCTATTTTTGAAAATTCTGTATCAATCTTCTAGATTTCTATCTGTAGATTTTGTATCATTTCTAATTTTTCATTTATTTTGTCATTTTGTTTTTATATTGTCTTTTGAAATTGTTCTAGGGTTTTCTCTCTGTTTTTACTTAATTTTGTCAGTGTCTTCCTTGATCTGTCTCTCAATCCGTTGAAAATACCTAAATACAATTCTTTTGAATTCCTAATCAGGGAGTTCCAATGATGCTTCTTCCTCAGGGATGTGTTCTGGGTCTCTTTCCCGGTGCCTTGTTGCTCTTGCTTTCTCTTACCTCTTTTGTGTAGATTGTGATGCTCTGTTGTCTCCAAGGCATTGTGATGTTTTGTGTTTATATTTATTGGTGATTATATGTGGTAGTGACTTGCCCATGATTTTTGTTTTCTTTGGATGTTACCTATGTAACCAGGGCACTGTTCTCCTCTATTCACTAGTTGGCAGCACTTATACACTCACTACCGGCCACCTTTCCTGTTGTCAGCCTCCTGTATGTCCCTGCCATCTTTGGCAAATGGAGCTATTCTTAGGTCCCTGGAATCCTAATGAGAATGGTGTCACTTTAAATTTCCAAAATGGCCAGTGCTTGTAATCATTCAAAATGTCTGTGCCCTCAGTCACTTTAAATATCCAAAATGACTACCACTTGTAAACAATCAAAATGGCTGCACCTTCTGGACAGCTGAAAGTCCACAGGTCAGGTTGTCTCCCTCTTTGGTGTTTCCCTTCCTAGTCATAGGCCACCAACACAGTCGTCCCTGCAGCCCTTGGTAACCACGTTTGATCTTTAGGTCAATTCTCAGTTCCAACAGCACTTGTAAATATTCAGGCTGTTGGTGCCATGAGAGTTGCTGACAGTCCACAGCTCCATCTGTCTCTGTAGTCACTTCTTTTATTCAAGTTTTTCCATTGTTGTTGTTGTTGTTATGTGCCGTCGAGTCGGCCCCGACTCATAGCGACCCCTCCTTGGGTTTCCGCGGCAGTATCACTACGGAAGTAAGATTGCCCAACCTTCCTTCCAAGGAGTGGCTGGTGGGTTTGAACCGCCAGCCTTCTGGTTAGAAGTCAAGTGCTTTAGCCACTATGCTACCAGAGCTCCTCCATTAGTTGGTGCCTAATCCCCCTCTGTATACTTCCTTTCAAAGCTCAGGGCTCCAGGATTATCTTCTGTACCTCTGTCAATTTATTTCTCGTTCCTTTGTTGAAGAGGGTCTTTGTAGCTTCTCTGCCTATTCCACCATCTTACAGCCCTATCATTATTTTAATGTTAACTTTCCCTACTTTCAAATAAAAAAAAACAGTGTATGCTTTGATTCAGAGGTAGCAGAATCCAATCTTGTGTGTCATGTGTCACTTAAGTGTTATAGCATTATCTCTCTGTTTAATTTTCTTTCAAAAATATTACTCTGAAGTGCATCATAACTCCCAAATAGAGCAAAACTAGTGTTAATGATAGCAGCAGAAAGAGGCAAAAAAATAACAGCCAATTTGTAAATGAAACAAAATGTTGTTAATAACACAAAGATGGAAGATCAGTAAATGCTATTGCCAGTAATTTAGGCATATTGCACTTGACAATCATGACAGTCCTCAAAAACAAAAAGTTATCTTAGCTGTTAAAAGATTGACTCCAGTGAAAGCTACAAGGCTAATGAAAATACAAGAGAAAACTATATCAGATATAGAGAAGTTGTTAATGATGTGGTTTAAAGACCAAACACAAAATCCCTCTCAGCCCGTTGACTATCACAGCTAAGGCACAAAACTTGTCTGAGATGCTTAAAGAGAAAGCAGGAACAGACTACAGCATTGAATTTACTGCTAGTTCTTGGTGGTTCAAGTGCTTCAGACAATGTTTTTTTGTTACACAATGTAAAAGTTAGTGGTAAGTCTGCAAGTGGTTATTCAAAAGCAACAGAAGAATTTGTTGAAACCTTAAATAAATTCTAAGATTATTTGCCCCAGGAAAAGGTTAATGTGGGAAAAACCTCATTATTCTGAAACCAAATGCCTAAAAGGACCTTTGCCATAAGGGGTCCAAGTCAATGTCAAGCTTTCAGGCTTTTATTTATTTATTTTAGAACATTTTTTTCTGTGTGTGTGTGTGTTTGCTGAAAGTTTATAGAGCAAATTGGTTTTCCATTCAACCAGTCATAATTTTTTTTTTCTTTTATGTAACATCGATTATAATCCTACAATGTAACAACACTCTTCCCACTTTCTTCTTGGGTTTACCATTTCCATTTGTCCTTCTTTCCTATCCGTTCCTGCCTTCTGAGATTTATACCTGGGCAAATGCTACCCTTTGATTTTGTACGGTTGATTGTTCTAGAGATTTTGTATCACCCTGATGTTATTGTTCACTTTATAAGCCTGTCTGTTGTTTGGCTAAAAGTTGAGCCACAGTACTGCTTGGAAGAAGGTATACCTTTCAAGATTTTACTAATTGTAGGTAATGCTCCAGGACATCTGCCTTTCATTGATGACCTCCACCCCAATGTAAAAGTAGTGTTTCTCCCACCAAACACTACCTCTTTAATCCAGCCAATAGACCAAGGGGTTATTGCAGTATTCAGGGCCTACTACCTGAGGAGGACCTTTGTGTAGGCTATTATTGCAATTGATGACACTGGGAAGACACTGATGCAGTTCTGGAAGTACAACTTTACCACTGCATAAGTAACCTTGCCTGGGCCTGGGATGACATGACCAAAGAGTGCATGATTAGCATATGGAAAAATGCTGAAGTAGAATGTGCCTGACTTTAAGATATTTGAAAAGAATGATAAGATTGGAAAGTAATATGGTACACAACAACCTTAACCTAGACAGAGGACACTGAAGAACTCTGAGAGGTGGTTCCTGAGGAAATAACAAACGAAAAGTTGCTGGAGCTACAGCAAGAGCAAATAGCTGAAGAAGAGAGAAGGGAAAAGGAAACTGCAGAAGAATAATAGGTGCAGAAGAAGTTCACTAGATAGAGGTTAGCCAACTTCTTTGAGACCTTAACAGCTTGCTGAAGAGCTGGACCCAAACACTGAATGTTTTTCACTGATAGAGAAGAATGCTCTTGTAGTGTTTTCTGCATATAATTTTTGAAGAAAAGAAAAAGCAAACTAGGCAAACACCACTGAAACATATTCCTGAAGTAGTGAACACACACCCCTCCCCCAAGAAGAGCCTCAGCTTTCAGGCATTACAGGAGATGACATTATCATTGTTGATGACAGTTCATTAACAGAAGTTATTAGACTTAAAACTTTTCCAGTAGAATACTATGAGGAAATTGAGAACAGTGATATAGATGATCCTGATTCTCTTTGTTAAATTGTGTGTAATGTAGGCTTACAGAGGAGTTCTCGTGGCTCAGGGCCTAAGGCATTTGACTGCTATGCAGAAGACCAGAGGTTTAAACCCACCAGCCACTCTGAGGAAAGAAGATAGGGCAATCTTCTTTGTTAAAGATTTACCGCCTTGGAAACCCTATGAGGTTCACTATGAGTCAGAATCAATTTGATGGTATTGGGTTTGCTTGGTTTGGGGTATGCTTAGAATGTGTTTACGTAGAAGTTTAAAAAGTGAAAAAAAAAGTTTAAAATGAAATAAAACTATTTAAAACTTAAAAAGCAAAAAAGTTTACAAAGTAGTCTAATTTATAGAAAAAAATAAGAATAACATTGATTTTACATACACATGTTACTGGAACAATTTCTCTTAGAAAGATCAGCACAAAGCCAGTCCCAATGAAGCAGAGGTCACAGATGTCCCAAATGTCCAAACTACGGTGCCACTCCATCATTTCAGACATTAACTCCTCCTCCTCCTCTCATTAATCTCCCCCATTTTAAGGTTCTGTATTTTGCTGTAACGCCCCACAGAACTCACACCCAAGGGATCATCTCATGTGATGGTGGTGGAGGCTGGCAGGCTCACAAGTCCCAGGTCTGTGAGTAGATCTGGAGGATCCTCCTAAATCTTAGGATTTGGCAAACCTTGATCAGCAGATCAGATTGATGGCTGCTGTCCAAAATCTAGGGGTGAGATGAGGATTAGCCAAAACACAGAGCCAGAGCAAGAGAGGAGATAAATAGGTATACCCTCAAGAAAGCTAAAGGTGGTGATTTGAGTTATACCCTCTAGCAAGGCAGGGCTCATAATAGATCCCAGCTGTGTTGCTCCAACAGAAATAACCCAAGTGGATGCTTTTCACAATCAGCAGCTACTCAGTTGCTCATGGCAAATCCAGTCACAGAGTCGATTGCCAGTCATCACAGGGAATGACTAATACCAGCTGCCCAGCCAAATTAACTTAACTACCACACCACCCCAAAGAGGCATGGATAATAGGATTTACCATGCATCACAAAATGGAGAACAATGGCTAGAAGGGCAACATCAAGCAATTCACTGCATATGTACAGTGCATTATAGTGTACAGACAGTAATTTTGCATAAATTTAGTTATCTTGTAGGGTATAGAACTCTACTAGCAACAGCCTTCAGATTCATCAAACACTACATTAGCCCTGCAAGCTCCAATTATGTTAAGTACAGATTATATATTAGTCTGTATACAGTAATGTATAAAATGTATTATTATATTATGTATACAATATTGTATTATGTATACAATATTGTAGGAGCTCTGGTAGCATAGTGGCTAAAGCACTTGACTGCTAACCAGAAGGCTGGCGGTTCAAACCCACCAGCCACTCCTCGGAAGGAAGGTTGGGCAATCCTACTTCTGTGGTGATACTGCCTCAGAAACCCAAGGAGGGGTCACTATGAGTCGGACTGACTTGACGGCATATAACAACAACAACGACATACAATATTGTATAGTACTAACCTACTTAACCAATATATTACTTTGCCAGATACATTAGCTGAAATACACTACTGTGGTATGTCTATAGTATCTACTTCTGTAAAGATTTACCACCTTAGAAAATTTAGTCAATATTGGTATGGTACAGTATCCCACTTTGCTAAATGAAACAAAAGGTTATTAAACAATATAAAGTTGGAAAATCAGTGAATGCTATTATTTGTGATTCAGGCATATTTGTACAATGTGCAAATCATATAATGTCCTATTTTAGAGAAAATATCATGGATGTTAAGTGATACATTGACTGCATATTTGTAAACACATACACACAGACATATGCATTTAGTATTTTTTGCCATACAGCATATAGACTTTTAGGAATGTTGCCCCAAACCCAAACCACTTGGTCTCTTAGGGGACTGGTTCATGAGATACCATCACAGTAGAAGGTACCAACCACCTGTGATGAGGAGTTGCTGCTCATCCTGTCTGGTGGCACTGAGGAGGTGCAGGCAATCACAAAGGAAATTTTTCTGGAAATATGTGGCCCTGGTAATGGGAGCACAAGGCAATGTAGGAGGAGCCTGGGCTGACATACATTCAATCATTGAACAAGTATCTGTACTAGGCACTGCTCCAGACCCTGGGGATAACACAGTGAACTCGATATGTAAAAGAAATTCCTGCCTTCATGTTTATTTCAGTCTGGTGAGGAGAAAAGAGAAAATGAACAAAAGAAGTAAATTCAATACACACACACACACAGACATACATAAACCAAAACCAAACTCACTGCCTTTGAGTCAGATTTGACTCAGAGCAAACCCCCTTGGGTTTCTGAGGCAGTATCTCTACAGAAGTAGATTGCCCAGTCTTATTTCCAAAGAGTGGCATCTATATATAGATATAGATGATATAGATATAGAGCATCAAACAGTCTAGCTGCTTTCTCCAAAGCAGAAAAAACCTATAAAGGTGGACAAATTACCCAAAATTGTGTGTATGTTAGTACTTGGTTTTGGTTATGGGGTTGGGGGGGAATTATACTATTGCCTCTATTTTGGTGTATGTTTTGAAATTGCCATAATAAGTGTGTGTGTGTGTGTGTGTGTGTGTGTGGTCACTTGGTATGTGAAACAATAAAATGAGAGAACAGGTAATGCTATGCTGGGTAGGGGTAGAGTATCAATTTGTACCTGAGGGCAGTCTAGGAGGGTTTTGTGGAGAACATGGCAAGTGAGTGAGGGCCTGGAAGACATCAAGGTTGACCTGCCCCTCATTTACTGCTCAACTTCTGTGCATCTGTAAAACTCAGAGGCCTAATCCTCTTGTATTGAAACATGAGGCCTTCTCCTACCCTGTCCTCATGTTTTGAGGTTTGAGCACAGCAGATGACAGTCTCCTACCTCATGTCCCAGGCTTAGAGAGGCTTCTGTAAACATGCCTGGGTGCATCAAGGCTCTCAGCTTCAAAAAATAGGTCCAGCTCTGAGAGGTTGAAGTGTCAATTTGAATCTTCTGATTTCCTGACACATCCAACATTGCTAGCTGTTGCCCATCACAAAGAAGACCCTCAGTAGAGCTGGAGGGTAAATCAATTAATTAAAAACTGTTCAGAGTAAAAGGCAATGTTTGTCTGCAGCCAAGGGAAAGATTTTCAGCCACTGGCATTGCCATTATTCTTGCCAGAGAATCGGAGGTTGGAAAATGTTAGATCATCCTTTAAAGGACCTAATTAAAGGAAGACCAAACTCATAAAGTAAAATGTTAAAATATGATCTGTGAAGATTTGGGAAGAATATTCAACTAACTGCACATAACTGATATGCTGCAGATTTTAGGGTCTCTGCCCTTTCCAGGTTCCTTGCCCCCTTTTCCCCAGGAATACATCCACATACGTGTCCCCATTTTCAGTACCAGAGTGAGTCCACAATTCCAGGCCACTCAGTGGAATAAATAGGTACTGGATCTCCAGAGACACCATGACCCTAAATAACTATGGTAAAGAGAGGCTTAGCAACCTCAAGGGAGAACTTTCTCTGGGAATTCATGCTCATGGGTAATTTTAGGGTGCCAACTCTACCAAAGAAAAGGAAACTCCTTTGCTGATGGGATTGTAAAATGTTACAACTATAGGAGCTCTGGTAGCATAGTGCCTAAGGCACTTGACTACTAACCAGAAGGCTGGTGGTTCAAACCCACCAGCCACTCCTCGGAAGGAAGATGGGGCAATCTACTTCTGTAATGATACTGCCTCGGAAACACAAGGAGGGGTCACTATGAGTCAGGTCTGACTTGACAGTACATAACAACAACAACAACAATGGAAAATAGTATATGGTGCTTTCTCAAAAAGCTAAAAATAAAGCTACCTTATTATCTGGTAGTCCCACTGCTAGGTATAAACCCTAATAGCTGTGACAAGAATAGACATTGTATACCTAAGTTTATTGCAACATTATTCACAACAGTAAAAAAGGTGGAAACCACTTGTGTCCATCAATGAATGAATGAAAAAACAAAACCGTGTAAATATGTACATTGTAATAACTACATATAAAGAATAATGGTGAGTTATCAAAACATAATATGGATGAATTTGGAGAACATTATGGTTAGTGAAATAAGTCAATGTCAAAAGGACAAATATTGTTTGATCATACTTTTTTTAAAAAGACAAGTATAGCTATACCAAAATCAAAACCAAACCCACTGCCATCAAGTCAATTCCAACTCATAGAAACCCTGTAGGGCATAGTAGAATGGTGCAACAGGTTATCAAGGCTGTAATTCTTTACAGAAGCAGATTGCCTCAACTTGCTCTGCTGGAGATCTGGTGGGTACAAACCTCCAAGCTTTTGGTTAGCAGACAAATGCTTTAACCACTATACTACTAGAGCTCCTTAAGAATAGTTATACATACAGAAATCAGTGTTCATTGCTAGTTACCAGGAATGGTAGGTGGAGAGAGGGAGGATCTATTTCTAAATAGTAGACACTTGTTATTTTAAGTAATGGAAAAGACAATACCAAATACAGAGTAGTCTACACAACTTGACCAATATAAACTATGACATTAAGAAGTACTTGAGAATAAAGGATGTTTTTTGATAAATGTTGTAATATATAAAATTTTGCAGCAATACCAGTAATAACCAAAAAATATGTGTGATATTACATAGGTAGATAAGTACACACATATGTGTATAGGAAGTGTATAGGAAGGATAAGTACACACATGTGTATACACATGTGAGTATATGCATGTGCATATATAGGTGTATCTGTTATTGTTGTTAGGTGCTGTCGAGTTGGTTCTGACTCACAGTGACACTGTACAGAAAAAACACTGCCTAGTCCTGTGCCATCCTCACAATCCTTGTTATGCTTGAGCCAATTGTTGCAGTCACTGTGTCAATCCATCTCATTAAGAATCTTCCTCTTTTTCACTAACCCTCTACTTTACCAATCATGATGTCCTTCTACATGATATTCCTCCTAATGATATGTCCAAAGTACATAAGAAAAAGTCTTGCCATTCTCCTTTCAAGAGAGTTGGCTGTACTTCTTACAAGGCAGATTTGTTCTTCTTCTAGTCAGTTTTCTTCACCACCACCATAATCCAAAGGCATCAATTTTTCTTGTCTCCCTTATTCATTGTCCAGCTTTTGTATACATATGAGACAATTGAAAATACTGTGGCTTGGGTCATTAACAACTTAGTCCTCAAGGTGACACCTTTGCTTTTTAACACTAGAAAAGTTCTTTGCAGCACATTTGCCCAACTCAATACATCATTTTATTGCTTGACTGCTGTTTCCATGGGCATTCATTGTTGAACCAAGTATAATAAATTCTTTGACAACTTCAATCTTTTCTCCTTTTATCATGATATTACTTATTGGTCCAGTTGTGAGGATCTTTGTTTTCTTTATGCTGAGGTGGAATACATACTGAAGGCTATAGTCTTTGATCTTCATCAATTGCTTCAAGTCCTCTTCACTTTCAGCAAACAAGGTTGTGCCATCTACATATTCCAGGTTGTTAATCAGTCTTCCTTCAATCCTGATGCTGTGTTTTTTTCACCTAGTCTGGCTTTTCAGATTATTTGCTCAGCATATAGTTTGAATCAGTATGGTGAAAGGATATGACCCTGACTTACACCTTTCCTGATTTTAAACCATTCACTATCTCCTTGTTCTGTTCCAGCAACTACCTTTTGTTCTGTATTCAGGTTTCTCATGGGCACAATTAAATATTTTAGAACTCCCATTCTCACAATATTATCTATAATTTTTTATGACCTGCACAGTGTAATAACTTTGCATAGTTAATAAAACACAGGTAAACACCTTTCTGGTATTCTGTGCATTTAAGCAAGATCCATCTGTGTTAGACTGGGTTCTGTAGAGAAACAAAACCGGTAAAGCTTAGAGAGAGAGAGAGAGAGAGAAATTTATCTTAGGAAAATGGCTCACACACTTATAGAAGCTGGCAAATCCAAAGTTCTTGGATCAAACTTCAAGCTGGAAGCTTTTTCCGACTCTCACAGCTGCAGCGGCTGAGGAGCTCAAGGTTGGCAGGCAATATACTGGCTGTTGACTCCAACGAATGACAAATCCAAGATATCCAGGCTGAATGGTAGATTGTTCACTCACAGACAGTTGTAGGCAGCACAACAGAATCCCGATCCACAGAAGAGTGTCTCTTTTCTCAGGATGTCCATAAATATTCTGGAAGCAGGCCACAGCCCTAGGGAAACTCCCTTTCAGTGCATTGACTGCTCAAAGCATATTCATCTGATCCCATCATGGGAATAACCACATCACAACAGCTTAAACCACACTGAATTGTGCTCCAGCCAAGTTGACACACAGCTCCAACTATCACACCATCTGACATCAACAATGCTATCCTTCATTCTGTGTCCTCTGTGTTTATAGGCATTGTTGTTGTCATTGTTATGTGCTGTTGAGTCGGCCCTGACTCACAGCAACCCCTCCTTGGGTTGCCAAGGCAGTATCACTATGGAAGTAGATTGCCCAACCTTCCTTCTGAGTTTATAGGCATATGCATATACATTATTTGTGTGTGCTGCATATATACTGTATTCATATATATATACAAAGCACAAAAGGGGCACAGTTACAGATATTTCATATACATAACTGAACACCTTGAAGAATTGGTTTACTGGGTTTGAAGTTTTAAGACCATAGCTCTGGTGAAGTAGTGCCTATGGTGTTTATATATGAGAAAGAAAGAAAGGGACACCTTTATACAAAGATTGTACTTCTAGCTCATGATCTTTCTTCCATTTCCTATGGGGTCCCCCATAATGTCCTTAAAAGGTGCAGGGCTAATGTGCTCAGTCAGTGGTGCAGACTGAAAATCCCCACCCTTCTCGTACATTCATTGCTTGCTCTGAAATTACTCTGGCACAGAGGGGCTAGGTTATAAGTCAATAGGGACTAGGCCTGCCCTTAAGGAGCCACCTTAATAGTAGGAGTCTTAAACAAGTCCCATTAAGCACTGAGACCAACAGACTCCAGAGCCAACTCTTCTGATCTAGATAAACTTGGACAAACAATTTAACTGTACTCGTCTGTATAATAATACTTCCGTCATCATTATTGCAACAGTTAGTGGAGGTAATGCACAAAAAGCATTTCAAAGGGTGGTAGGTACTTAGTAAATACTGGCAACTGCTATTGTTGTTGATGTTACTATTACAGATAATAATATAATAATATAAAGCAGAGAGTGAGAAAGTTTAGGACAAAGGTGTAGGCAAGACTGAGAATGCTCCCAGGGGAGGGAGATCCAGTTGTGAGGAGGTGGATGGGAATAGTTTGTCTTTAAAGTTCACATCAGTGGATGTTTCAATGAGAGGAAGAGGTATGATTTGAGGTTTAATGTCCACAAAAAGCATTAGGAGGAGCTACCCAGCTGGTAGCAAAAAATAAATGTAATCTTGAAATATGTGGGACGTGTGAGGCCATGTTTGAAGTTGGAACTGAAGATAGGAGAAGAAAGGAAACTAGTGAAGACAAAGAAATTGGATAGTTCTGCCAGTTAAGAGTAGGCATCCTTAGGTGTGCCAGGGATGCGGTCACCAAGGTACAGCAAAGGCATTTTGGAAGGCAATCTAGAGTATGTTCCATTCCACAAACACCTTTGAAAGGACTGACCAAGAAGTTAGGTAGTATAGACTGAGAGAGGGGGAATTCAAACAGTGGGAGAAGAATTGTATTGATGGGAAGTACTCTATCGAGGAATGTAGCTTGAGGAGGAGGACCAGGGCCAGGGATGAAGCCCTCAAGAAAAGAGGAGGGCCTTTGTTCCAAAGAGAGAAGATAGCAAGAAGGCCTGGCTGGCAGCAATTGGGAGAAGAGGGTAAGAGAGCATGGGGACCTGTGCATGGGGTGTTGGTGATAAATGAAGAGTGGTGTCTCTGTGGGCCTGAGGCCAGCCCCAACCTATGCAGAGCTTCTGTCTCCTCCTGGGCCCAACCCTCAGCATCTCTCTTCCCCCAGACACCCCAGAAATGCTTCTTAAGTCAAGACCATATACCCACACCCAAACTGGGCCCATGGCAGGCTTCTCAGCATGGATCTTCATCTGCCTGGTTGCCTAGGGAAGAAATGCTGTGAGAAGAAGGGTTCTCTCTATATAAATCTTCCCCATCTCGGTACCCTAATCTTGTCATGTTTGCTTCTTACTTTTGGCAGTAAATAATCCAGTTCTCCTGAGGCCAGTTCTTGCTGGTGGGCTCCGAATGGCACAAATGTATGTGTCTAGGGCCACCTGTCCTGTCTCTTCAGACCTTTGCACACCCTGTCTCTAACAGGCAGGAGCATTTTGGATTTGCCACAGGGTCATCAAGGTAAGGGTGGACCCTCTGTCAGATGAGGGTGATGTACGAAGATCTACGAAGGTTGGATGTTCCATATTGGCTCTTGCCCTCAACATTCACATTGAGGGCACCACTGAGCATGCAGAGGAGGAGAGAGGGAAAAGGGGAAGGGGCCTTCATGATGAAGGAAGGTGGGCCAGTTTGTAAACTTGAATGAGCAGAGGAAGAAGACACAGAGTCATGTTGGTAGTGATGTTCTGTGCAGGAGGCTATGGAGGGTGGGAGCTAAAGGTAAGTATGTGGTCTGGACTCAGGATGCTGAAGGCCTGCAGAGCTGAGGGCATGGTGTCTTAGTTATCTAGTGCTGCTATAACAGAAATACCACAAGTAGATGACTTTAACAAACAGAAATTTATTCTCTTGCAGTGTTTGAGATTAGAAATCCAAATTCAGGGTGCCAGTTCTAGAGGAAGGCTTTCTTTCTCTTTTGGATCTGGGGAAAATCCTCATCTCCTTTAAACATCTGTGGGCCTGGTGTTCCTTAGAGATCTTCCTTGGAGATCTTATCCCCTTCTCCCAATCCCTATCAGCCAGACCTTCATGCTGTCTTCTCTCTTTGGAGCAAGGGCCCTTCTCTTTTCATGAGGGCTTAATCCCTGGCCTTGTCTTCTTCCTCAAGCCACATTTTTAGATGGACCCAAACCAAAAAAAAAACTGCCATCAAGTCAGATCTGCTCATAGAGACCCCTCCTTGGATTTCCAAGGTGATATCATTATGGAAGTAGATTGCCTAACCTTCCTTCCAAGGAATGACTGGTGGGTTTGCCAGCCTTCTGGTTAGCAGTCATTGCCTTAGGCACTATGCTACCAGAGCTCCCATCTAGATGGAGCACTCCTCATCAATACAATTATTAATTCCACTGCCTGAATTCCCCATCTCTCTGTCTACCCTACCTAATTTCTTGGTCAGTCCTTTCTAAGGTGTTTTGTGGAATTGAACATACTCTAGACTTCTTTCCTAAATTTCTATGTTGTACCCTGGTGTCTTAACATCAATCTTACCCTGGGTTGAGGAGGTTCACATTACAAAAACTCTAAGTCTAAAGGACATATAACACTCTTGCCTCTTTCTTGGTGGTAGGCAGGTCCCTCCTCTCTACTTGCTTCTCTCTATTTTCTCTTTTTCGACATAAAACTTCTTTTATCTTTTGTGACTCAACTAAGATGTAACTTAAATAAGGGGGGTGACTTGAGAAAGTGTGTGACTTCAGTACTTGAGTAAAGGTGGTGACTTTAGTAAGGATAGGACTTGGTTCATGCCTTCTAATAAAGCTGTGACTCAAGATACAACTAACCCTAATCCTGCCTCTTGTCATGGATTG
Organism: Orycteropus afer afer; assembly: GCF_000298275.1. Taxonomy (NCBI): domain Eukaryota; kingdom Metazoa; phylum Chordata; class Mammalia; order Tubulidentata; family Orycteropodidae; genus Orycteropus; species Orycteropus afer. The sequence goes on from NW_006921733.1 coordinate 6,749,952, forward strand.
AATTGTGTCCCCCCAAAATACATGTCAGATCAGCTAGGCCATGATCCCCAGTATTGTGTGATTATCTGTTTCATGATATATTTTAAATCTTAACCTATATTCTGTTAATGAGGCAGGATTAGAGCCAGCTATCTTAATGAGATAGAATACAACCAACAGGACTAGGTACATCTTGAGTTAATGTCTTTTGATATACAAAAGAAATTAAGCAATTGAGCAGAGATCAGAGGGACCTACTAACATGAAGAAATAATAACTGGGAGCAAAGCACATCCTTTGGACCCAGGGTCCCTGTGTTGAGTACCTCTAAGACTCAGAGGAAGTTTGATGTCAAGACACATGGAATACTCCAATGGATGCTAGGCTCACAGATGAAACAGGAGACAATGGCCTTCCTCAAGATCCATCAGAGAGAGAAAGCCTTCTATTAGACCTAGTGCCCTTCTACCCTCTTAAACTGTGAAAGAATAAATTCCTTTTGTTAAAGCCACACATTTATGGTATTTCTGTTATAGCAGTACTAGATAACTAAGAGGAGCTCTGGTACGTAGTGCCTAAGTACTTGACTGCTAACCAGAAGGCTGGTGGTTCAAACCCACCAGCCACTCCTCTGAAGGAAGGTTGGGCAACCTACTTCTGTAGTGATACCACCTTGGAAACCCAAGGAGGGGTTGCTATGAGTCGGGGCCGACTCAACGGCACATAACAACAACAATAATAATATAAAGGGAGCTCTGGTGGCATAGTGCCTAAGGTATTTGACTGCTAACAAGAAGGTTGGTGGTTCAAACCCACCAGCCACTCCTTGGAAAGAAGGTTGGGCAATCTACTTCTGTAGTGATACAGCCTTGAAAACCCAAGGAGGGCTCATTATGAGTTGCAATCAACTTGATGACAGTGAGTTTTGAGTTTCATAATATAAAGGAGGGGTTAGTATGAGTCAGAATAAACTGAATGGCAGTGAATTTTTGTTTTTGTTTTTTTGCTAATAATATAAAAGCCTAGACTGCCTTGCAGAGACTGTTGGTGGAATTATGGATGTCAAAGGAAATTTTGGTGAAGGCTCAGAAGGAAATGAGAAGAACCGTAACATCAGATATGGTACAGACAGTGAGAAACAGCAACAGATAAATGGTAGCAGCAGAACCAAGAGATTGCATGAAACAGCATAGGAGCCAACTCATAGAACAAGAGAGCTGACTGCCTTCAGGCCACAGATTTATTGGTATAGTGGGGTGCCTCTGGGTATTTGGCGACAGAGGTAGGCTTGTGAACTAATGGAGCTGAGTACCTTCAGGCCAGGGCTTACTGGCAGAGTGTGGTGCCTCTGGGCACTTATCAGTACAGCTAAAGGGCTTTGTAACACTTGTCCAAGCAGGGCAGAGGCCAGGAGAGCCTGAGTGGATGAGGGGCTGACATGCCAAGGAAGCAGAAGCTGAAGAGACAAGGAATACAGGTAGCAGTGCTGCCTCAGTTTCAAAGAGTAGGCTCACAACCTCTGGGGCCCCAAAGGGTAGAACCATGGTCTTCTAGTCCTCAAAAGGTGGAGCTACAGCCTCTCATTTTTTAGAGTCAAATCTTCACCAACTCCATTACAGAGTGAGGAGTTACTGTTCACAAGTCCAAGGTGGATGGGGTTAGATCCACTGTCCAAACCTGAGGGTGTGGGGCTGCTACCCAAGGGGAAGAAAAACAGAGCCTGCTGGGGCTTAGGGTGTGGGGTCACCACTCAGTTGGACTAGGAGAATGGGGCTGCCCAAAACCAAGGTAGCAGAACTGTCATTCCAGTGGACTTGGAAGGCAGACCTATGGCCCAGGACCAAGGGTCCTCCACTCAAAATCTAGAGAACATGGCTAACACCCAGGTTCTGGAAGGCAGAGTGATTGCCTAAATGGTCTCAGAGAAAAAAGGATTATTTTTATGCCTTGAGAGTTAATGTAAATTGTTTTGCTGGGTTTTTATTCTTTCTTTCCCTCAAGTTTCTCCCATTTGTAATGTAAATATCTACCTTATACCTGTTACACTATTGTATTTTGGAAGCAGATAACTTGTATTCTAGATTTCACAGGTTCCTATCTGAAGAGGAATTTTGGTCCAGGATGGAATTTGGACTTGGAGTTGGATTAAGACTTGTTGTTGTTGTTGTTATGTGCCGTCAAGTCGGCCCCGACTCATAGCGACCCCTCCTTGGGTTTCCGAGGCAGTATCACTACGGAAGTAAGATTGCCCAACCTTCCTTCCGAGGAGTGGCTGGGGGGTTTGAACCGCCAGCCTTCTGGTTAGCAGTCAAGTGCTTTAGCCTCTATGCTACCAGAGCTCCCGGATTAAGACTTAGGGAATGATAAAATGGGGTGGAAGCATTTCACATGTGGTGAGGACATGAATTTTGGGGCACTGAAGAGTGGGATGTCATGGATCACATTGTTTACCCCCAAAATACATCATCTTGGTTAGGTTATGATTCCCATTATTGGTGGAATGATCTTCCAGTTTGTGATGGGTTGTAAATCCTAACCTCTATGATGTTAATGAGGCAGGATTAGAGGCAGTTATGTTAATAGGCAAGATACAACCCACAGGATTAGGGTGTATCTTGAATCAACCTCTTTTGAGATATGAAAGAGAGTAAACCAGTGAGCAGAGATCAGAAGGACTTACTACAACCAAGAAAGTAGAGCCCTGAGCAGAACATATCTTTTGAACCCAGGGTGCCTAAACTGAGAACCTTCTAGATCCAAAAAAACCAAACCATACTCACTGCTGTCACGTCAGTCCTGACTCATAGCTACCCCTCCTTAGGTTTTCAAGGTGGTATCACTACGGAAGTAGATTTCCCAATCTTCCTTCCAAAGAGTGGCTGGTGGGTTTGAACTGCCAGGCTTCTAGTTAGCAGTCAAATGTTTTAGGTACTAGGTTAATGCCAAGACACATGAAGATCTCCAAGGAACCCCAGGCCAACATATGTTTAAATGAGACAAGGATCTTCCCCCAGCGCTGATAGAGAAAATCTTCCCCTGGAGCTGGCACCCTGAATTCGGACTTCCAGCCTCCTAACCCATGAGAGAATAAATTTCTATTTGTTAAAGCCATTTACTGTAGTATTTCTGTTACAGCAGCACTAGATAACTCAGACTCTCATTAGCATATGTTGTTGTTGTTGTTGTGTGTCGTCGAGTAGGACCCAACTCATAGCAACCCCTCCTTGGGTTTCCAAGGCAGTATCACTATGGAAGTAGATTGCCCAACCTTCCTTCCAAGGAGTG
>NW_006921733.1:6753315-6758186 GCF_000298275.1 Orycteropus afer afer
CTGGTGGGTTTGAACCACCAGCCTTCTGGTTAGCAGTCAAGTGCCTTAGGCACTACACTACCAGAACTCCTCATTTGCATATAGAGGTTAGATTTTATAACACATGCCACAAAATGGAGGTTAATTATATCAGATCACAAAATGGAGCACAAGCACACAATACTGGGAATCATGGCCTAGCCAAGTTGGCAAATATTTGGGAGGACACAATTCAATATGTCCATGACATTCCACCCTTTCACTCCCAAAAATTCATGTCTTTGCCACATGTAAAACACATTCACTCTATCATATCATCTCCAAAGTCTTAAATCAACTTCAAGTCCAAAATCTCATCTTCCTAATGATCTAATAAGATTGAGGCTGTAGGCATTGCCTGGGAAAAGTTCTCCTTATATGTGAACCTGTGAAATCTAGAGTACGGTTTATTTGTTTCCAAAGTACAATGGTGGAAATGGCACAAGATAAGGAGAAACTGGAGGAAAAGAAGAATAACAGGCACTAAGCAAGTCCCAAACCAGCAGAACAAATTAAATTCTTTGTTCTCAGTGACATGTGGGCAATTACCCTGTCCTCCAGCCAAATTGGTGGCATTGTGCCTAAGGCATTGACTGCTAACCAGAAGGCTGGCAGTTCAAACCCACCAACCACTCCTCGGAAGGAAGATTGGGCAATCTACTTTTATAGTGATACCACCTTGGAAACTCAAGAGGGGTCACTATGAGTCAGATACAACTCGACGACAGTGAGTTTGGATTTTTTTTCCAGCCAAACTGAGCCCAGCTCTTCATTGCTGCTCCTCTGTCACGTCTACTCATCAAGCAGACCCAGGTGGTCATCTCAAGTGAGCATACAAAACTGTCTACTTGCTGGCTCCCTTAAATTCTAGTCTTAGAAGAGGGTGCTTTGGATGGACACTGATTTTTCCTGCCTCAGTGACTCTAGGTGTCGGACACAATCTCCGGATTCTGGGAGGAGGCCCCATAATCTCAGGCTTCAGCTCCACCTTCTAAGCCCAATGGAATGGTAACTCTGCTTCCTTGGCTTTTGGCAGCTCCATTTTCCCAGTCCATATGAGTGGCAAACCTACCACTTCGGCTTCAGGGGGCCCTGTTGTTATGTCCCTTGGGCATGGCAAACCCACACCTTAAGCTTTGGGTCATAGCTCCTGGCACACCTAAGCTGCAGCTCCACACTCTAGAACTGAGTGGCAAAGATCCATTTTTGAAACACCAGAGATCATGACCTCACCCTTTAAGACCTGGTTTATGGATTGTTTGATCCCTTTGCCCACCCAGGGTGGTTTCTTCCAACTCTTGACAAGGCAGCTGCTGTAGGGAGACCTCACTTATGCAGGGAGGAGCCTGTCTTGAGGCTGCTTTTGCTCATGCCTGCAAGTTGTGCTTTTACTTGGACAAGCCAATATAAAGTTGAGAACTGAATCTTTAGCACTATGAGAACTAAGCTTGGGTTTGCAGCAGGATATGAGTTTGAACTCAGGCACCTTCATACCCAGGCAGAGGGTTTTAGAAAGATGTCCAACTTTTCTGAGTTATGACTTCCTAATTTGGGAGATAACAAGGCCTACACCATCAGTTTCACCAGCTGATGTGCGAATCAAATGCAAGAATGAAGATAGACATAAATTAAAATAGTCCTGAAAGAATAAGATATTAGATGTAGTATATGATTCCAAGTCTATGACATATCTAGAATTGAAATTTCTATAGCAACAAAAAGCAGATAAGTGGTTAGTGTGTGGTGGAGGGTGCAGAAAGGATGAGGAAGAGTGCTAATGGGGACTGAGTTTCTTTTTGAGATGATGAAAATATTCTAAAATTGCATTATGATGATGGTTGCACAATTCTTTGAATATATTATACTGAAAAAAACACTGAATTGTAAAGTTTAGATGAGTAAATTTTATGGTATCTGAATTATATCTTTAACCATCTATGAGAAATAAGAGAGTCAGGAATTAGGAGCTTCATTATTCAAGTGCACTTTTAAAACTTGTCTGTCAGCCTGACATAATGTGTTGGATTGTGTGTTGCTGTGATGCTGGAAGCTATGCCACTAATATTTCAAATTTTAGCAGGGTTATCCATGGTTGATGGGTGTCAGTAGGCCTTCCAGGCTAAGATAGACTAGGAAGAAAGACCTGGTGGTCTACTTCTAAAATATTGGCCAGTGAAAACCTTATGAACAGCAGCAGAATATTGTCGGATACAGTGCTGGAAGATGAGTGCCTCAGGTTGGAAAGGGCTCAAAATATGACTGAAGAAAAGCTTCCTCCTGACAGTAGAGTCAACCTTAATGACATAGATGGAATAAAGCTTCTGGGACCTTCACTTGCTGATGTGACATGATTGAAAATGGAAGAAACAGCTGCAAAGTTCCATTCATAATTGAAAGGTGAAATGTACAAAATATGGATGTATCAAAATTGGAAGTTGTGAAAAATTAACTGGAATGCATCAAAATTTATATCCTAGGCATTACTAAGTTAGAAAGGACAGATATTGGCCATTTTGTTCATAATCATATGATCTGCTATGCCAGGAATACATGCAAATTGAACAGGAATGGCATTACATTCATTGTCAAAAAGAATATAGCCAGATCCATCTTGAAGCACAACACTGTCAGTGACAGGGAATATATCCATACAGCTACAAAGAAGAACATTCAATATGATGAATATTCAAAATTATGCACCAGCTTCCAATGCCAAAGATGAAAATTGAAGATTTTTAACAACTTCTGCAGCCTGAAATGGATCAAACATGCAATCAAGATGCATTGGCAACTGTGGGTGATTGGTATGCAAAAGTTGGGAACAAAGAAGAAAGATCAGTAGTTGGAAGATTGGACTTGGTGATAGAAACTACATCAAAGATTACATGATAAAATTTTGCAAGACCAATGACTCATTCATTGTGAATATCTTTTTCCAACACCATAAATGGCAACTGTATACATGGACCTCACTGGATGGAATACACCAGCATCAAATAGAATGCATCTTTGGAAAGAAACTGAGGGAGAAACTCAATATCAGTCAGAGAAAAGCTAGGGGCTAAGTGCAGAACAGACAGACCATCAACTACTCCTATGTAAATTCAAGTTGAAGCTGAGGAAAATTAAAACAACTCCATGAGAGCTAATGTACAGCTTGAGTATATCATATCTGAATTTAGAAACCATCTCAGGAATAGATTTGAAACCTTGAACATTAGTGACAAAAGACCAGGTGAGTCTTTAAAGACATCATACATGAGGAAAGAAAAAGAAAATTAAAAAAACAAAGAATGAAAAGACCAAGATGGATGTTAGAAACTTGCTCTTGAACAGAGAGTAGCTAAAGGGAATTGAAGAAATGAAGCAAAAATGCTGAACAGAAGATTTCAAAGTGTGACTAGACAAGACAAAGCAAAGTATTATAATGAAATGTACAAAGGCCAGGAGATAGGAAACCAAAAAGGAAGAACAAGCTTAGCAGTTCTCAAGCTGGAAGAAGGGGGGGGGGGCAGAGGCAGGAAGAGGAGAGGATTCAAGCTTGAGCTGCAATACTGAATGATGCTATGGGTAAGATATTGAACAATGCAGGAAGCATCCAAAGAAGATGGAAGGAATACATAAAGTCACTGTACCAAAAAGAATTGTTTAAGATTCAACATCATGATAAAAGGAGAAAATATTGAAGTTGTCAAGGATTCAATTTTACTTGAATTCACAATCAGTGCCCATTAAAGTAGCAGTGAAGAAAGCAAATGAGGGATTCCAGTAAAATGGCAGAATAGGCAGAAAGACTGCACAAACCCTCTTCAACAAAGTAAAGGGGAAACAATTAACACAGATACAGAAGATAATCCTGGAGCCCTGAGCTTTGAAAGGAAGGATATAGAAGTGGACCAAACTCCAAAAAGTAGAAGCATTTGCATGAAATACAAAAAAGGAGACATATGGAGCTGTGTTCTGGCAGCAATCTGATGGCACAGACAGCTTGGATATTGCCAAGTGGTGTTTGGACCTAAGAATTAACCTAAAAATCAGCCCTTCTAGCCAGGGACTGCATGGAAGACTACTCTGGTGGCTGGTGAATAAAAGGGGAAGCAGCAAAGAGGAAGGCAGGCTGAGCTGTGGACTTTTGCCTGTCTTGAGGGTGCAGCCATTTTGAATGTTTACAAGTGGTTCAATGATTATTGATATTTAAAGTGACAGCATTCTCCCAGATTCCAGGGACTTAAGAAGAGGCTTCACTTATCGGGAACCACAAGGACATTCTGGATGCCAATGACTGGAAAGCATCACTTACTGAGTGAGAGCCACCATGTCCTTCTCCACCAATTGGCCAATGATAAACAACCACCAAGAAAAGGTTGACTCACCCTTAGGTGCTCTTCACAAACATTTAACAGAAACTAAATGCAACAACGTCACAGTGTCTCAGAGACAACAGACATTACAGCCAACACAGATAAGCAAGGTAAAGTGGTAGAAACAAGGGAGCAGGATACAGACCTAGAACACATCCCTGAGGAAGACTGGAACTCCCTGATAAGGAATTCAAAGGAATTATATTTAGGTATCTTCAAAGGATTGAGATACAGATCAAAGAAAACACTGACAAAATTAAGGAAAACACAGACAGAATACTAGAACAATTTCAAAAGAAAATACAAGAACAAAACAACAAAATAAATGAAAACTTAGAAATGATTCAAAATCTACAGATAGAAATCCAGAAGATTAATACTAAATTTTCAGAAACAGATAACACATTGATTGAAAGGCCAATGCAGTAGAATTAAATCAATGGAAGACAGAATTAATGAGATTGAAGACAAATACCTGAATACTTCTTTGAA
>NW_006921733.1:6758286-6764286 GCF_000298275.1 Orycteropus afer afer
AAAATGAAGAAAGCCTAAGGTTCATTTGGGATATCATCAAAAGGAATAACCTACATGTCATTGGAATTTCAGAACAGGCAGAGAAAAAGAAAACAACTGAGAAAATTCTCCAAGATTTGTTAGAAGAGAACTTCCCTGATATGATGAAAAATGGGAATATATCCATTCAGGAAGTCCAATGAACTCCAAACAAGATAGACCTCAAAAGAAAATCACTAAGACATATCATCAACAAACTCATCAAAAGCAAAGACAAAGACAGAATCCTGAAAGCAGCATGGAAAAAAAAAAAAAGTTACTTACAAAGGACAACCAATAAGAATAATCTCTGATTTTTCAGCAGAAACCATGCAAGTGAGAAGGCAATGTGATAGTTTATATAAAACACTGAAAGATAAAAATTTCCAACCAAGAATTATATACCTGGAAAAACTGTCCCTCAAATATGATGTTGAAATTAAGAGATTTGCATATAAGCAGAAATTAAGGGAATTTGTTAAAACCAGACCAACCTTACAAGAGATAATAAAGGGAGTCCTTTGAACAGAGAATAATAGCAAACAACCGACCGTTAATACACAAGATGACATAACCCAGAAACCACACATATGGACATATGCAAAGTAAAAGAAGCTTACAAGATTGTAAACAGGGAAACAGAGACATCAGTTGGCAAATGAGGACAACTACAAACCAAAATAAGGGAAAATACTGTGTAGTTACAAAACTTCTGAATAGTGAGGAAATCAACAGAGTTGCAATATAGAATGGACTGTTCTAAACTCTGAGAAAATTCTAAATCACAGGATAACCTCAAAGAAAAATGATAAACCTTCACATCACAATAAAAAAGAGGACAAGCACAAATATTTAGCAAATATTAAAACAATAGCAACAGAGGAAATGATAACACAATTGATAAATATAATGAGCTCAGCACAGAAAATTATATGGAACAAAGAAAAGAGGAACACAATGAAAAAACACATAACAAAATGACAGCAACGAATTCCTACTTGTCAGTAATTACACTGAATGTTAATGGATTAAGTGCAACACTCAAGAAACAGAGAGTTGCTGACTGGATAGGAAAACAAAATCCACTGAAGACTAAAAATCAAAGAAAAATAAATATCAATCACATGGAAACAAAAAAAGACCAAGAGAGGCAATACTAATTTCTAATCAAATTGTCTTTAAGACAGAAACCACCACACGAGACAAGCTAATGATTAAAGGATCAATTGAGCAAGAAGATATAACCATAATAAATATCTATGGACCCAATGAAAGAGTCCCAAAATACATAAATCAGACTTTAAAAGAGTTTAAAAGTCAAATAGATGACTCCACAGTCATAGTGGGAGAATTTAATACACCATTTTCAGTGAAAGATAGAACAAATTGAAAGAAACTCAACAAAGATGCAGAAGAGCTAAACAATACAATCCACCAACTTGACCTTATAGACATCTACAGAGCACTTTACCACCAACATCACAGTATATATTCTTTTCCACTGAACATGGAATATTTTCCATGATACACCATATGTTAGACAATAAAGCAAGCCTTAATAAATTTCAAAACATTGAAATCCTGCAAAACATCTTCTCAGATTATGTGCTATCAAATTAGAAACCAACAATAGGAACATCAATGGAAAAAAAGTAAACACAAAGGAACTGAACAACATCTTCCTTAAGAAAGATTGGGTAAGAAAAGAAATAAAAATTGAAATTCAAATATCCCTTGAGTCAAATGAGAATGAAAATGCAACATACCAAAATCTTTGGGAAAGAGCAAAAGCAGTGATCATAGGCCAATCTATAACAATAAATTCACATATCAAAAAAGAAGATAGAGCCAAAATCAACACTTTAAATCAACATCTCCAACAATTAGATAAAGAACAGCCAGAAGAGCCTACAGTCACCAAAAGAAAGGGACTACTCGAGATTAAAGCAGAAATCAATGAAACAGAAAATAGACGGGCAATACAAAAAAATCAACAAGACCAGAGTTGAGTTTTTTAAAAGATTAATAAAATTAAGAAGCCACTGGCAAATTTAACAAAACAAAAAGGGAGAGAATACAAATGACACAAATAAGAAAAAAAATAGGTGACATCACAACTGAAATAAAAAGGATAATATCAGGATACTATGATGAATTGTACTCCAACAAATTTGAAAATCTGGAACAAATGGCCAGATTTCTAGAAACACACCAATTACCTAAACTAACACAGACTAATGTGGAAAAGTTGAACAGATCCATAAGAAAAGAAGAAATTGAACAGTTCATCAAAAAATTACCAACAACAACAACAACAACAACAAAAAAAAAAAAACCCACCTGGCCCAGAAGCTTTCACTGGAGAATTCTACAAAACATTCAGAGAAGAACTGACACCACTCCTACTCAAACTATTCCAAAACATTGAAAATGATGGAATCCTCCCTAACTCATTTTATGAAGCAAGCATAACCTTGATACCAAAACCAGGCAAAGACATCACTCAAAAGGAAAACTACAGACCAATATTCCTCATGAATATAGTGCAAAAATCTTCAACAAAATCCTAGCCAATAGACTCCAACAACATATCAAGAAAATCATTCATGATGACCAAGTGGGGTTCATATCAGGTATGCAGGGATGGTTCAACATTAGAAAAACGATCAACGTCTTTCACCACATAAATAAAACAAAGGAGAAGAACCACATGATCATATCAATTGATACCGAAAAGGCATTTGATAAAATCCAACACCATTCCTGATCAAAACTCTCAGGAAAACAGGAATAGAAGGGACATTTCTCAACATAATAAAGGGCATCTATGCAAAACCAACAGCCATCATTATACTCAATGGAGAGAGACTGAAACCATTCCTCTTACGAACAGGAACCAGACAAGGATATGCTCTATCACCACTTCTATTTAACATTGTACTGGAAGTCCTAGCCAGGGCCATAAGGCAAGAAAGGGAAATCAAAGGCATCCAAATTGGTAAGGAAAAAATCAAACTATCCCTATTTGTTGATGATATAATCCTGTACTTAGAAAACCCAAGAGACTCAGTCAAAAATCTACTGGAACTAATTAAGATTTAACATTGTGGCAGGACACAAGATCAACATACAAAAATAAGTTGGATTCCTCTACACCAGAAAAGAGATTGCTGAAAATGAAATAAGGAAATCAATACCATTTACAACAGCTACCAAAAAAATAAAATACTTGGGAATAAATCTTACCAGGGACACAAAAGACCGGTACAAAGAAAATTATAAAAGACTACTTCAAGAAATTGTAAGTTATCTACATAAATGGAAGAACATCCCTAGCTCGTGGATAAGAAGATTGAACATTGTAAAAATGTCAATTTTACCCAAAGCAATCTGTATATACAATGCAATCCCAATCCATATCCCATCAACATTTTTTAAGGATATGGAAAAACCAATCACTAACTTTATATGGAAAGACAAGAGACCTCAGATAAGCAAAGCACTATTGAAGGAGAACAACAAAGTAGGAGGTTTCACACTGCTGGATCTCAAAACCTACTATACAACCACAGTAGTCAAAAGTGCCTGGTATTGGTGCAGCAATAGACAAAAAGACCAATGGAATAGAATTGAGAACCCAGAAATAGATCCATCGACCTATGGTCAGCTGATCTTTGACAAAGGACCAAAATCTATTAAATGGGGAAGAATGTGTTTGTTTAATAAATGGTGCTGGCAAAACTGGATATCCATTTGCAGAAAAATGAAACAAAATCTGGACCTCACACCATACACAAAAACTAACTCCAAATTGATCAATGACTTAAATGTGGAACCTAAAACTATAGAGTTTCTCAAGGAAAAACTAGGGGCAAATTTAGGGGCCCAAATGTATGGCACAAATACACTGTCAAGTATAACCCAAAATGCACAAACAGCAGAAGAGAAACTAGATGAATGGAACCTTCTAAAAATCAAATTATTATCTGCTTCTGTAGACTTGTCCAAAAGAGTCAAAGGAGAACCCAGAGACTGGGAAAAATATTTGACAATGACATATCTGACAAGGATTTTATCTCTAGAATTTATAGAAAACTCCAACACCTCAGTAACAAAAAGACAAATAATCCAATTAAAAATTGAGCAGAAGACATAAATGGTCACTTCACCAATGAGGATATTTAGGCAGACAACAAACATATGAAGAAATGCTCACAATCATTAGCTATTAGAGAGATACAAATCAAAACAACAATATACCATCTTGCTTCAGCACTAGTAGCAAACTTCAGCAAAACAGAAAATAACAAATGCTGGCAAGGATATGGAGAGACTGGGCTCTCATACCCTGCTGGTGGGACTGTAAAATGGTAACCACTGTGGAAAGCAGTATGGTGATTCCTTAGAAAGCTGTAATTAGAAATACCATTTGACCCAGCCATTCCATTACTAGGTATATATCCTAAGGAAGTGAGAGCCATGACAGGAACAGACACATGAACACCCATGTTCATCACAGCACTATTTACAATAATCAAAAGATGGATACAACCTAGGTGTCCATCAGCTGAAGAATGGATAACCAAACTATGGTATATACACACAATGAAATACTATGCAACCCTAAAGAATAATATAGAATCTGCAAAACACCACATAATGTGGATGAACTTGGAGGACATTATGCTGAGTGAAATAAGTCATTCACAGAAGGACAAATATTGTATTAGTCTGTTATTATAAAAGTCAAGGAAATGTTTATCTATGGAAGGAAATTTTATTTGTTGGTTACCAGAGGTGGGGGGAGGAGACGGAACACTGTTAGATAGGTGGAGATAAGTTGACTTGGGTGCAGAGAGGTGCAATGTACCAAATGTGAGTGATCAGCCTGGTGGCATTGAGGAAGAAGAAGACAGAGAGGTACATGGGAGGTACAGACAACTAAGATGAACCCTTTTGCACATATAGTACTGCGTTGTCAGTGAAGGCAAACATGGGTATATGGGTGGATAGATGGGTGGATAAATGGCTGAACTACTAGTTATGTCTATGAAGTAGGAAGTGTACCCAAGACCATGCATAGGGTTGGCAGACAATGGTCCTATTAAGTGTATTTGTATGATCTGAATTCCCAAGTGTATAGTAGATCTGACAAGGGACAAGGTTGTAATTACTTCTTGGTCACAGCCAGCTACCCAGAGGGACTGAGTGGTTGAATCCATGGGCTTGGGACTGTAGTCACAAGGGACATCGAGCTCAATTGGCATAACATACTACAAAAAACATTGTTCCATCTCCTACTTTGGTGAGTAGTGGCTGGGATCTTAAAAGCTTGCAAGCAGCCATCTAGATGCAGCGATGGGTCTCTTCTGGTCCAGAGCAAAGAAGAATGAAGAAAACCAAAGATTCATGGAAAGAATTAGTCCTAGTGACTGGTACACCATGCAGTCCACGGCCTATACAACTATGAGACCAGAAGAACTAGATTGTGCCCTGATACCACTGTCAACCACTCGGAGGGTATCTATTTAGGAGATTCTGGATAGAGAGGGAGAACAATGTGGAACAAAATTCAAAATCATTTGGGAAAAAAAAAGGTGGGGGGGGGACCAGTTTGCTGTTCTGATAGAGCCTGGTGGAACCACTGAGACTATTGCCCCTAGCTGCCCCTGAGGTCTGGAATTGAATCCACAGCTATGGCTTCCACTCAAACAAAAGACAGGCATACGTGTTGACCATTTGCCTGAGGTAAAAACACTCCTTGGAGACAACAACCATGGGAGAAAGAAGGACTGTTTATGCACAGGGAGACAGCTCAGGGAACAGGAGTGCATGGATTAATGGACACAGGGAAGAGGTAACTATTGAGAGGAAGTGGGAGGGGAACTGTTGCATTGTGGTAAATTGTAGTCAATGTCATGAGGCAAAGTGTATGTGAACTGCTGTGTGGAAAGTGAATTTGCTCTGTAAATTCTCACCCAA
>NW_006921733.1:6764786-6772615 GCF_000298275.1 Orycteropus afer afer
ACAGACAACAAAGATGAACCCTTTTGCACATACAATACTGCATTGTCAGTGAAGGCAAACATGGCTATATGGGTGGATAAATGAGTGGACAGGCTGAACTATTAGGTATGTCTTTGCAGGAGGGTATGTGCCTAAGACCATGCATAGGATTTGCAGACAGTATTTCTACAAATGTATTTGTATGTTCTATAAGAATTCCCAGGTGTATAGTAGAGCTGACAAGGGACAAGGTTGTAATCACTTCTTCTGCACAGCCAGCTACCCAGAGGGACTGAATAGTTGAACCTGTGGGCTTGGGACCATAGTCACAAAGGACACCAAGGTTAATTGGCATAACACACTACACAAAACATTGTTCCACCTCCTACTTTGGCGAGTAGAGACTGGGATCTTAAAAGCTTGCAAGCAGTCATCTAGGTGCAACGATGGGTCTCTCCTGGTCCAGGGCAAAGATTGAAGAAAACTAAAAATTCATGGAAACAATTAGTCCAGGTGACTGGTACACCATATGATCCTCAGCCTACACGACTACGAGACTGGAAGAACTAGATGGTGCCCAGCTACCACTGTCAACCACTTGGAGGAGGATCTATGTAGGAGATCCTGGATAGAGTGGGAGAATAATATGGGAAAAAAGTCAAAATCATTTGAAAAAAAAAGAAAAAAGGACTAGGTTTGCTGGTTTGATGGAGCCTGATGGAATCATTGAGACTATCACCTCTTGCTGCCCTTCAGATCTGGAATTGAACCCACACCTCTGGCTTTCAGCCAAACAGAGGACAGGTGTATGACATTAATGTTTACACTAGGTAGATACACTCCTTGGAGAGAAAAATCATGGAATAATAGAAGGTCTGTGTATGAACTGGGACTTGGCTCAGGAGACAGGAGTGCATGGAGGGAAGGACACAGGGAAGAGGTAACAATTGGGAGGAAGTGGGAGGGGAACTGTTGGATTGTGGTAAATTGTAGTCAATGTCACGAGACAAAGTGTATGTGAACTGCTGTATGGAAAGTGAATTTTCTTTGTAAACTTTCACCCAAATCACAATTAAAAAAAAAAAAAAGGAAAAGAAAATACATCAAATGACATTACATTGGGAAAATCTGTTGCAAATAACCTCTTTAAAGTGTTAAAAAGCGAAGATGTCACTTTGAGGACTAGGTGTGCCTGACCTAATCTATAGTATTTTCAGTGACCTCATATGCTTGCAAAAGCTGAACAATGAATAAGGAAAACCAAAAAAGATTTGATTCTTTTGAATTATGGTGCTGGCAAAGAATATTGAATATACCATGGACTGACAGAAGACTAAACAAATCTGTCTTGGAAGAAGTACAGCCAGAATTTGAAAGCAAGGATATCATTTGTCTTACATACTTTGGATGTGTTATCAGGAACAACCAATCTCTGAGAAAGGACATCATTCTTTTAGAGTAGAGTATCATCAAAAAACAGGAAGACCCTTAAGAAGGTGGATTGACACAGTGGCTACAACAATTGGCTCAAACATAGCAACTTCTGTGAGAATGGCACAGGACCAGGCAATATTTCATTTTCTTGTGCATAGGATTGCTATGAATCAGAACTGACCAAGGCATCTAAGAGCAATATCAACATTCTTTTAAATAAATTTCTATAGCTAATCCAAGAAATGTGGAAGGCAGCTACCTGGCCAATCGACTAGTGAGATCCTTATTTATGCCCATTCCAAAGAAAGGTGATCCAACAGAAAGCAGAAATTATCAAACAATATCATTAATACCAAACACATGTAAAATTTTGCTGAAAACAATTCAGACTGCGTGATGGTACATAGACAGAGAACTGCCAGAAATTTAAGGTGTATTCAGAAGAGGGTGTAAACTGAGCTGATGTTACATGGATCTTGGCTGAATGCAGAGAATACCAAAAAGATGTTTACCTGTGCTTTTTTGACTGTGCAAAGGTAATAAAATGTGTGGGTTGTATATATATATATATATAAAAAAAAAAAAAAACCTCTGGATAACATTGTGAAGAATGGGAATTCCAGAACACGTAATTGTGCTCATGAGGAACCTGTATATAGACCAAAAGGCTGTCATTTGAATATAAAAGAAGGATACTGAATGGTTTGAAATCTGGAAAGGTGTGTGTCAGGGTTATGTCCTTTCACCATACTCACTCAGTCTGTATGCTGAGCGTACAGATTCTTCTAATCCAAGAAGCTGAAGAATGAGGCATCAGTATTGGAGGAAGACTGATTAAAAACCTGATATGCAAATGACACAACCTTGTTTGCTGAAAGTGAAGAAGACTTAAAACACTTACTGAGGAAGATCAAAGACTACAGTCTTAAGTATGGATTATACCTCAACATAAAGAAAACCAAAATCCTCACAACTGGACCAATGAGCAACATCATGATAAATGGAGGAAAGATTGAAATTGTCAAAGATTTAATTTTACTTGGATCTACATTCAACACCCATGGAAGCAGCACTCAAGAAATCAAATATTATATTGCAAAATCTGCTGCAGAAGACCTCTTTTAAAATGTTAAAGAGCAAAGATGCCACTTTGAAGGCTAAGGTGAGCCTGACCCAAGCCATTGTATTTTCAGTCACCTCATATGCACACAGTAGACCAAAGGAGAATTTATACATTTAAATTATACTGTTGGCTAAGAATATAAAATATACCATTGATTACAAGAAGAATAAACAAATCTGTTTTGGATGAAGTGCATCCAAAATGCTCCTTAGAAACCAAGATGGCTAGATTTCACCTCTAGTACTTTGGCTATGTTATTAAGAGAGACCAGTTCCTGGTGAGCTCTGGTAGTGTGGTGCCTAAGGCACTTGACTGCTAACCAGGAGGCTGGCAGTTAAAACCCACCAGCCACTCCTTGGAAGGAAGGTTGGGCAATCTACTTCTGCAGTAATAGTTCCTCAGAAACCCAAGGAGGGGTCGCTATGGGTCGGATCTGACTTGACAGCACATAACAACAACAACAAAGTTCCTGGTGAAGGATATCATGCTTGATAATATAGAGTATCAGCAACAAAGAGGAAGACCCTCGACAAAATGTATTGACCTAATGCCTGAAGCAGTGGGCTGAAGCAGTGGGCACAAGGATTATGAGGGTGGCACAGGACTAGGTAGTGTTTCAGTCTGTTGTACAAACTGTCACTGAGTGTCAGAATTAAGTTGATGGCACCTAACAACAACGACAAAAGCACTAATGAAATCCTTAAGTTAGAAACTGTGGAAATAAAAATGTTCTCACTACATCAGTTGCTCCCAGTGCCCTAACCTTGGAGCCCCTTTTGAGCCTAGAAGGACCTTGTTCATGGAGACTGACAACTAATACTGCAAACTTGTGTCCCAGCAGTTTCCATTGTCCTTACCTGGCTGTGTTTGACTTACTTTATAACATATGTAGTCTTTGAAGCAATAGCCATCAGAACATTTTCTCTTTCCCCTAAGAAATTAAGAGGTTGGCTGCTTAATCATCTGATGCAAAATGTTTCACATTGGAAAGCCAGTTTTCATTACTTCAACCCTAGTTCTCTACAGATCTGTGTTATGATCTTTCCTCTTCTCATGCTGCATAGTCTTACACAACAACAAAGGGTCGGAGGTCCCTGTTAGCCCATGGAGACAGCCTGGGCAGGGCTATAGACACCCAACCCTTCTTGCCCAGAGTGGGGAGAAGTTATTCAGATGGAACTTTGTGTGGAGTGTATTCAAACTCTCCTCACTGACAAGGAATGGACAGTAAGATAATTTGTAATGCCATCAACTAAGTTTTTTAAAATTGGGATATTTTCATTTCACTTTTTCACCTTTCATTAACATACTTCAAGGAAACCCACCATCAGTTTGGTCATTTCCATATTTATTTACATCAGAGAAACAAAAATCTTTAAAACCATTATTTTAAAGAAAGTTCTTCCTAGGATCCAGCTGTGCAAAAAAAATGTCTAAAATTCATTCTTTCCTATCTCTGTCAGCTGTGGTACCTTTAGGAAACAGACCACTCACTCAATTTTGTATATGTTGAAGAATAATGTAGATATACCATTTAGCCCAAATGAGGAGAGGAGAGGCTACTGGAGAGTTGTGGAAGGCCACCTGGATAGACACAGCAGCTCTTAGTCAAGGACACAGGGTCCCTTAGTAAGTATCCTGTCCTTACTCTGTTCCCTCCATTCCTCCAGTGTCATTCCCCCAAGTGTTGAATTAGATGTCAGGGATGCAACATGGAATAAGATTATAATAGTTGCTGTGGAATTGATTCTGACTCATGCTGACCTCATGTAAGTCAAAGCAGAACTATGCTCCATGGAGTTTTCAGTGGCTGAGTGTTTCAAAGTAGATCACCAGGTCTTATTCCGAGGTGCCTCTGATGGACTTGTGCAGCTAATCTTTCACTTAGCAGCCACTCAAGGACTCAGAAATAAGATATAAAGAGCACATGTTTAGAAGTGCAGATAACACACAGAAAAGAATACTATAGGGTCTCCCCACTGTAGGACCTAGGAGCTTATCTCAGAGAATGTTCCTAAATGGTATAAAACCTGAGCTGAAATAGAAGATGGCTGGCAGACAGAGAGGCTAACATGGGATTTGTGGTACAAGTTGGATGGCAGTGTGTATGGCTGGAGCAGAGAGCCTGTGCTGGGCAGAGCCCAAGAGAGGCTGCTGGGCAGGCAGGGCCAAGATCTCAGTTCATCCAGAGGGAGGCAGGGCCACACAGAGTTCCCAAGGAATGTGAGGTTGAGATTTGCACTTCACAGAGATTGTTTTAGTGGAAATGAGCTTGAGGAACTAAGATTCATGGCCTTGAGGCAAGAGAGGAATTCAGAACTTGAACTCAGATAGTGCTATGCAGAGATGGTGATGAGGTGGCAGGCAAAAGAAGCAGCCAATGAGGAGGTGAAACAGGGTTGGTGTTTGGTGGGGCAGAGAATGAAGGAGGGAGTCACAAATGTTACCCATATTGATAGTAGGCTGTTTGCTGGAATGGAACAATGAGAACCTAGCCTCTCGGGTTCTGAGAGGCCATGCAATCTGGGCAGTTGCTCTCAGACTTCTTCTGTCTTGGGTGGTGCTCCTTGTTTTGCTAGGGGCTTATCTCCTATATACTGTACACATGGTGGCCTCTCACCCCTGTCTAAGGACACCATTTCCATCCCATTTGCACATGCTGGAGCTCACACAATGGATGGTCAAGTACAGCCTGTTGTGCTGTACCTGTGCAATCTACTTCCTTAGAAATACAGCCCATTACCTACAGAAAATGCAGTCAGCAGACAGTGTCTTCTATGAAAGAGTCAATGACAGGACACTATGAACTAAGAACTACCATTTCCAAGGAACCTGCAGGTGGTGGTTTGCAGGACATGGTGGGTGTTTTCCTGCTTTGTCTTTGGAAGGTTTTAACTTAAGGTTTTAACTGACTGGGTGAGGAACATGGTCTTGAACTGGTGGGCTCTTCTAAGTGGCTCAAAACCAGTAAAACCAGTTGCTATCCAGTTGACTCTGATTCATGTTGACCACATGTGTGTCAGAGTAGAACTGCTTTTCAGAAGGTGACTGCTGTTCTGAGACACTTCCAACCTTTTGGTCTATAGCCTAGTGCTGTAACTGTTAGCACCACCCAGGGACTCCAAGTGGCTTAAACCAAAGGAGAAGGTCATTCCTTCAGGTGCCAAGTATAGCTCAAATGTTCATTTTCTTGCTGTGTCCATATGAAATCAGTCATGTGCCTACATGCCCCTGGCTGAAACAGGGTCTCCATCATCCTCCCAGGGCTCAGCTGTTTGCTAAGGTCATTGTCTCAGACTTGGCTGCCTGCTTCTACAGGATGGCCCTTTCATAGGCCTATGCATCTGCTGATGAACCAATTAGAAAGCACAATGGCTGTTAAAAATCTACGTTATGTCAAAGAAAGCTTAATGTGTCCTCTCTTCCTTTGGTTTATCTCTTGCTCTTAGTAAGCATGACTGGAACTTTGATTGAGACAATGTGTTCATTACCACTTTCCAAATGAATCCCAAGTTCCTATGTCTGGCTGTTTCCTGTGATGTCCACACAGCAGAAGTCCTCTCCCACAGATATCAAACTGTAAAGGAGAACTTTATCATGGGAGATCTTGTATGCACTGGTCTTTTAATGTTTTAGCTGGCAATGAAATTTTCAGTATTCAACCTCTTCTTAAAGCAAAACCTAGCTCTGCTGGGATTGCTGAAGCAGGCAGGGACTTGTTGCTGGTTGCTATGGTGCTGTTGTATAAGTGCTATAAGTGGCCATGAGGGGCAGTCATCACAGGCTTGAAGGAAATGCTTTCCCACAGCCTTCTCTTCTCCACTAAAAAGTATACATGTTATTCTGTGAAGAATAGGCATGTGTTTGAAGTTTCAAGATAGCATTGCCCCCTTGTGCTAGGTGACTAGGGACCTGATTTACTTTGGCCACAGGTGTTGGAGGGAACAAGAAGTGCCTTTTCCAGACAAACCCTGTGACCACCTCTGACTGAACCTCTCCAAAACAGCTCTGCTTCAGAGTCAGTGGGCACAATGGCAGGAATCGTTGGAGAAAAATCTGCAAAAGCCAACAGTGAGCTGCTTAGAACAGAGAAAGGACATTTGGGTCATGGGAGGGTGTGGATTCATGTGGGAAGGAGGTGTGCAGGAGGGGCTTCCTAAAGGGCAGACCATAGACAGCACTGTGAGCTGTAGTCTTCCCAATTCCCCCAAAGCCTGGGGTTACCTCCCTTTGAGCTGTGTTCCAGGCTTCTGGGATCACACCCAACTCATTCACCTAAGGTCCTAGTACAGCAGATTGTACTAGGACAGCATGGTTGAGAATAGAGCCATCACCAGTAGGGCAAGGGGATGAGTCTGAAAAGCAGTGACTTAGACTTGGAAATCCTTCAGAATCTGAGTAGTAATGAAACAATTCATAAAACTTCCTCATGACAGTTACTGCATTTCAAATAAAATATTTAATATTTCTAGTAACTTTATGGGAACTCTGGTGGTGTAGTGCCTAAAGCATTTCACTGCTAACCGGAAGGCTAGTAGTTTAAACCCATCAGCCACTCCTCGAAAGGAAGATTGTGCAATCTACTTCCATAGAAATACTTCCTTGGAAACCCAAGGAGGGGTTGCTATGACTCAGATCTGACTCGATGGCAGTGACTTTGGTTTTAGTAACTTTATGACTCTATAATAAGGAAAAGAGTTAGAGAGAATGTTGCTGAAACAAACCAATGTCATCCTATTTTCTAGAGAAATTGTATTTTGTGACAACACTAGGTTCTCTGCTAGAGTGACATTTCTCCTAGAGCTGTGGTAAATGCATGGAGATCATGTTCAGGGACATAGTAAACAAACAGGCTTCTGAGATTCCCAGTTAATGACAAACACCAGCAACTTCCTCCCAGCTCTGTTGTAGATCCACTGAGACAAGTCACAAATCCTAGAGCTCCCTGTCCCCACCCTGCCCCTAAGCCTCCCAGGCAGTATGACTTAGATGAGAGTCATGTATATACACACAATGACTCTTGCCCACTGTCCTTTGACAGCATTCATGAAAATGGGAAGAAGGCTGGACTGTATAAGGAAAATCTGTTGCTGCGAGGATGCACCATCAGAAACACTGAGGCAGTTGTTGGTATAGTCATCTATGCAGGTAGGCACAGAGTCAATGTGTTTTAATGATGTGCTGGACTTCCTTGTTACGCACTATGTTCCTGAATACTTTCTCTTATTCTTTTTTCCAGATTGCATATCCTTTGTAGAAATACAGACACACACAGTTATAGACACTGTAGAAA
>NW_006921733.1:6772715-6778682 GCF_000298275.1 Orycteropus afer afer
ATATATATATAATATGTGTATGTGTTAATATATGCATACCACACACATATACACACATATATATATACCCATTTTAAAAAATACACCCATTGTAGAAATAGTATGTATGTGTGTGTGTATAAATGTATACACATATATACTATTATAGAAATGCATATACATATATACTCATTATAGAAATATATTGTTTTGGTTACCTCTAGCAACGCCTCAGAAGGAAGGTTAGGCAATCTACTTCCGTAGTGATACCGCCCTGGAAAACCAAGGAGGGGTCGTTATGAGTTGGGTCCGACTCAATGGTACATAACAGCAACAACAACAAGTGCTGCTCTAACAGAAAATACCACAGGTGGAATGGCTTGAACAAACAGGAGTTTATTCACTTACAGTTTTGGAGATTAGAAGTCTGAGTTCAAAGTGCTGAGCTCAAGAGGCTGGGTGAAAGCCCCTCAACCTTGAGCTTCACTCTGCCTCTTGCTCCCAGCCCACTGAAGCTGAAGGCTTTCTTCAATCAGGCAGCTGCTGGCTGCTGAGGCTGCCAAACCCAAAGTCAACAAGTAAAAAGCCCTGATGTTCCAAACCACACAGCAGGCCATTGATTCAAGTCCATTGAAAGTCGCAAGATTTGCAGAGCATTGCAGGCGACTGCATGAAGACCTAGCTACATGCAGGGTTCAAGTGTGCCATAAAGCTAGAGGCCTTCCTCAAAGCTGTTGCTTATATACTGAAAGCAGACCACATCTATAAAGCAGCTACTCAGCTGCTCTGGTAGATTCCACCATGGAACTGATTGCCAATCTCACCATGGGGAATAACTACATCCACCTGCCCAGCCACTCAACCAGGCCACCCCAAGTGGACACACAGCCTTAACTACCACATTTATATATATGTATGTATGTATGTGTGTGTATACACACACACACCCCCCACAACCCACACACATACATATATGTACATATACCCATTGTAGAAAATATGGAAAATCATGAAAATGTAAAAAAATGAAAGATTAAATTCTTGTGATAATACCTCAATTGGAAGTGGTCTCATTTAGGATTTCAACATTTTTCTTTCCATTCATTTCTTCATGATGTTTACATATAAGATGAATTTTATACCCTCCTTTCTCTATTGAGTTTATCACTTAAATGTCACTTGATGGTAGCACACACTTCCTTCCGTGGAGTCAATGTAACTCATCACTTGACTGTTGGGCATTTGTTTACCACTCTTTTACCCTCTGGACAGGACATGAAACCAAGGCTCTTCTCAACAACAATGGGCCCCGCTACAAGCGCAGCCAGCTGGAGCGGCAGATGAATTGTGATGTCCTGTGGTGCGTCCTCATACTCATCTGCATGTCTCTGTTCTCAGCTATTGGTAAGTCCACTAGGCTGAGGATCAAGGCAAAAGTTAGACTCTGCTGTATTCATTGCAGGAGAAGGTAGCTGAGTTGGCAATGGCTGTCCTGATCCACCACTCTAGAAGTCAAACATTTCTCATGGACATGACCCCAAGGAAGGGTCATATGAGCATGAGATTCCCAGAAGAAAGGGCCCCACAGAGTAATGTCATTTTCTAATTGGCAGATTCTTTGATGGCAAAGTGGCATAATCATACTAGTAATGAGTAAAGAAGTGCTAGTGAACTTGCCATGAACTAAGAGTAACAGCAGGAGAAGCAGAAAGTGCTGCTACCCGTGAAAATAAAAAATATCATTAGCATCCTAAGAAAGAGCAAGCAGTTACATTGTTGGTGGGCACTGGTGCTCCACAGCTTTTGCTGGCCCCAGAGCCACCACAGTGCCTTGGGAAGCAAGTGTGCAAGGCCCCAGTAATACCTGCACCATAGTGCCTAAGGCATTTGACTGCTAACCATAAGGCTGGTGTAGTCCACCAGCCACTACTCAGGAGGAAGACTGAGCAATCTACTCCTGTAGTGATACCACCTCGGAAACCCAAGGAAGGGTCTCCATGAGTCGGATCTGACTCAACGGCAGTGAGTTTGGTTTGGTTTGGTTTTGTATCACTTACCCAAATACTGTCATGCATAATGGGCTGCCCCAACAGGAGGATGTGACATCATCAGAGAATTCACTGGTCAAAGAAGACCCACCTTGGGTATGAGAAAGACCCTGTTAACCTGTAGATAGGGGGCCCAGCAGACAGCCTGAAATGTATTTCCAAGAAGAGACAGTAGTTGGCAGGGTCAGCACCTCCAGCCTGTCTTTTCATCAAGTACCTCCTGAGACTTAGGTACACATTTTCTGAGTGTTTCTGAGACACGTACTAGAATAGTCCTTTCTGTGGATTCATGTGGTCTGCTCTCAGCTTAGCCAATATGCACAGGTATAACTCCTGTGTTCTCACCAGAGGTGGAAGTCGATTCCAACAGTGGTAAACTATGGGTGTGAAAAAGTAGCCAAGTTTCAACTCCTCATGGCAGTTTGACCTTGAATGCCAAAGGTACTAGATATTTTTGCCATCTTACATTGTTGTTGTTGTTATGTAGTTAGGTCCTATCGAGTCAGCTCTGACTCATAGTGACCTTATGTACAACAGAACAAAACACTTGCCTGGTCCTTTGCCAGCCTCACAATACTTGCTATACCTGAGCCCATTATTACAGCCACTGTGTGAATCCATCTCCTTGAGGGCCTTCCCCTTTTTTTGCTGATGCTCTACTTTACCAAGCATGATACCCTTCTCCAGGAAATGGTCCCTTCTGACAACATGACCGAAGTAGGTGAAATGACGACTGGCCATTCTCACTTCCAAGGAGCATTCCGGCTGCACTTCTTCTGAGAGAGAGATGTTAGTTCTTTTGGCTGTGCATGGTGCCTTCAGTGTTATTTGCCAGCATCACAACTCAAAAGCGTCAACTCTTCTTCAGTCTTCCTTATTCATTGTCCATCTTTCACATGCATATGAGGTGATTGAAAATGCCATGTCTTGGATTAGATATACCTTAGTCTTCAAAGAGACAGCTTTGCTCTTCAGCACTTTAAAGAAGTCTTTTGCAGCAGATTTTCCCAGTGCAATATTTCATCTGATTTCTTGACTGCTGCTTCCACTGGTGTTGATTTTTATAAGGCAGGCTAATAAAACCAAATGTGCTCAAATTGAGTAAGTCAAGTTAAAGTTTTGCTGTAATTTACACTAACATCGTTCTTAGTTTTCTGTTGGATGAAACATGTTTCTCTTTGGACATTTCTACAGGACATGGACTTTGGGTGTGGCGGCATCAAGAGAAGAAATCCTCGTTTGATGTCCTGGAGTCTGATGGCAGCTCTTTGTCCCCAGTTATAGCTGCGGTTTACTCATTTTTGACAATGATAATAGTTCTGCAGGTAACAGTCTTAAGTGCCATACAGTAAGTGCTATGCCTTTCTGAAGAGAACTTAAAGTCATCATAATCTGTGAAGAAATTCCTCTAAGTTCTGAATTGGGGAGGACCACAAATTTATTTGCCTAAAACAGGCACTTCATTTTTCCACCTAATTTATCAGTAGTCTCTTTTCTTGGGTAATTTTCAAGTTAAAATTCTCCTTTGATGTTCTTAGAATTCATATGTCTTTAAGGGTTGAATTTTTTTGTTTTGTTTTATTGTTTCTTTCTTCAATTGATTTTTAAATCGTTATTTTGTTAAAATCTTAGATTTACAGAAAAACTGGAAAGAATAGAATAATAATATGGAGAGTTCCCATATGCCTTTTACCCAGCTTCCCCAACTGTTGATATCTTAAGATGCCAGGGCACATTGTCAAAACTAAGGAAGCAGCATAGGTCCATTGCTGTGAACAAAGCTCCAAACGTCATTCAGGTTCATTAATCTATCAATGTGCTTTTTTGTTCCAGACTCGATTAAGGATATCACATTGCATTTAGCTGCCAATGGTATTACTATTAGTGTATTTCACTATTTGTTCAAATGCTTCCTCAAAAACACCTAGTCATTAACTGATACTCTTTGGCCAGAAAGACTTCTTAAGGAGTGGGCAGGGAGAGGTTCAGTCCTCTGAAGGGGTGAAAAGGAGCAGTGAGGGTTACCACCATCCTTTTTGGGAACAAAAAGTGTGTCAAACAGAGGAAAGTTGCCCAGCCTTTACCTAAGAGGAAAATGCTACTACTGTCATATGTGTTTCATACGATAGAAAAATCTTTATTTTACAATATATGTGAATTTTATTCTAACCTTTAGTTAGTACTATTCTAAGTGTTCCCTTAACATATTTAAATTACCAGTTAATGTTTCCTATTTTATCTAGCTTTGTTGTTGTTGTTGTTATTTGCCATCAAGTCGGCCCTGACTCATAGTGACCCCTCTTTGGGTTTCCGAGGCAGTATCATTTTATCTAGCTAGTCTAGGTATAATATTCTGAGCTTATACACATCACTTTAATACTATTAAATAAATAAATAAACACTAATTTTGTGAACATTATCAAGACATATGGAGCTCTGCTAGCGTAGTGCCTCAGGCACTTGACTGCTACCAGAAGGCTGGTGCTTCAAACCTACCAGCCACTCCTTGGAAGGAAGGTTGGGCAATCTACTTCCATATTGATACCGCCTCGACTCAGCGGCACATAACAACAACAATTAAAGCATAACTTTGCATGTTTTTATAAAAACTTTGTTCCTGGATGGCCGGCAAGATGGTGGACTAGCCAGAAAGACTGCACAGACCCTCTTCAACAAAGAAAAGGGAAACCAATTAACACAGACACAGAAGATAATCCTGGACCCCTGAGCCTTGAAGGGAAGGATATAGAAGTGGATTAAACCCCAACCAGCAGAAGAATTTGCGGAAAAATACCAAAAAAGGAGGCAGACGGAACTGAGGTCTGGCAGCGATCCTGAGTGATCCTGACAGCACAGACAGTTTGGAGATTCCTGAGTGCTGGTAGGACCTAAGAATTAACCTAAAAATCACCCTGCTAGCCAGGGACAGCACAGAGGATTGTGCATGGTGGCTGGGGAACAAACGGAGAAGGTGAAGAGAAAGGTGGGCTGAGCTGTGGACTTTTGCTGGTCTGGAGGCACTGCCATTTGGAAGGTTTAAAAAGCAGCTTAACTATTTTGGATATTTAAAGAGACAGCACTCTCACAGATTTCTGGGGCATAAGAACATGTTCTGCTTTCCAGCAACCCCAAGGACACTTGGGACCTGCAAGACTGAAAAGGTACGACATTCCTCTTGTTACTCTTATACCTCACACCCGCTTGGTGAACGGAAGAGCGGCCATCCCCCACTCCCACCTGCCTCCTGGGCCCACAGGAACTCCATCACAGTCTGTGTGCTCAGACAGAGCCTGGGTGCCCTGCCCTGTCTGCCATTGATTTTTTTTCTCTTTTTTTATTTTTATTTTTTTTCTTTTTCACTTTCATTTTTCTGGTGATTACTTTGCTTGTATTTGTCTGTTTTAAAACAACTAATATTATTAATACATTTGTCCTTTTTATTATTATTCTTAATCTTCTCCTCCCAGGTCCTAGTTTTCAGGATTTTTTCTTTTCCCTGTGGCGGTTGAAATGTTTTTTGTTTTTCAAATTTAAGTTTGTTTTTTTTTTTTCTCTTTTCCCCCTTTTTTCTCATGGTTAACCCCATTCTTTTTTTCTTTTTGCATTTTTCCCATTTTTTTTTTTTTTTTCATTTATTACTCTCCTTCTCTACTTTTTTTTTCTTAGTGCGTTATCCCCAGGTATTGCAGGTTTTCTTGTTTTTTCTTCTTTTATTTCCCGTTTTTCATTTTTTGGTTACTGTTCCTGTGCGATTACATGGTGTGTTTTTCATCCATGGGCTTTTAGATTTTTGGTGGTTATTCAATTGTAATTTGTGTCTAACTGAGTGGGAGACAACAATAGTCCCCATAAGACACAACTACACCCACACCTCCTGCAACTTCACTTACTGAGCGAGAGCCACTACCTCCTTCTCTACCAACGGGCCAGTGACAAAAGA
>NW_006921733.1:6780637-6791268 GCF_000298275.1 Orycteropus afer afer
ACTGGTACACCATCCGATCTGCAGCCTATATGACTGTGAGACCAGAAGAACTAGATGGTGCCTGGCTCCCAATGTCATCCACTTGGAAGGGGATCTATGTAGGAGATCCTGGATAGAGAGGGAGAACAATGTGGAACCAAACTCCAAATCATTTGGAGAAAAATAAAACGTGGGGACCAGGTTTGGTGGTCCGATAGAGCCTGGTGGAACCACTGACACTATGGCCCCTAGCTGCCCTTAGGTCAGGAATTGAACCCACACATGTGGTTTCCAGCCAAACAAAATACAGGCATATGAGTTGACCATTTATCTCAAGTAGATAGACTCCTTGGAGAGAACAATCATGGGAGAAAGAAGGGCTGCTTATGCACAGGGAGACAGCTAAGGGGGCAGGAATGTATGGAAGGATGGACACTGGGAAGAGGTAACTATGGCGAGGAAGTGGAAGGGGAGCTGTTGCATTGTGGTAAACTGTGGTCAATGACATGAGACAAAGTATATGTGAACTGCTGTATGGAAAGTGAATTTGCTCTGTAAATCTTCACCCAAATCACACACACACACACACACACACAAACTCCTTTCCCTTTGGTTTGTATTGTACAAGATCTCAGAAATTGCCCTTCACCACACAACCAGCATTTCAGTGTGCAGCTGCTTCATGAACTTTGGGGTGTATCAGAGGGCGATGCAACAGCTTTCTGTTGTGGGGAGCACAGAGAAAGCCTGGGGGCCCAGTGCCACCATGTGTACAAGGTGACTTTGCTTATGAGGACTTTGTACATTGTTTTTTCTTCTTTCTCTCTTTCCTTTCCTAGCTTCTCTCAAATACAACTTACTGATACAAAAGCACTTCCTTCTCTCCAAGCTGTCATACCTCCAGAGTGGAGTTCTGTTCTGCAGCATCACCATAGGCTGTCCTTGTCTAAACTCTTTGTCAGTACTCTAGTACTTTCCCACTATTGACTAAATCAACATATTTAAACTCTTAAAGGTACAGTATAGTCCTTATTTATTTGTGGTTGTAGTAATTTCTATTTAACTACATTGGACTAATTCCACAAGTCTCCAACCCTCATGATAATTCATGTCTGTGTGCCTTTGTCTTCTAGGTTTTGATCCCAATTTCCTTGTATGTTTCCATCGAAATTGTCAAAGTATGCCAAGTATACTTCATTAACCAGGATGTAGAGCTCTATGATGAAGAGACAGACTCACAGCTGCAGTGTCGAGCCCTGAATATCACAGAAGACTTAGGGCAGATACAGTATATTTTCTCAGATAAAACAGGCACATTAACTGAGAATAAGATGGTTTTCCGAAGATGCACTGTGTCTGGAATAGAATATTCACATGATGCAAATGGTGAGTCTGGGAGTGTGTGTGTGGAGGGTGTTGCCATGCTAGACTACTCAAGAAAGCTGTTTGCAAAGTTGCATGTGTACACACACATCCCACATCACATATACCACAAACATATACACACATACCACATACATCATATACACATGCATGCAACACACACATACACACATACTATACACACACCACACATACATACATCACCACCAACAGTGCACGCACACACAGAGTCTACCATAGGTTACTGATTTCAAGAGAGAATAAGCATAACATGTAGCTGTCAAAACGACTCTGGAGTCTGAGGTATGGCCCTGTTGTCAGGCTTACTGCAGTGTTGGAGGGTGATGAGAATCAGTATAAACACACGTTTTCTGACAAACAGGTGGAGAAATCAAGGAGGACCTCCTTTAAGAACTTGCTTGTGAAGCTCCGTTGTTTCCTTGTCATATCTGGAGGCAAATAGATGTTTCTGTTGTCTCCATTCATCTTGTTATCAGCTGAAAGTTCGTGGAAGGGTGTTGGGTAGTTTATGCTACAGCTTTTTCCTTGGATTCAGTGTCTGTGGGAACTAGAAAGAAATGGAATGCCTCATTTTTTATTATCCAGGCACATGAATAGAGTTTACTACTAGTTAATAGATCCTAGAACAATGTTTGCAGAGCAGGAGTGGGGTCCCTCACCCACCTCTCCTCTCTTGTGCCTGTTCTGCCTCTTCCTCTGAATTTCAAGGACCCTTGGTTCATAATCTATGATACAACTGGAACAAGTGCCCAGAGCTAGGAAAGGTGCTATGATAACGGCCCTGTGCCACAGAGCACTTCCAGAGCTGCACCCTGCTCTGTAACCAAGGTTACTCTCCTTCCTGTAGCAACATCTAAGAACCCCAAAGAAACAAAACCATGATAACAGAAATAAATGTTAAATTGAGGACAGGTGAAAAGATTAACAGGAACCTGTTATTTAGAAGAACTTGGAGAAGGACATGTTGGAAACATGACATTTGCATGAGTTTTATAAAATCAAGAATTATGATGTCCATTAATTCCCTCCTTATAAAATTAAAGCAATCATATTAAACAGAGACAAAGGAAATTATGCACTTTGTTTAATGTTTTGTTTCCCACCCCACTTGTTTGTTCCAACCACTGTACCTTCCTCCTTGCCGCCTCCTCTTCTCCATTCCCTTCCCTCTCCTTTCCATTCCCTCCCTCTTCTTTCTGTCCCTTCCCCCTCCATCATTCTCCTCTGTAGGGAGATATATAGTGGGATGTAGGGGGATAGTTTCCGCTGCTATCATTGGAAGCTTCTGAGTTGAATCCTGGCTTTAGCAAGTACTTGACTTTATGAGCATGGGCGGGTGACTTCCCTTCCTTATTCACATTTCTTCCTCT
This sequence comes from Orycteropus afer afer, assembly GCF_000298275.1. Classification (NCBI taxonomy): domain Eukaryota; kingdom Metazoa; phylum Chordata; class Mammalia; order Tubulidentata; family Orycteropodidae; genus Orycteropus; species Orycteropus afer. Next base: position 6,783,391 of record NW_006921733.1, read on the forward strand.
CAAAAGAGAGGTGATGAATAGAAGTTATGGCCCACAGAGTGGGGCTACAGAAATACTGTTTGCTTGACAGAGCCTGTCATGGTGCTTCTCTGATCCTGGACCCTCTGCTGTCCCTTTCATGTCCAGTATCATTACAACATACTCCTGCCCATTCTGGGCCTACCACAGACCTTCTTAGGAAAGACTTGCTCATAGTGAGGGAGCCTCATGAGTAGTCTCATGACTGCTCATCTGTGATGAACAAATGTTCTTGATTGGGCAAAGCCAGAAAAACCAGAGCCATCTGTTAATGGGCTTAGCAGTGCCTACACACCTGTCCACAGGTTGTACTGGGCACTCACCATGATGGCAGGAACTGTGCTCAGCAGCACCATTGAGTGCTCTGTTATGGATTCAGTTGTGTCCCACAAAAAGAGAGGCCAAAATGCTAACCCTGGTACCTGTGACCTTGTTTAGAAATAGGGTCTAAATGTTAATAGTTGAGTTAATATAAGATCAAACTGGCATAAGCTGGATCCTAATCCCCTTTGAGTGGTGTCCTTATAAAAGAGGAGAAGAAGCACAGAGGCAGACAGAGGGAAGATGACACTGTGAGGATTAAAATAGAGATGGCATTATGCTGCATCTGTAAGCCAAGGAATGTCCAGGGCTATTAGAAACTAGGAGAGACAAGGAAAGATCTTCCTCTAGAGCCTTCTGTAGGATGTGGTCCTGCTGATTCACTGGCTTCCAGAATTGTGAGAAAATGAATTTGTATTTATAAGCCACCTGGGTGGCATTTTGTTACAGCAGCCCTAGGAGACTAAGGTGGAAGGAAGGACTCTTAGGAGTGCTTCACTTGCTGGACAAATGGTGGCCCCAGCCCTGGCTCCTTACTGTTCCTTAGTGTCTCATCCACAGGACGGAGGAGAGTTAGTGCAAGCAGTGTCCTGCTCCCTAGCACAGGTGCTGTGTCAAGTATTCTCAGAGGAAATACCATCTGTGTGGTGGAGACCCCTTGTTTCTGTGCCACTAGAAGGGAAACACATACCATTTCTGGGATAAAGGGCAAAGTCTTGAGCCTCTGTAGTCTGCCCTGCCTTACCTTAGCTGCCAGCCTGCCCAACTGGTATGTCCCAAAACCCTAAGTGAACAGAAGGGACTTGTCTTTGTGAGCCATCTCTGCCCATGCCTGTTCACCCATCTGAGAGATGGGTGTCCAGAGTGGTTTTATGGACAGGAACTGAGATTTGGCACCAGTGGCCTGGCTGCCACCTCCACTCCCACACCCAGCTCATGTGACTGTAGCAACTTCTTTTTGTTGTTTATGAAAGGTGGCTATTAGCATATGTACTTACTTGAGAATATCCTGGTACTTTAAGCAGGAGAAGCTCCTATGAAACACCCCTTGGTTCATAAGTGAAGGAATGGTGACTGCTCTGTGGCCTGCTTCCTGGAGCCTATGGCACATTCAATCTCAGCCCCATTCTGTCTGCCTGTCCATGCTTCATATCTTACTGTGCACTTCTCCCCACAGCCCGGCGCCTAGCCATGTATCAAGAAGCAGATTCAGAGGAGGAGGAGGTGGCACCCTGGGGCTCCTCACTGTCCCCACGTGGCAGCATTGGAAGCCACCAGAGCATCCGGGTCACACACAGAGGCCAGAGCACTAGGTCTCACCGGCGCACAGGAAGCTGGGCTGAGGCCAAGAGGGCCAGTGTGCTGTCCAGACACACAGCCTTCAGCAGCCCCATGGTGAGTGATGCAACTTGAGGTCAGGCAGGACTACAGCTTGCCCATGCACAGGTTGGAGCAGTGCTTCACTACTGTTTCCTTACTTCATTAACTCAAACCAAACTCACTGCCATTGAGTCAAGGCAGTAAATCTTTATGGAAGTATATTGCCTCATCTTACTTCCACAGAGTGATGGGTGGATTTGAACCACCAACCTTCTGGTTAGCAGTCAAATGCCTTAGGCACTGCACCACGAGAGCTCCTTTCCTTATTTCGTTAAATAAACAAACAAACAGACAAAAAACTCACTGCTGTTGAGTCAGTTCTAAGTCATAGTGACCACTCCTTGGGTTTCCAAGGCAGTATTTCTAGGAAGTAGATTGCCCAGTCTTCTGTTCAAAGACTAGCTGGTGGGTTTGAACCTCCAGCCTTCTTGTTAGCAGTCAAATGCCTTGGGCACTATGCCACTTGCCGCATCTGGCAAAACTGGCACAGGTCATGAAATGAAGCAACACGAAAGGATTAATGGTTTTCTTTTTTATTTAAAAGGAACAGGGGCCAGGCGGATGCCCTGCATCTTCTGCTAGAGTGACACCTCATGCCTTTGTTTTACTTTATTTATATCTTTGTACATGATTACATCATTAGTCTTGGAATTCATACAATCAGCTTATTTTCTACACAGCTAGTTTTACTCCTCTATGTACTCAAGGACAACAGGTGGTCATTAAAACAATCACAGAAATCTCCTCAGGAATAAAGAGTGTAAAATGATAAATGTTTACTAGGGCACAGAGACCCAAAGTGTGAAACATCCCAATAAGATAAAAACATGGACTACTGGAATAACATCTACTTTTAATACTTGATGTTTTGCCAATTAAGCATTTAATAGTGAGAGAGACCTTGCCATCTCTTAAAACAAACATTCAACCATAAGAGAGGCCTTGTCATCTCTTAACTGTAATTAGAACACATGCCTTGCAATCATGTTCTTTTGGGAGTCTTTTTCTTGGTCTCTAACATTTCCTCCCTTTTTATTTTTTAAATGCAGTAAATGTACCTCAGTAGTCAAAAACTGAATTACTTGATGTATTAGTTTTGGAATCCAAAGAATAACAATAATAAAATTAAAAACATTATGTTGTTGTTGTTATAACATATGGTAAAAAGTGGTATAGAACTGTAGGAATACTTTTCAAAGGATTAAGTTTCTTAAATTCGTTAAGTATAGTGTTTGCAACTTGATTGGGGTTGCTAAAGGGGCAGGGAGGCCCCATCTTCTGACCTCCTCTAACCACACAAGAGGAAAACAGAATCACTATCAGTAGCCCAAGGCCCATTACTGTGAGGCCAGACATGTTACCTCCCTCCAACCCTTTCACCAACCCTGACACCAACCGTTCCTCCCACAGCACTCACCACCTCTCTGCTGGGTTCAACAATTCACTGGAGTGGCCACACAGAACTCACAGATTATGGGGTTTATTAGGGAAGCACCAGGCTACAATTAAAGTTCAGGAAAAAGTCTGTCTCTCTCAGCCCATCCTCTCTCAGCCAAAAGTCTCTCACAGCCTCTCTCCCAGCAGTGCATGTCCCTTGGTGTCTCTCTCAGCAATGTATATCTCTTATGTCTCTTTCCCAGCAGTGCATGTCTCTCAGGAGTGCATGTCTCTTTCAGCAGCACATCCTTCTTAGCCAGCAGTTAGAGAGAGTTCTGCCTCTAGGAGGCCTCCTTTTGAGCCTGGCAGAGGGGTCAAACTAGCCAGTCATAACATCAGAATTCTAAGCACATAAGAGAGAGTGACCTTCCCAGAACATTGCTTTGTGCCACTCCCAAAAGAAATAACCCAGGTGGATAACATTTACAATCAGGAGCTACTCAGTTGCTCACAGCAAATTCCACCATGGATCTTACAAAGATTTATGGGTAGAAAAGCCATACCAGGTAATTTACTACACCACAGGCCACCCCCTGGTATTTCTAGCCATTATACCTTTTATCCTTCAAAAATTCACATCCTTTTCACCATCAGTTTAAGAATAACCACACCAATGAAAGTGTATAAGCCAGCCACTTCATGCCTTTATCTCCCCCCATTTTAAATAGTCAATTTCTAATTTGCCCATCCCTATCTCAGAAGGAAGGTTGAGCAATCTACTTCCCTAGTGATACCACTTCAGAAACCCAAGGAGGGGTCGCTATGAGTCAGGTCCAACTTGACGACATATAAAAACACAACAACAACATCAAACCAGTACTCTGAGGAGACAAGCATGGTCCTTTCTCTCTGGAGAATCTTCTGTTCTGCTTGGAAACTTCAGGCATCTGGATCCATAAACAACCAAAGTCCAGCCCAGCTCAAGCCATCAAATTGCAGCAACTTAACACCAGCTCATTGTCAAACATCTTCCTCTTTGGTCGGGTTCTGGTCAGCTCGACCCTAGCCATCCCAGCTAGATCATGGGTAACAACTACCAAGTTTGGGGGTTGGGTTCTGATCAGCTTAGCCCTAGCCATCTGCAAAAGGGGCAAGGAGGCCACATGTTCTGATCTCCTTTAATCCCACAAGAGGAAGACAGAATCACCATCAATAGCCCAAGGCCTATTCCTGTGAGGCCGGACATGCTGCCTCCCTCCAGCCCTTTCTCCAACGTTCCTCCCAAAGCACCCACCGCCTCTCTCCTGGGTTCGATAATTCACTGCAGTGGCCACACAGAGCTCACAGATTATGGGGTTTATTACGGAAGCACCACAGGCTACAATTCAAGTTCAGGGAAAATGCTCAGTCTCTCTCCCAGCCCACTGTCCCTCAGCCAAAGTCTCTCAGTCTCTTTCCCAGCAGTGCTGGTCCCTCGGTGTCTCACTCAGCAATGCGTGTCTCTTGCGTCTCTTTCCCAGCAACGCGTGTCTCAGGAGCCCGTGTCTCTTTCAGCAGCACGTCTTCCTCAAACAGCAGTCAGAGAGAATTCTGCCTCTATGAGGCCTCCTTTTGAGCCCAGCAGGGTGGTCAAACTAACCAATCATAGCATCAGAACTCTAAGCACTTGAGAGAGAGTGGGAACCTCCCAGAACATTGTTTTGTATCACTCCCAACAGAAATACTCCAGGTGGACAACTTCAGCAATCAGGAGCTCCTCAGCTGCTCATAGAAAATCCCACCTTGGAGTTTACAAAGACTTATGGGTAGAAAAGCCACACTACACCATCCCAGCTAGGTCATGGGTATCAGCTGCCAAGTTTGGGAGTCACACTCTTCCCTTCACATCAGACCAGCCAGCACCTTCTCTCACATCTTCAGTCCTCAGAGACTATTTCAATTCCCCTGTCCTCACAATTCATTGCACTTCAGACCAACCTGTGGCCTAGATTAAAGAGTACCAAACTCAGCCCGTTTCTTCTTTGCTGCACTTTCCCTATGTCCATTCAGGTGGACCCAGGTGGTCACAAGCGAGTAACATACAAGTTTACTACTCACTGGCTTCCTTTAATTTTCAGTCCTAGAAGGGGTTTCTCTCACAGACCATGACTTTCCTGTCTCGATGCACCCAAAACCAGTCTGCTTGCTCGAAATTCAAAGTGCCAGTCATTATTTTTTTCCTCTTCAGGTCCTTATTCAAATGCAAATCTTCTGTTCCCTCAGTAGTATTGGGCGGGGCTCAGGTTTTCTACCTAAACCCCCTGTATGCTACACACAGGGTTTGAAACAAAAGCCTGTGTTTCTTCTGGGCAAATTCTATTTCCCCTTTTAACATATCCATTCAAGTATTGGCCAAAGGCGGACTTACACACTCTCTGTTATCCATATACCCCATAATCATTTCTAATATACAAGCAGGTAAGAGAACATTCAATAGCCATAGTACATTCAGATAAACACATAATCCAAAACACATAATCCTTTTAAAGACATTCCAGGTTCATCTCTTCAACTTGATTACTGTCCCATTCTATGCATATGGCCTTGGACCTTTAGCTGGGTGTAACCAAAAGCCCTAGCCTCGGGATCAATTATCTCCTTCAAGAGGTAACACCAAACACAGTAACCATCTAAGAATCCAAAGTTTCACTTCCCAGGCCCTCGCCTTTTGAACCATAGCTTGTATAAGTGATAAAGAAGGTGGATGATAAACAGTTAACTTGCTTTCCTGAGGTACAAAAGGGGTCAAAAGCCGGAGGAGAGCAAGCATTGGCAGGCATGGTGGCAGCTGAAACAGTCTGATTTAAAAACGACTTAAAAAAGGCTTTCTCTGACTTAAAAATGGATTTAAGGAAGGATATAACTTCTCTTCCTTAACTTCTGAGGGTTCAGTTTCTAACTTCTGTTTAACTATTTCTTCTTGTAATTTTAACTCTTTTAATTTTGAATCTGTATCTACATTTTTCTCCTTCCCCACTTTAGGATCTATGCCAACAATTACTCCCTTATCTATTTCTGAACACAGTTTTAAGATACTCCAAGTAGAAAATACACACTCGGGGAAATCCTCCAGCCCATGTTCTTTTAAACGTTCATCCATTTGTTGACCAATGGTCTCCAAAGCTGTTAAATCACTGATTGTTTCTAGAGGAAACCAAGGGCAACAGTGATCTACACATTGCAAAAAAATACTCTAATTGCTTCTTAGACACTGAAATACCTCTAGCCTGAACTAAGGCCTTAAGAACCAGAATATAATGATCTCTTTCATGAGATGCTGAATTCCCCATGTCAGCCTGGCTTATAAAAGGTTTCTTTAATTCACCGACACTCACCCTTTTTCTGTTACGGAGCTCCACTTTCCTTCAAGTGGGGTGTCCTCTCAGGCACTCACAGCTTCACTCTGGGTCCCTGTTCTGGTGCCAATTGCCACATCTGGCAAAACCACCCAGGTCACAAAATGAAGTGACATGAAAGTAGTAATGGTTTTCTTTTTTATTTAAAAGGAATGGGGGCCAGGCGGATGCCCTGCATATTCTGCTATAGTGACCCCTATGCCTTTGTTCTACTTTATTTATGTTTGTACATAATTACATCATTAGTCTTGGAATCCATACAATCAGGTTATTCTCTACAGAGCTAAAGTTTTACTCCCTTACATGCTCAAGGACAACAGGTGGTCATTAAAACAATCACAGAAATCTCCTCAGGAATAAGGAGTGTAAAATGATAAATGTTTACTAGGGCACAGTGACCCAAAGTATGAAACATCCCAGTAAGATAAAAACATGGACTAGTGAAATAACATCTACTTTTAATACTTGATGTTTTGCCAATTAAGTATTTAACAGTGAGAAAGACCTTTCCATCTCTTAAAGCAAACATTCAACCATAAGAGAGGCCTTGTCATCTCTTAACTGTAATTAGAACATGTGCCTTGCAATCATGTTCTTTTGGGGGTCTTTTTCTTGGTCTCCAACAGCCAATAGAGCTCCTGTATTTCAGAATGAAATGCAGCTGGACAGGTTTGACTCCCTGGCTATGGCTAGATCAGCAGCAGTTTTTTTTCTGGCCAATACCTTCTCCCCACAATTACACTTTTTCCAAAATACTGGCTGAAGCTTCTAAGGGCATTGGCTTCCACTGAGCTATCCAGAGAGAGTGAAAGAAAGCATATCATACCAAATTTATAGATGAAACCTCAGAACAAAATGACGTGATGAGAGAACAAAGCTAAAGAACAAAAACATGTTTAATTAGGTGAGCCCACATCCACTAACACCCATTCTGGCTTTGGCAATGACCTAAATATGGACATTTCTGGAAGTGACTCTCAAAGAAATCCTTTTGATTCTAAAATGTTTTAACACTAGATGGCTAGAATCCATTTTTCTCACTTTGTGGTGGCTCGTTGTTTAATGTTCCTCTAAACTCATATGTTGTTGTTGTTGTTGTTAGGTGCCATAAAGTCAGTTGTGATTCATACCACAAATAACTGCTTCGTCAGGTTTTCTAGGCTGTGCTGTTTACAGGAGCAGATCACTCATTGGCATGTTGTTGTTGTTGTTAAGTGCCGTCGAGTCGTTTCCGACTCATAGCGACCCCATGCACAACAGAACAAAACACTGCCAGATCCCGCGCCAGCCCCACAATCCCTGCTATACTTGAGTCCATCATCGCAGCGACCGTGTCAATCCATCTTGTTGAAGGCCTCCCCCTCTTTCGTCGACCCTCCACCCTACC
>NW_006921733.1:6794896-6798543 GCF_000298275.1 Orycteropus afer afer
TTAGCCACTATGCTACCAGAACTCCCACTCATTGGTATATGTTCCTCTAAATCCACATAGAAGCTATCATTTAAACAAGGGTGATCTGAAATCATGAGTGCTGTTGGTAGGTGTGTATAGGGCACCAGGAAAAGACGATTACACAGGACAAGAGGGAGGTTGTACTGGGACGAATTTGCCTGGCAGCAGTTAAGTAGTGTGGGTCAGTTGTATTAGAAATGTTCATACTCTTAGTAGGAATTCAGTCAGATTTGCAAAGAAGTTTATCAGTGTGGTATTCACGGCAGCAATACAAAGAAAGAAACTTACTTCCATTTTAAATGGTGTATTTTCAATAATTTTTAAAGGCATAGGTAAAATGGAAACTACCAATTTGTGTATAAATAAAAGATTAAATAAAAATTTAAATGTATAGAAATAAAACTGGAAGCATGTTTTTCGAAAAGAAGTTACAGATTGGTTAACTTTCCCATATTCTTCTCTGAGTTTTACAAATTTTTCTAGCATGTGAGATATTTTATGATAGTTTTTAGGAGGCTTATTTGATAGTAAAAACATAAATACTTTATTATATGTAATAAGATTTATAGATTTCTTTTCATACATGTTATATGTAGTTACACAATTAAAATTATATAAATATACCATTATAAAATGATATGTTACGTTTATACCTGTATGTGTGAGATAAAGGCCTGTTACACCATAAAGTCATGTCAAGCACCAAGATGTATGGTGGGTTCCTGGGTTGGACCCACCCTTGGCCTTCATTTTCTTACAGGAGAAAGACATCACACCTGACCCCAAGCTCTTTGAGAAGGTAAGCGAGTGTGACCAGTACCTAGCCACCATGAGACATCAGGAGCACCCACTAGCCCAGCTCTCACCTGAGCTCTCTGATGTGTTCGACTTCTTCATTGCCCTCACCATCTGTAACACAGTGGTCGTCACATCCCCTGATCAGCCACGACAGAAGGCAAGTTCAGAGCTGGCATCTCCACCACCCTTACATTCCTGACCCTTGCTGTCCTTTGGTCAGCTTTCCTATTGGCAAGCTCCTGTGTGTACATGTGGGGCCCTGCTCAGCATAGACTCTAGGGAGTTTAACATGGAACAAAATAATCCTGTGTTCCACTGGTGTCACAAAAAGCTTCAGGAGGGTCGGGTGCCAGAATTGGAGCCATGAGGAAGAACAGATAGGCTGAGCCATCCTCCAAGGCCAGCATAAGGGGTTTGGAGCCAGAGAGTGGCTACCTGGATGCACCTTCACAGCCTGGCTTCTGTTCCACATGACTCTTCCAAAGCTGTAGGATCTTAGGCTCACACAGGAGGGATGAGAGGGCCAGGGCTAGAAGCCCTGACTAAAGAGACACTGGGACTTAGGTCCTGACTCTCCTGCTGACCAGCTAAGTGGCTCCAGGCAGAAACCCATCCTTGTGCTTCAGTCTCCTGGTCTGTGCTATGGGCTGTGGGGAGAAGTTGTGGACTCTTCTCAGTGCGGAATATGACACATAGTGTGTCTGATGCTAATAACAGTACCAACATTGGCATTCAAGGCAAAAGGACTGAAACATACTCTTGAAGTATCCAGAACACTCTCAGAAAGTCTTCTGTGGGTCAGCTAGGGTACATGGATGGTACAGGAAGTTGTGGAGGTATGCATCACAAGGCCACATGGCTGTAAGTAGATAAAATTTAAAGTCTCTGGGGTGGATGTGGGCCACAGGTCTGCTCCCCTGACCCCTTTTCTGGCAGCTGTCACATCCTCAGGCTCTATTACAGCCTCTTCCAGCCACAGAGGGAGGTGGGAGGTGTTAGAGAAGGATGTAGGGTAAAACCCTGCCTTCTCTGCTTCCAGTAGCAGCCTGTTCCATCTGCTGTCACTCCTGCCACACTGGTCAGCTGAGGGTCCTGACCACATAGATACTATAGGTTCTTTCCAGAGCTTTAGGCTGTATCAGTCAAGTTTCTCCAGAGAAATGCAATTGTGGGGCTGGGAAGTCTGAAATTTGTGGGAAGAAAATGGGCTGGAAACTCAATCAAGAAATCTATGTTACAGTCTTGGTTTAGAATTCCTTCTTCTCCAGGTTTTTAATCTTACACCTTCAACAGATCAAAAGAGGCCCACCACATTAAGGGTAATTTGGTTTACTGATTGTAAATGTTAGTCACATCTACAAAATACCTTCACAGACATATCCAGAGTAATGTTTAAATAAACAACTGGGAACCATAGCCTAGCTAAGTAGACATATGAAATTAACCATCACAATCCACCTCTTGTTGACATAGCACCCATACACATATCTCCTTAAACCAAAAAACAAACCCATTGCCATCAAATCAACTCTGACTCATGGAGAACCTGTGTGTGTCAGAGTAGAACTGTGCACAATAAGGTTTTCAGTGGCTGTTTTTTTGGAAGTAGATTACCAGGACCTTCTTTTGATGGTGCTTCTGGGTAGATTCAACCCATAATCTTTTGGTTAGTCCTTACCAAAAAACCAAACCCCCTGCCATCAAACTGGTTCCAACTCAATGACCTTATAGCAAAGAGTAGAACTGCCCCACAGGATTTCCACAGCTGTAAATCTATGGAAGCATACTGCCTCATCTTTCTCTCACGGAATGAATGGTGAGTTTGAACTGCTGACCTTTTGACTAACAGCTGAATGCCTTAACCCGCTACATCGCCAAAGCTCCTTGGTTAGTCCTTAAGCCATATTTAATCTCAAAATAAATAAATAAATGCAATAATGAAATCCTAATTCAACCTAACATGATGCAACTATTTTGGGTATAACTGAAAATGCACTAACCCCTTCTCCAGAGAGGATCAAAAAATGTGTATATGCTGACTATTTTGGATATTTAAAGAGACAGCATTCTCTCAGATTCCTGTGGTGGTAGGACTTAAGAATTAACCTAAAAATTCTCCTGCTAGCCAGGAACTGCACAGAGTACTGTGCACGGTGGCTGGGGAACAAATGGAGAAGGTGAAGAGAAAGGTGTGCTGAGTTGTGGACTTTGCCAGTCCGGAGGGCACCGCCATTTTGAAGGTTTAAAAAGAGGCTTGACTATTTTGGATATTTAAAGAGACAGTGCTCTTGCAGATTCCTGTGGTGGTAGGACTTAAGAATTAACCTAAAAATCCCCCTGCTAGCCAGGGACTGTACGGTAGACTGTGCACGGTAGCTGGGGAACAAACGGAGAAGGTGAAGAGAAAGGTGGGCTGAGCTGTGGACTTTTGGCGGTCCGGAGGGCACCGCCATTTAGAAGGTTTAAAAAGCGGCTTGACTATTTTGGATATTCAAAGAGACAGTGCTCTCACAGATTTCTAGGGCTTAGGAACACATTCTGCTTTCCAGCAACCCCAAGGACACTCGGGGCCTGCAAGACTGAAAAGGTACGACATTCTTATTGTTACTACGCCCTACACCCGCTTGGTGAATGGAGGTGTGGCCATCCCCACTCCCACCTACCTTCTGGGCCCACAGGAACTCCATCACAGTCTGTGTGCTCCGACAGAGCCTGGGTTCCCTACCCAGTCCACCGATTTTTTCTTTTTCCCGGTGATTAGTTTGCTTGTATTTGTCCGTTTCAAACCAACTAATATTATTAATACTTTTGTCCTTTTTATTATTATT
>NW_006921733.1:6821132-6843101 GCF_000298275.1 Orycteropus afer afer
GGGGTCCAAGATTATCTTCTGTGTCTGTGTTAATTGGTTTCCCTTTTCTTTGTTGAAGAGGGTCTGTGCAATCCTTCTGCCTAGTACGCCATCTTGCTAGAACTCTATCCAGGGTTTTGTATACATTATTCTTTAGGGTTGCATTATGTTCCATTGTTTGTATGTACCATAGTTTAGTTATCCATTCTTCTGTTGATGGTCACCTGTGTTGTTTCCATATTTTGGCTATTGTGAATTGTGCTGTGATGAATATGGTGTGGATATATCTGTTGTTGTCCTGGGTCTTACTTCTTTAGGATATATACCTAGTAATGGGATTTCTGGGTCAAAGTTATTTTTAATTCCAACTTTTTCAGCAATCGCCATAATGCTTTCCACAGAGGTAGTATCATTTGATAGTCCCACCAGTAGTGTATGAGGGTCCCAGTTTCTCCACATCCTTGCTAGCATTTGTTATTTTCTGTCTTGTTGAACTTTGCTACTAGTGCTGGGACAAGATGGTATCTCACTGTTGTTTTGCTTTGCATTTGGCTGATGATCATGAACATTTCTTCATGTGTTTGTTGGCCATGTGAATATCCTCTTTGGGGAAGTGTCTATTCATGTCTTCTGCCCATTTTTGAATTAGATTGTTTGCCTTTTTGTTGTTGAAGTGTTGGAGTTTTCTATAAATCCTTGAGATAATTCCCTTGTCAGATATGTCATTGCTGAATATTTTTTCCCAATCTGTAGGTTCTCTTTTGATTCTTTTGAAGATGTCCTTGGAAGCACATAAAAAATTTAATTTTTAGAAGGTGGCATTCATCTAGTTTCCTTTAAATTTTTTAATTTCATTTTTTATTTCTTCTGTTACCTAATTGTTCTTAACAAGGGTGTTGTTCAGTTTCCATGTGTTTTCTCTTTTTCCATTGATCTTCCCATTGATTTCTAATTTTATAGTATTGTGATCTGAGAAGATGCTTTGCAATATTTGGATGTTTTTGTATTTATTAAGGCTTGCTTTATGGTCTAACATATGGTCAATCTGGGAGAATGCTTCATGTGCACTGGAGAACAATGTATATCCTGCTGTTGTTGGGTAAAGTGCTCTGTAGATGGATATATAAGTTCAAGTTGGTGGATTGTATTGTTTAGCTTTTCTGCATCTTTGTTGAGTTTCTTTCCAGTTGTTCTATCTTTGATTGAAAGTGATGTATTAAATTCTCCTACTATGACTGTGGAGTAATCTATTAGCCTTTTCAATTCCGTTAAAGTCTGATTTATGTATTTTGGGGCTCTTTTATTGGGTCCATAGATATTTATTATGGTTAAAACTTCTTGTTCAATTGATCCTTTAATCATTATATGATTTTCCTCCTTGTCTTGTATGGTGGTTTTTTCTTAAAGTTAATTTGATCAGAAGTTAATATTCCACTCCTGTTCTTTTTTGGTTGCCATTTGCTTGATATCTTTTTCCAGTCTTTGATTTTTAGTCTATATTTGTGTTTGTTCCTAAAGTGTATCTCTTGAAGACAACATATTGATGGATTATATTTTCTTATCCACTCTGCAACTCTCTGTCTCTTGATTAGTCCATTTAATCCATTGAAATTCAGTGTAATTATCGATAAATAGGAATTGGTTGCTGTCATTTTGTCATGTGTTTTTTCATGGGGTTCCTGGTTTCTTTGTTCCATATAATTTTCTGTGCTGAGCTCATTATATTTATGAATCATGTTATATGATTTTTAGGTTAATTCTTAGGTTCTAACACCACTTGGCAATATCCAAGCGTCTGGGCTGTCATGATCGCTGAGAGATGGCAGCTCCGTGTGTCTCCTTTTTCAGTGTTTTCATGGAAGTTCTTCTCCTAGTTGGAATTTAGTCCACATCTGTACACTTCCTTTCAAAGCTTAGGGCTCCAGGGTTATCTTCTGTATCTGTGTTAATTTGTTCCCCTTTTCTTTGTTGAAGACCATCTGTGTAGTTTGTCTGCCTCTTCTGCCATCTTACCAGAACCTCAAAGATTATGTAATTCTAACCAGAAGGTTTGGAAGGTTTCTTCCTGTTCTGTGATTCCTGAACCTAAGGGCAGCTTTGAGGCCCAGGCTCTGGCTTTTAGCCTGTTTGTGTCTCTCTGAGGATCTGGAGTACCTGCAGTTGAAACTGCTGGTCCCCCACCCCCACTCCACCTTTTGCTCTGGCTTCAGGCAGAACAGCTCCATGTGGATTTCATCTATATTCTAGACTTTGATGTAACTTTGTGTTGGATATACAGGAATTTGAAGCCACTGGCTATAGTGGGTAGAACTTGAGCCTCCTGAAGAACCAGCATGTCATTCCAACAATATTTGCCTCTGGGACTTAGGAGGGAAGTGCTCACCTGAACTGGTGAAGCAAACCTGGTAGTACCTTTCTTCCTCCTTATTGGGAGGATGGGAAAACTACACATCCCACCTCTGGGGAAGAGAAGTGAGGAGGGAAGTGGGTACTGCTGATGACAGATGAGTGATCGACCTCATGCACTCCAGCTGCCTGGCACCCCCAGTGTGGCCAGGCAAGCAGCTGCCCAGTTTGCCATATCCTGGGAACAGCACAAGTCACTGTGAAAATCCATGTACTGCATAAGCCCTTCCTGAGCTCTGGGACAGAATGAGGGAGTAGTAACACCAGTCCTTGAGGCCCATAATCTCAACACAAAAGGAAGGAACTCCGAGCAACAAGCTTAGGACCATTCTTCTGTGGGAGAGCACTTTGGGGATGTTTGCAAGTGGGCAGTCCATTTCCCCATTAGAGGACTGCCACCTCCAAAAGGCAGCTAAGCTAAATTTTAAAATTTATCTCTGAAAATAGTTTAGAAGAACTTGCCTAATGACAACCTAGTGAAGAGCAGGATTTTTCCTTTCAGCTCCGTTGCATTTCCTCCCTAAGTGAACACAAACCCAGTTAAAGTGCCAGTTTTGCGTTCTAAGAGGCTTTATTCTGCAATTCATTATGACAATTATCCAGAAGGTTCCTTTCTACTGCAAACAATTCCAATTGTCATAATCTACCAAAAGGAAAAAAGAAAACAAAAAAAGTGTAGCCCTCTAGTCAATTCTGACTCTTGGCACCACCATATGTGTGAAAGTAGAACTGTGCCCATAGTGTTTAAAATGGCTGATTTTTCAGAAGTAGATTGCCAAGGCTTTCTCAGAAAGCCCCTGTGGGTGGATTTGAACCTCCAACCTTTCAGTTAGCCACCAAGTACTTTAATCTTTTGTACCACCCAGAGACCCAATTCTAACCCACAGCCTTGCATTAAAGACAATGTGATGGACCCCTTACCCAATACCATAGGTATGTATAAAATAAAAGATAGGGACCAGTTCTGTGTGCAAAGGCAAGGAAAAGGCAGTAAGAGAGAACTCACAAACACACTGCAGAGGAAACAGAAGCAACCAAGGGTACTATGGCAATTGATGATACTATACTAAACAGAGCATTTTTTTAATGAGTGAAAAAAAAAATCACAAACCCAGGAAAAAACCTTACTAAAAATTCTCACTAATATTTCATAAAAGAAAATATTTTAGTACTCTGATCTCACCTACCCCTTAATATTAGGACACTGCAAAATAATGTATGTCTTTAGATATTTACTTCTGTAGTGGTACAACCTCAGAAATCCAAGGAGGGGTTGCTGTAAGTCAGATCCAACTCAACGGCAGTGATTTTTTGTTGTTGTTGTTGTTCAAATTTAATAAATTTAGCATTATAAACTACTCACTTTACTGTCTCTGCTTTTCTCACAATATGCCAGAGTGGTAAGAACATTATGGGAACCTGTACCTGTTCCCCACTGCTAAGGGACAGAGGGAAGGGGCAGTAAGTGACAGCCTAGTCCACAGGGAACACACCCTCCAGACCTCTTGTGCAGTGTCTGCAAGGCAGAGAGGACCCTCATGCAGCGTCTGTGGGCACTGTGGGAAGGTGGCAGCACTGCCCCCGTTGTCTAACTCAGAGTCAACTCCAATGTCAGGTGGGGTCCCTGGGTAGGTTTGCAACCCTGTAGCTCCCACACCTGCCCCACACCTGTCCCTTGGTAGCTTTGCTCTTGTACTAGCATCTCTGCTTACCATCTAGGTGGAATTGGGGAGGTCCCTGAGAGAAACTTACAACCAATATTGAGGGAGCCGCAAAGAAGGAGGAGCAGAGCCTGAAATCTGCTGCACATGGAAGGGATGGATGGCTGGATATTGCTATAGCTCTCACATTACTAAAGCCAATACATTGATGGGGACAAATTATAAATAAACCATTTATTTCAGTCTTCCACTTCCTCTGGGAATTTTTGAGCAGTATACTAAGTTGGGTTTTGATATGAGAGTCATGTAAACACTGGGCAAGTCAAGAGTCAGGAGATTCAGAGACCCCAGTGATTTCCCAGACAGAGGCTTTAGAAGGGCCATATAGGCCATGGGATGGTCCTGAAGGTATCCATCATCATACAGGAATTATACACAAAGTATTCAGTTTTTACATTAGGGGGGATTATTACTTTTAAGATATGTATGGACAAAAGCCAAATGGCAGACAGCTAACACTGCCCCTGAAGGCTAAAGAGGTGTGATTTAACCAGTTGCCCTGGAGTCCACCACAGGAACTCCAATAAAGGATACTAGAAACAGCCAGACATATTTTTTGGTTGCTTGGTGCTGCTCTGACAGAAATGCAACAGATGGATGGCTTGAACAAACAAATTTATTCTCTTAAAGTTTTGGGGGCTAGAAGCCCGAGTTCAGAGTGCCAGCTCTAAGGGCTGGGTGAAAGCCCGTCAACCTTGGGCTTCAGCTCTGCCTCTTGCTCCCAGTCCACTGGAGCTAGAGGCATTTCTTCACTCAGTCGCCTGCTGGCTGCTGAAGCTTATAAACCCAAGATCAACAAATAAAATGGCACAATCCCAATATTACTAAACAACATGGCAGGCCATTAGTTCAAGTCCAGAGATAGTCCAAGATCGGCAAGAAGCATGGCCGGCTGCTAAATGAAGACTTAGCTACACACAGGGTCCAAGCATGCCAAAAAGCTGCAAACCTTTCTCAGTGCCTCTTCTTAAATACTGGAAGTTGACTACATCCCTAAGGCAGCTACTCAACTGCTTCAATAGATTCTACCATGGAACTGATTACCAGTCTCACCATGGGGAATAATTACATCCAACTGCCTAGCCACACAAAACCAAGTCCAGCCAAGTTGACACATAACCTTAACTACCACAATATGCTTCTTGCTGAAGTTCTTTTTTTAAATAACAGCTCATTTTTACTTTGACCTCTATGTGAAAACATGTGCACTATTTGCAAATAACGAATTAAACTTCAGAAAAATCCAGTCACATAGACATTTCTGGCTCTGTGATCATCCTCTAACCTTGTTGAAAGTGGTTGGAGTAAATCACAGGGACCAAGGATGCTCTTGTGAAATGCATGTGTAATTAATTGCATCAAAATTCTTGCCTCACTTACCAACATTGCCACCAGCCATAATGAGGTAGGGAAGTGTGTGTGTAGGGGGTGCCTATTCCTCCAAGCTCCTAAATACCTCATTTACAACATCCTTATAATAAGCATGAATGACTGTATCTCTTGGCTCCACCTCAGGTTTGCTGACCCAGCTGAAGAAACAATGGCTTTGGGGAGGTATGTGACCTTGCCAGGACCCAGGCTTTGGTGAAGCTTAAATCTCAAGTCAGCTCCCAGTGGTTAGGTAGCCAGCAGCCAGGTGGTAAAACAGAAAAGGGTACAGGTATGGGAATGCCTAGTAGCTGGCAGCTAAATCTCTTGGTCAGTTAAAGGGAGCAAAAGTCTTTATTTTCTTTCTCAAATAATATTTGAAGAGACCAAATCAAATTAGAATTTTTATCCCAATACTTTGTATTTGTATTTTTTGCATTTCATGGTGCCAAGTTCACCCTAGATTCCTGATATTTTGAATATCCCTAGTTTTGATATAGGAGTTCCATTTTTTTGTGTTCCAAGCACAACATGGACACCTTTTATGCTGGATGTGTCTTCTCACAGGTTTACTCAACATGTTTGTTCACTTCACCTTGTCAACATTTACTGCTACCCTTGCTATGACTTTGTTTACATTTGTTGTTGAGCAAAAATGGCAGAATCTGGTTAAAATTAAAAGTAAAGAGCTCTTATTGAGAGGTAAAGCAACTTGCAAATTGAGAATAACAAGATCCAGAGGATTCTGAACTAAGTGATCCAAGAACAGGACAGTTCAGGGAGTTTTTATAAGAAATACAAGACACTTCAATACAAATTCATTGATTGGTTGACATTTAGATAATGGTTACAAAATTGGGTGAATCTGGCTGCCATATAATCACAAGACCCTCCTTGCATGACTGGATGGAGGGCATGCATGATTCTAAGGTTTATTTTAACCATCTGTTACAATAATTGTTTTGAACCCATTTCCTGAACAGGGTGGATTCTTAAACAATATTAAGCAAATAAAATCACATTTTTCTCTAAAATTGTTCACGAAGTAATTTTCTAGAGGTATAGTTGAAAGTCACAGAAACGGCAGGCTGCATTTCTTCACCCAGAAGTTATTTTTTCTTTAAAATGGAGTTTTTAGTCTCAAATCTTAGCATAGCCACCATCTCATGTTGGGAGGCCTAAGTTAATTTTAGGGTCCTCTTATTATTATAAAACTGTATCTGAGTGATAAATAGTGTACACCTGTTTTGTTTTGTTTTTTTCTCTCTCAGAAACTTTACATGTGGATATTTCATTTAGATCTCACCTATTTTTAAGAGCCTACTTTTTGGTTTATGATGATGAAATATTGTAGCAATTATAATATTTCCAAATGCTTTTTATAGCTCTACCCCACTTACTTCCTGTCTCCTAACTATCAGTCATGAAAACACACACTCATATATATATATACACAAGCACATGTACACAAACATACTCAGGAAATGAAGAACACAATTAGAATAAAATTGTAATTATATATGTGTGTGTGTATATGTACACACACACACACACACAAATAATCCAGAAAAACAAACCTCACTACTATTGTGTCAGGTCCTATCATAGTGACCCTAACTTGGGTTTCTGAGGCAGTATCACTATGGAAGTAGATGTCCCAATCTTCCTTCCAAAGAGTGGCTGGTGAGTTTGAACCATCAGCCTTCTGGTTAGCAATCAAATGCTTTAGGCACTACACCACCAGAACTTCTTATATATTGACTTCTAAAATAATACATTTAAAAATGTGGCATTCTCCGTGGGGAGTTGGACCAGAGGCAAGATGGGCAAGATCACTTTCCCAGAACCTGGGGCCCATACTGTCTGGGAGGCCTCCCAGTGCAATGGCATTATTGTGCCCTCTCAGAGGAAGGAAAGCTGTATAAACCACACTGCTAAAAAGAGAGCTCCTTGTAGAGTCATGATAGTGCCTAAGGCACTTGAATGATAACCAGAAGGCTGGCAGTTCAAACCCACCAGCCACTCCTTTGAAGGAAGGTTGGGCAATCTACTTCCATAGTGATACCACCTCGGAAACCCAAGGAGGGGTTGCTATGAGTCAGGTCTGATTCAACGGCACATAACAACAACAACAATAACTGTAGAATCCTAGGCTTCAGAGGCAGCCTGAGGGCATTACTCTGGCTCTGTAGTTCTCATTCATCAGTGTTTCTGTTTGTACTCCCACGTAGATGACTCCAGAGGAAGGCATCAAAAGAAAATCCAAAACAAAACTCAGAATTACCTCAACCTATATGCAGTGGAAGGCCTGCGCACACTGTGCATCGCCAAGAGGGTAAGTAAGGGCTGCCACCTCTCATTGGCTCCTGGGATGGCTGGGTCCATGTCTCTGATAGCACTAACTAGGTTCTTCTAATAGGTCTTAAGTAAGGAGGAGTATGCCTGCTGGTTACAAAGACACATGGAAGCAGAGTCCTCCTTGGATAACCGTGAGGAACTCCTCTTCCAGTCAGCCATCAGCCTGGAGACTAACCTGCACCTCCTGGGTAACTATGCTAATCTCTGCATTCTGAGAATGGCCCACTATGGTAGGGAGGGACAGACTATAGTCAGTGGCTGGGCTGCCATTGCTGAGTAGGTTGATTAACAAACCAACCTCTATCTTGTGTCCGCCCTCCTGGTGATTTACTTCTGTGGGACTGTGTGTGGCCATGGCAAGCATCATGCCAGTGGTTTACCCACCTCCCCTAATTTCTGCCTGGCAGCAGCATCACAGGCATCACTTTCCTACCAAAAAGCATGGGTGAGATGAAGCTTCTCAACAACCATTGCTTTCCCCCACATCCCAGGAAATTAAGAGGAAATATTGGACCCCAGAAACTACTGCCTATTGCATCTTAGGAGTATTTCTCAAATTCTCCTTAGATGAAAAAGAAAGCAGGCTAATTTACTAAAACATGTCCATAGTTCCTGTTCATGTTAGTATGTTTTCTATCTTTTTAAAAAGAGTTTGTTTTATTTTTTTGTTTGTTTTTTGAGAATGCACACAACAGAACATATACCAATTCAACAATTTTTTCATGTACAATTCAGATACAGTGATTACATTCTTTTAGTTGTGCAGACATTCTCACCCTCATTTTCCAAGTTGTTCCTCCCTCATTAGCATAAACTCACCAATTCCTTAGTTTCCTATCTAATCTTTAAAGTTGTTGATGTCAATTTGATCCCATATAGATTGGTCTTAAAAGAGCATGATGCTCAAGGCAGACATTCTTTATTAGTTAAGCTAAACTATTGTTTAGTTTTAAGAAAACTTCAGGAGATATTTGTTGTTTAAGGATTAAAAATAACTTCAGGGCAATAGTTTCATAGATTTTTTACTATTGTTGTAAATACGAAATGTCAGGTAACAAGATAGTCAATAAGTGAGAAGAAGGTATATTACAAATAAGCTACCTTGGAAAGCTGAAGAAAGGGCTGTTGCCTTAGACTTGTTGATCCTTTATATGTCATATGTCATTCTGAATGTGACATATTTTTCACAGCTGTTTCTAAGTTGGGTAATATCCTGTGATTTATTCAACCTCACACAATTCTATGGGTGAGGGTCAGTAGAAGGACACTAAGTGCCCTTTGTGCTGATCAGTCAGCCTCCCTTCTTGGTGGCCCTGGATGAGTAGCCTAAAGACTCTTTCTTCAGAAAACCACAGTCTCTTGAAGGAGAGGGTAACTGGTTTCAATTCAATACTCACTAAGCACTGGAGTTATAATAGAAGCAGACAGTATAGCTTGGAAGTTTAGAGCATGAGATTTGGAATCAAACTTTCCTTAACTCTACTTCCCTAACCTTTGCTTTCTACATCTGTAAAATGGGGATAATTTTAGTAGCAACATCTTAGGGAGTGTGTTAGTGCCCTGGGGCTGCTATACAAAATAGTATAGAGTGGGTGGCTTAAACACCAGAAGTTTATTATGTCACACTTCTTAAGTCTGGGTGTCAGAATTTAGGGAAACAGCAAGTCCGTGTTGTCTCCGAAGGCTCTAGGGGAAATCATTTCTTGTCTCTCCCAGTTTCTGGTAGCCCCAGTTGTTCCATGGCTTATAGATCCTTTTTCATAGTCCTTCCTTCCTCTGTGTGTGTCTGTGTCTCTTACCCTCTTTTACAAGGACACCATGCAAATTGGATTTGGACCCACCCTACTCCAGTAGAGTGCTAACTTAACTGATAATCTCATCAGAGACAGTATTTTCAACAAAGCCATTTTCTCAGGTACAGTGTTTACGACTTCAACAGATTTTCGAAGAAGGGACACAATTCAATTCATAACAGGGAAGTTGGGAAAATTTTTGCATGGCAATTAGTCAGTAATAATCAAGGTTAGCCACTGTTACTATTCTATAATCATTATTATTGTCATATGACAATATGAACAATTCATATGACAAAGTATGAACAAGGCATGATTGTCCACACTTATCAGGAGTGGAAAGATGTTGACTCTGTAGGTTCTAGAAGGTAGGCAGTCAGAGGCCAGTGTATATGCTTTGTCCCACTGCTAGGGCCAGAGTGCTGGGGAGGGAGTGAATGTCAAGGCCAGGTGCCCTCCCAGCTGCCAGAGTGGCCAAGGACATGCTCATAGGCAGCACGGAGCACTGAATGACTATGTTCCTAAGCAGGTCTGGGCCCATGCACCATCCTGGTTTCCTGCCCATGGGGATTCCATCTTAGTAGGGTTCAGAGCAGAGAGCAGCTTGGACACACAATCCTCTCTTCTGTTCTGGGCCCTTCCTAAGTTCCTACCAAGCCTTCTAGGTTCATTCCCTTGGGAGGAAGCCTGGACCCAACATACAGCACCAGTGTGAGCTGGAAGATAGAAGGGAGGCCACTTGCCCTGCAGGGTTTCTGGAGAACTAGAGATGTTCTGTTTCTTGAGCTCAGGGCTGGTTACAAAGGTTTGTGATTTGTAAAAGTATATTATGCAGACTATTTAAGAACTGTGCATTTCTTTATTTGTTATACTTCAGGGAAAAGTTAAAATATATATATATATAAATGATTCCATCACCACCCCCTCCTTCCCCCATTACCATCCAGTTTTGTTCTAGGAGGAAAAGGGGAAAGGCCATTGCAGCACAGGGGGCAGGCTGGCATAGAGAGGCAGAACTGATAGGAGGGCTACCCTTGGGCTTCTGGAGCCAGAAGTCAGAGCTTAATCATCTAGCTTTTCAACAGCCTAGAGGGCAAAGGTAGGCCTGTTGTTGTTGTTGTTAAGTGCCTTCGAGTCGAGTAGGTAGATCTAGAGAGCACATTTCTGCATTTCTTGCTCTGGAGACCAGTACAAGGAGAACATTACCTCTTATGTTTTTTTTTTTTTGTTTGTGGAAGAAGCACAGGATAACGTAGCCCTAAAGGACCAATTGAGAACTCTGGTGGCATAGTGCCTAAGGCATTTGAATGCTAACCAGAAAGCTGGCAGTTCAAACCCACCAGCCACTCCTCGGAAGGGAAGTTGGGCGATCTACTTCTGAAGAGGTACCGCTTCAGCAGCCCAAGGAGGGGTCGCTATGAATCAGATTTGACTCGATGTCAATATGTTTGATTTGGTTTTTAGAAAGGAATAATCATCCAATATGAGTCTGTGTAGATAGCTAATGGTGGAAAACATATATTTTAGATTTAATTCACCAGAAGCTTTGTATAGGATGGGAAATTTTTGAAAATACTTATATCCCTTAGAATATAATATTTTCCATTTGGTTTTAAAGTTATATGTAAAATTCTTTGAGCTACAGAGATTGATAGCATGTTAGCAGCAGTCAAGTACTGCTGTCAAGGTGGCCCTTAACTCATGGTGACCCTGTGCAAAATGGACCAAAATACTGCCCAGTCATGTGTCATCCCTATGATTGGTTTTGCATCACAGTATTGTGATCCACAGGGTTTTTATTGGCCAATTTTTTGGAAGTAGATGGCCAGCCTTTTCTTCCTAGTCTGTCTTGGTCTGGAAGCTCCACTGAACCCTGGGTAGTAGCTGCACATGACCTGCATTGGGTGGGAATAAAACATGGTTCTGCTGCATTAAAGGTGAGAACTCTCCCACTGAAACACCACTGCCCTACAATAAGATGTTAGGGGAAATCCCAAGATACTTTGTTGTAAGAACAGAGAAAGGTACTCAGGGACTCACAGTTATTCCTATATGCTCTCAACTGTGTTACCTTGAATGAGCTGTTTGAATTGCCACTGATATCCTGACAGAGTGAGTCATGAAACAAGGCTTGCTATCATCAAGTGGGTACTTACAGGGTTGAATGGACAGAGGCAGAGCCAGGTCAGGCCTGAGAGTGCTCCACAGTCTAGAGTATGGCAAGGAAGGGCTCACTTACTTCCTGGTGCACTCCATCAGGTGCTACTGGCATTGAAGACCGCTTGCAAGATGGAGTCCCTGAAACCATCACAAAATTGCGGCAAGCAGGCCTGCAGATTTGGGTCCTCACCGGCGACAAACAGGAGACAGCCATCAACATTGCTTATGCCTGCAAACTGCTGGATCAGGATGAAGACGTCATTACCTTCAACGCTGAATCCCAGGTATATGGAATTTGGTGACACCCTTGGCCAATAGAATACCATTTGGGGCAGATACTATGAGCAAGGTGGTGGCCTCCACTTTCTCTTTGAACCTGTGTTCTGGACCTTAGAAACTGTTTCTCACTGCACTGGAAGGTAAGGCCTTTGCAGCAATGTCTGCCCATCAACAGAGTGCAAACCTGAGCTGTGCTGATGCAGAATTCAACCTGCTTCTCCCAAATATACCCCATTACACTTAGTCATCATATCTCCTTAGGCTCCTCTGGCTGATATGGTTTCTCAGACTCTCCTGGTTTTTTATGACCTTGACAGATTTGAGGAGTCATGGTCAAGTATTTTGTAGAATGTCTCTATATTAGGACACCTGATGTTTTTCGCATTATTAGACTAGCAT
The DNA here is from genome assembly GCF_000298275.1 of Orycteropus afer afer. Classification (NCBI taxonomy): domain Eukaryota; kingdom Metazoa; phylum Chordata; class Mammalia; order Tubulidentata; family Orycteropodidae; genus Orycteropus; species Orycteropus afer. The sequence continues at coordinate 6,833,596 of NW_006921733.1, forward strand.
GATAGATTTTTAGGAAGAATACGACAGAGGTAAAGTGTCATTTTCTTCATATCTTGTCAAAGGTACATACTATCAACATGACTTATCACTGTTGATGTTGACCTTACAGAAGTAGTGTCTATCAGGTTTCTCCACTGTAAAGTTACTCTTTTTTCCTTCCTTTTCATATTGTACTTTTTGAAAGAAAATCACTATATAAAGCTCACACATATAAGTTGGAGAATTATATTCCACCTCTCTGAGGGCAGAATATCTACATAAATTATTTAAAATCCGGTGAGTTTTGTTTTTATTATGGTTAAGGAATTTTTCATTTCTAACATTTCAATTTTGTTCTTTATATTTTCCTTTTTTTTTTTCTGAGACCTTTTATCTTCCTATTTTTTTTTTTACAGAATGTTTACTACTGCTTCTTGCAGCATTTTTATACTGCCTACTCTGAAGTTTTCGTCATATAATTCTAACGTCTGTGTTATTTTAGCACTGACTTCTGTTGATTGTCTTTTTCCACATGAATTGAGATTTTTTTCTTTAATTTTATGCTGAGAATTTTTGGATTGTATCATGGACATTTGGAATATGTTGGCACTCTGGATCATTTTAAATTCCATGGAGAATATTGATATTTTTTAAAAGCAGATAATCAATCTTGTTGTGCTCAGGCTATGTTTTGACCAGTCTTTGGGATATTGTTTTCAGTATCAGTTTTGTTATGCAAGCCATTGTAGTGCTATTAGAATCTGTCTCACTTGTTTGGAACCTGGGTAGTAGTCTGCTTCTTATTTCAATTCTCAGTCTTTTTTATACTGTTTAGGATTCTGTCCATGCATGCACAGCTTGCAGGTGAACACAAAATTCATTAACATTATGGAGTTATTTAGCCAAGCCTCAACTCTTCTTTCCCATACTCCAGGACTCCCTTTCTTGTCTTCTCACAAGAAGTCAGGATTTCAGTTACCTTGCTCCACTTCATACTTTCTGGCTCTATGTCTGTACCCAGGGCCAAATGATGGGAGGACAGAAAGAGAAAAAGCAACTGCTATCCTGCCTTCTTGGGACCACAGCTTCTTTGTGAAGATTCATCCCCTTCAAATCTTTGGCAGTAGTCAGCCTGCTGTTTTTGTTGCTGCTGCCAGAGCAAAATTGCCTAGGGGTAATGCTCAAGAGAAAAAAATAAATACTATAGAGTTTTTTCTCTCTCTCCATACTTTACAGATAGTATGGTAAAATGGAAAACTCACCACTGGTTTAGTGGTAGTTAGATTTCTGGTGTTCTTCCCCAATATAGCTGCTACTGTTTACTTTCAGGGTCCTCAAGTAGCTGCTCTGTGAATTTTGTCAAGATTTTGTGGATTTATTCAGTGAGAGAGGCAGAATGATATGTGTTGACTCCATCTTACCTGGAACTGGAACTCATCCATGGCATTTGCTTTGTGCTAGGACCAGGGAACTTATGGTCACTAACACAGTAAAACCCTACATTCCTTTTAAATCCTTCCCTAGTTACTGCTTCCCCACTCCTCTCCTCTTGGAAGTCAGTCTTTCCTTCTCCTTGTCCAATAGCACTTTTGCACATCCAAGTCTCTGACTTAACTGTGGTCATGGGTATGTGTGCCCATTGTCTGCCTATCTCCCCAGGGGGAGTGGCTTGTCTTCTTAGTCTTTTTTTCTCTAGACTTACTCATTTTTCTCATTAAAACAACAGCAACAACAACAACAAAAAAAAAAACCACTGCCATCGAGTTGATTCCAAATCATAGTGACACCCATTGGGTTTCCAAGGCTGTAAGTCTTTATGGAAGTAGATAGACTCATCTTCTGCCTATAGAGCAGCTGGTGGGTTTGAGCCACTGACTTCCTGGCTAACAGCCAAATGCCTTACCACTATGCCACCAGAGCTCCTTTTCTGCATGTAAGAGGCCCTCACTACGTGCTTGTTGAGCACACTTGGGTTTCTATAATGTGCTGTGGGGACCTTGTCCCTAAACTCGTGGGCTTACTATCCATGGGGGATTTACCCCTGAGTACCCTGCAATGTGTTTGTTTCTTAATCACACTCTGTCCTAGAAGAGTTGTCCCTCTTGCATCTCTGGCTCCTGACCCAGGTGCCTGCCATGGGTTGCCCTACAGGTTTTCCTGTTCTTTCTGGAATTCAGATCCAGTAATGAGTTTTGGAATGGCATTTCTAATTAAAAACCCTAGTAATTATGCCTTAAAAAAATAAAAATAAAAATAAACACTTTCATTTTCCTGGTGGAACTGGAGAGTTTAGAGAGAAGGCTGATATTACATTTCTTTATAGAATAGTCATAATTATGAGTATAAAAGAGCTTTGTGCTCTATTTTGTCATCACAGTAGTAAGCAAGAAGGGCTAAGTAAGGACCTCAGAGAGCTGCAGAGGAATGCAGCTGATAGGCTTCTTCAGCCCAACCAACCAGGAATTCAGCAATAATATGGTCAGGGCTCCCAGTGTGTCCACCTCACCACCTCCATCTCTGCTCTGGACGAAGGGTGATAAGGTGGCTTCTTACAGACACGTAGGCCAGCCTATTCTCTTCCACATGGAACACTGTCCTTTTCAACTAAACTCTTAGATCAAGAGGAAGGCCTTCTGGACAGTAGATGTTGTAGCTGGTTATAGTGGCTGGAATCATTCACATTTAAAGAGGCATTGAGGGGTCATATGGGTCTGCAGCAGCATAGCCTGGGTTGGTGCATGCTTCCCTCCTGCCATTTCAGGAAGCGTGTGCAGCCCTGCTGAACCAGTGCCTCCAGTACGTGCAGTCCAGGAGCTCCAGCAGTGCTCCAGAGAAGACCTCAGGGAACATCAGTGTGGCCTTCTATCCACTCTGCCAGCCCTCTGTCTCCACAACCTCAAGCCCCAGACTGAGCCTTGTGATAGATGGGAGAAGTCTGGCCTATGCCCTGGAGAAGAGTCTCGAGGACAAGTTCCTCTTCCTGGCCAGGCAGTGCAGGTCGGTCCTATGCTGCCGCTCAACACCGCTGCAGAAGAGCATGGTGGTCAAGCTGGTCAGGAGCAAGCTCAAGGCTATGACCTTAGCGATAGGCAAGTACTGTACCTGCTGCCATCTTCTGATGTACTGCAACCTATCCATCCTCTTCCAGTCTCTACGGAAGACGGGAGAGCACTGTCTCGCTTTTTCCCATTTGAAAAATCACATCCAGTGTGATCAAACAGGCAGCACATTCTATGTACAGCATATAGAGTAACAACAGCTGCAAGTATATCTTTTTATTGTTACCATTAAGTCAATTTCAACTCACAGTGACCCCATGTGCACAGAGTAGAACTGTACTCCATAGGGTTTTCAAGGATGTGACCTTTTGGAAGCAGATTGCCAGGCCTGTCTTCCAAGGCATCTCTGGGTGGGTTTGAACCACCAAAACCATTGGGCTAGTAGGCAAGTGCCTAACCTTTTATGCCACACAGAAACTACAAAGCACATCTTAGAAGCTCAGTAATAAGGTGCTGATTTAACAAGACAGAGATTCTAGTGTTTCTTGGGAGCAGGAAGACTAGAGACCTACCAGTCACAGGCAGTCATGGCTGCAGCACAGGACACTGCCAGCTCAGCACAAGGCCAGGACAAGTTAGACAGACAGGTGGACCCTGTGCAGCTGAGTCCTGGTCATCTTGAGCCTTTGGGAGTCCAAGGCTGGATGATGCTGAAAGGTTCTGGAGGCCTACCATCCTTGAAGTCTGTCTGTCTCTCTCTCTCTCTCTCTCTCTCTCACACACACACACATATACACACACATATGTGCATGCTCCTCCTCACATCTTTGCCTATACCTGTACTTCGTGGTTATCAGAATTCTCATTCCTTTTGCCAGCTGAATTTGCTGAGTATTTTGATTAATAATACTAGAATTGTTTGTCCTAAGAAATGACTAGCTGCTAATTTTTACATCAGTCACTTAAAAGAGCGTGTATCTATAGTTTTCCTTGCAGACCTACTAGGCCCCTCTGTGACAATGCAATTGCAGTCCGCTGCTTCCGTTGTCCAGTCCAGAGTATCATTGCAGTCCATAGCTGCTTCAGGTTCAGGCTCTTGAATAGGTTCAGAGACTCAGAATCACCACTTCCTACTCAGGGCCTGGAAAGATTGCAGGTAGCCTAAAGAAAGAGGTCATAACCATGATCCCCATAGAGCAAACAATTCATCTCCTTGAAAATACAATCCATACCTAATAAGAGTTTGCACTGAAATAAAGTTTCCTCCTCAATCTATAATAATTAGTCTTTTCTGCGAAAGTTCTGTGACAACCACTCCTTGTTGAAATTGAGGTTGCCTCCTCAAAATGGGCACCTCACCTTGACAGAAGAGCCAGTGCCGAGCTGAGTTCACCATCAGAGTGAGGAGAAAGTGATGCTGGCCTTGGTGTGGTTGTCATGGAGATATGTTCAGTGAATGCTGGGAAGACATGATAGTGCTGAGGAGAGTTCACAGATGGGTGCAAATGCTCAGCGGTGGCCACCTGTTACAGCTGGATGGAGGACAGGCAGCCCCTCCGGGATGGTACCACCCAGGGAAGGCTGTCCTGGGCTATCTTTGCTTCACATGCCTGGAGTCACCTTCAGGCTTTCTGACAAAGGTGGTGTCTGCAGGCTGCTTTGCTTTTCTTTGTAGACCTACTGGCCCCCTCTGCAGTGATACAATTGCACTCTCTTATCTCCTTTGTTCAGTCTACTCGCCATCCATGTCCTCCTCTGAGCTCAGCATCCTCAGTGATAAAGTATGGATGTCATCTGCCTTGTAAGGCTGGAGTGAGAGACAGTGATAAGCCACATTCTCAGCACTGCACAGCCCTTGGTGCAAACACTTAATTATGAGAGTCTAGTATTCATTTAAGAAGTAGAATAAAGCCTTGGCTGGATAAAAGGAGAAGGATAGTTGTGTGTGCGTGTGTGTGTGTATGTATATATACATATATATGTATGTATGTATGTATGTATATATAATCTCAAAAGAGGAAGGAAAAGCAATCCAATTATAAAATTTTATCTCACTTCTTTGAACATGAGTTTAAGCACTGCTTTTGTCCTCTCCTCAGTGTCCAGTGTTTGTATTGTAGAGAGCTTTGCTGCATACTATATTTCCTTTTGAAATAGATGTTCTGGGAAACACCATAGAGATTTTTATTGCTCCCCAGAAATTCAATTCAACTTATCACCCTTGTTGAGCCCACCCCAGTAAAGGAGAGAAAAGCCACAGGTAGGAGATACCTTGTAGCCAAGTTATGAGTCATTTTGATACTGTATATCTGCACCTTTTACCAGTTTTGCAACCTGTGATGTGTTATATGATTTGAGTCATCTGCCGCCCCGTGCCAAGAAAGGTCTCTATTGCTGAGTGATATTCCTTTATTTCTCTGCCTGTCTTTCCCCAACAATACCAAGAATCTGACCTATGCCCTATACTCCTAAACAGTTTCTATCAGCAGCTTTCCTGAATAAGCAGAAGTTCTTCTTTAGCACATGCACAGAGGATCCAGTGGTGACACAATAGCTAATCAGCTGGCTGGTATGCAAGCAGAGCTCTGCAGTTTATGGGACAAAATTTCCCTTCCTGTGTTCAGTTTAGAAAACTGCTCATGTGAGTATGAGTTGTACTTAGCTGAACTTTGGTGAAGCTGAGAGTAATCCTGTAACTGTAATAATGAGGAACATGAGAATAGCAGCTTTCATTGTGACAGATTCCATGATAAAGTGGGTAGTGAAATGTGGGCAAACACTGTAGAGTGACTATTACATAAAAAGTTAGCTCAGCGCTAGTGTTATGATAGTGTTCTGATACCTCTTTAAGTGGTTACAAACCCTACATTATGGTTGCTACAAATGCCTAACCAGGATCAACACTGTACTGTCTCTTTGCCATCCTTCCCTTTACCCTTTCCCAGCATTCAGCCCCATGGGGACTCTTGGAACCCAGTTTGATTCTGTGTATCTCACTCACATGCTTTCTCCTGCCTTTGCTGTTTCTAGGAGATGGAGCCAATGATGTCAGTATGCTACAGGTAGCTGATGTGGGTGTGGGCATCTCCGGCCAGGAAGGCATGCAGGTAAACATCAGTTAGTCTGTCCAACATGACCCAGGCTCTTGCTTTGTCAGACCATCTCCTCTCTGAAGGCACTAAAGGAAGAAGCACCTGGCCTCCCTTTGTTTCTGTCCAACTAAGCTAAAGAGTTGGCCTGAAACGTAACTGATACTCATATACCATCTGGTAAGCTGATAGATGGTAGAGGATAAGGTGGAATGTTGCTCTTCATAGTTATGTAACGATGTTCCATAAACTGGTGTACCTTTGTCTACGAGTGTATTTTTTGTGAAATATTTGTACAGAGAGAGACCAGGGAGGTCATTGATCATTGTTTCTCTCTGGCTGTCCCTGGCCATCCTTAGGAGGCATTGTTTTGTTGTTGTTTTTTACTTTTCTGCACACTAGCCATATCATTTGAAAACTGGGCATCTCTGTAGCACAGTTAGAACCTGTTATCACCATAAAAGAGGGTACCTATTGTGACTCACATGGAAATCCAGCTTGCATTTTGCATTTGCTTTAACATGAGATCTAGAAATTGAACAAATGTGCTAATTAAAAGTGCACTTCTTTTGAATATAATATTAAAATAATTTCCAACATTTGATTAAATTTGAATCACAAAATTTTGGAACTCAGTGGAGACTTCAGAAAACACTTTATCCAAATATCTTCTTTTAAAAATCAGTATGTTAACTACCATTTATTGATTGATTGATTGATGCATTCATTCATTCACTCAGTAAATGTGTATTGAGCACTTAATCTGTGCCAGACTTGTGAAAGCCCATTAATTTTCTTACTTGATACTAAATTTTACAAGTAGATGGGTTCTTCCAAACGGAGTACTATGGCTCTGCCCCTGTCCCATCTTTAGCACTTCCCTTACTCTCCCACTGCCCTCATTCTGACCTGAGTCATTATGTGATGTTCTTATGCATGTGCTTTTTGTTCATGACAACAAAAGTGGAGTCTGTGTCTAACTCCTCTCTGTCTCTTCCCAGTGCTCAGCACAGTGCATGCACACGGCTGAAGCTCAAGGAACATTTGCTGAATGAATGAACAAAGTTTTTACTTAATTCATTCTGACATCTTTAGTATTGCCTCTGTAGCTCCCTCTCCCTGTACTGAAAGTCTGACTGGGGCAGTGCCTGTGAGCTGCATTGTAAGGGATTCACCAAGTATGTAAATCTCAACCCAAGATGCTGATGTTGAGAATGTGATTGGGAGGGGCCTCAGCTTCAGCCATTATCTACCTCCTCAGGAAGGGAGGCTAGGAGCCATGGGGGTTCACTGTCTGAGTCTTGAAAAGGTGGTAGGTGCACCTGAACTGCTATACTCCAGTCCAGAGGTGCAATTTTGAATGGTGTAACTCCAGGGTTGGATGTACTGGGTGTTTCTGCAGGTGGTTAAAGCAACACTTCTTTCATTCCTTAAGTATTTATTGAGCATGTATTATGTGTGATATTGATAAGATTAATGCCTCTTCTGACTATTTGAAGTGCTCAAGTTATCAAGGTGGGATGATTCTACCACTTTCATTATATTACAATAAGCAAAAGAAGGACACTGTGGTGTGGGAGATGGTATGTGTGGTATGTGGTGATATCAGGAACACTTGCGATTGGATCTGAGTCACTAAGGATGAATAAGAGTCCCTAGTTCAGCCAGGGTGGGAAGGTGGTCCCCAGCAGGGAGCTAGAAAGGCAAGAAGGTCCCACATCCCTGAGAACCTCGGTCCACCTGGATCATCTGGTCTACCATGTTTACTGAGCACTCCCTAGGGCCAGGTGCTGGTGGGCACTAGAGATACAGAGTGACACACATCAGCCATCCTGGCTCTCATGGAACTTCCAGAGAAGTCCAGAAGATAAGTAGTTTATATTTACAAAAATAAACATAGCTGTAATAAGTGCTATGAAAGAGTATTTCACAGGAGGGTCTAACCTAGCATGGAGCACCCAGGAACCACATTAACAAAGAGCAAGACTGTTAGGGCATAGACTTGGAGGAAGGAGGGAGTGGCAGAGGCCAAAGAGCTCTTTAGGCCTCAACAGGAGAGTTTGTCTGCAATCTCAAGGGCTTGAGATTCTTTTTCAAAAGTAGCCTGTTGTTGTTGTTACGTGCCATCGAGTCGGCCCCGACTCATAGCGACCCCTCCTTGGGTTTCCGAGGCATTATCACTACAGAAGTAGATTGCCCCATCTTCCTTCCGAGGAGTGGATGGTAGGTTTGAACCGCCAGCCTTCTGTTTAGCAGTCAAGTGCCTTAGGCACTGTTGTTGTTGTTGTTGTTATGTGCCGTCGAGTCAGACCCGACTCATAGCGACCCCTCCTTGGGTTTCCGAGGCAGTATCACTACGGAAGTAGGATTGCCCAACCTTCCTCCTAGAGGTCTGCAATGTAGACCCATTAACTTCCTTTTAACAGTTGTTCCTTTTGAATGAACTTTTAGACTAACATGTTTGAAGACAGGAATGAATCTGATGGTCTCTGTGTCCCCAAGTCTGTGCTTGGGAAAAGTAGGGTCTTAGCAAATTACTTGAATTTGAATAAATGAAGATGGATTAAAGAATATACAAACTCTTTTAAACCCTTGTATGTTGATAAGAAGAGGTATAGAGACATTATTTCCTTTGAAATATTTAACCATTTGTTGAAAAATAGATGTTATAAAGTTTCAAACTTTTCAGGGGTGTATAATGATGTTATTTTGTTTCAAAGCAGGGTCAATATCACTCTTGTCAAGTTGTTATTTCAATATAGGAAGATCAGTTGAATTTTAACAGTAGATTGACTTTTTTTAATGTGGATTAGTCATCCAAAGATAGGCAGAAATCTATCTTTTCCTTCCATTTAGTTTGATGTTTTTCAAATGAAAACATTCAGTATATGGTAGGTTTTAAGTTACTCTGAGGACAGAGGTGTCACTTCTATGGCATTTTGTCTGGGTCACTTAGCTTAATTGTGTGGAGCACAGTGCCCAATGAAGATAAGGAAAAGCTTCTACCTCCAGACATTGTGAAGAGCACTTGCTATCCCATTTCCTCCTGCTTCCTGCCCATTGCCCTGCTGAGGCTATCCTGGTACTAGGCTACATGGTATGCCATTCCTGGGGGCTCCTGGGAAGGAAGAGTTAAAATACATCTTTTAAGATAGCCAGCTGCCTCTCCCCATGCATATAAAAGGAGTGGCTGTGGTTCATCTTTGGGTTGAGACCATAGTCCAATTTGGATGAATAAAATAGAGGGTAAGAGGAGATGTTGAGAAAGAGAAACTTTATATATCTTGTATGATTTGACTTGCTAAGAAAATATGGAAAAAAGAAAGCAAACTCTTTTAAAACTCATCAGTTACATATATTTGAAACATTACATAAATCCTATGACATATTGCTGACCTAGAGAATTGTCCTATTGACTTTTTTTTTTTTTTTTTTTTAA